>NW_027187460.1:2277332-2283648 GCF_028583685.1 Petaurus breviceps papuanus | reverse complement strand
AGAGAGAGAGAGAGAGAGAGAGAGAGAAGGGGTGGTTGTTGTTGCTGTTCAGTAGTTTCAGTCATGTCCAATGTTTCATGACCCCTATTTGGTTTTTCTTAGCAAAGATACTGGAGTAGTTTGCCATTTCCTTCTCCAGCTCACTTTACAAAGGAGGAAACTGAGACAAACAAGGTTAAGTGATTTGCTCAGGGTCACACGGCTAGTACATGTCTTAGACCAGATTGGAACTCATGAATGTGAGTCTTCCCGATTCCAAGCCTGTGTTCCATCCACTTTGCCACCCAGCTTAACGTAAAATAGAATTTATTCAAATAAACAGGAACATCACATTATGCTAAAAAGTACCATAGACAATAAAATAATATCAGCTCTTAACATATTCACCAAGTGTCATAGCATCTAAATGCTTAAAAGAAAAACTAAAAAAGTCATAAGGAGAAAAAGACAGTAAAACAATATTAGTAAGGGAATTAAATGTATTCATGTCAGAAAAAAAAAAACTTTAAGGTCTAACTGGTGCAGAAAGCAGGTGGTGGAATTTGCTATTTCTCATGATTGGGGTAAATAAGGAGGGTATACAGGAGGAAAGATATAGGAGGGAAGGGCTAGAAAGATTGGGCATCAGATGAGTTTTACTCTTACCTGAAATGGACAGAAGAGAGTTGAACATACATGAAATTTAATGGAGAAATATCTCTAACATCTAACTTAAGGATTTCTTTACCTAGCTTCCTCAACTAAGATACAGGAAATAGAGTATCATGTGTATGGGGTAGAAATTAGGAAAGTATGATTTATCAAAAATTAAATGAATAGATGTATAACATGTAAAAAATTAGAAAGATAGGTTATTCTTCTTATATATTTAAAGTTTTAGTGATTATTACACAGGATGTAATAATTGCTTTCTGTCATCAAATAAAAGTATTAGGATGAAAGCTTAACTTTTGTAGGTTCACTGAACATATACTCAGCACAGCTTAAGTAACACACAGAATGATAAGGTCACCCCATTCTCACATAATGTAGATACACTAGACTTATGCATGTAACTTGGAGGTTTGAGTATTTAATAAGGCAACATTTACTAAAAATATTGTTGTTAAGCTTTATATGAATCAATGTTGTGACCGGGACTCCTTATCATCAATAGTTTCCTTCCCACCTTAGAAAAATCTCTGCCCTGAGACCCCACAAGATATGGGGAGTAAAAAAGGATAGATTAAGAAATGGATTAATCATAAGCAAAATAAACAAATAACTGAGGATCATGGAAAGGGGTTTATAGGAAAGAAAGAAAGCTGAATCCAACAACAGTATGTTGTTCATAAATAACATACTTGAAACTTTAAGATTCATACAGAGTTAAAATAAGGGTCTTCAGCTTCAGCTGAAGCAAACTGCCTGCCCCAACCAATGTTTCAGGAGTTGCAACTCATTGATTCACATCTCCAACTGACTCTCCAGACTTCTCAACAATTACCTCCCCCAACACTTTCCAGTTCCCCTTTATGTGTTATCATCTCCCATTAGAATAAAAGCTCCCTGAAGACAGGAACTGTCTTACTTGCCTACATTTTTATCCTCAGTTCTTAGCATAGTGTTTGGCAAGTAGTAAGAACTTAATGTTTGTTTGTTTGTTTTCCATCCATCTATCTGTGATATTGTGGGCAAAAGTTGAGTCTATGAACAGAACAGTTTACTGGTTGAGTTCTCCATGATATTTTGAAATATACACTTGTGGAATCAGGATTAGTTATATATCAGTCCATGACAGCCAGAAAAAAATCTGGTTATAGATCTAACCACCAATTAATAATTTCCTAGGTACCTACTTGGTAGGTACTAAATTTTTACAGCCAACAGGAATATATTGTTCATTCTCTGCTGTTCCTTGCATTATTTACATTGGTCACTATATCTAGGCTCTATAATGATAACTCTTCCTAAATTTATAATGGCAATGACTGGCTCCTGAATAGCCTCATAAATCCCCCTTTCTTTTACAAACAAATTTGAATGATTCATTTATTTGACATGTCTTTTAAAACATTGGTTACATTCATGCTGATGTTACCTATAGGTAGTCTCTTAATTCCATTATTTGATCTTAGCTATTCCATAGACACCATAAAGGGCTCTTTATAACAGAATCAATGGTGTGTACCTTTACTATTGGTCAATGCAGTGATACCAGCTTGTTCCACAAGTATTTCTGGAGGCGATAACTTGTTTGTTCATCATATACCCTAAGAATATATCCTTTTAAGTGTTCATCTTTCTTTAGCTGCCTTAGAGTGATAGACCCTGTTTTCTATTAATATTGTATATATTTTTGTTGCTTTTCAGTCTGCTATGCTTTCCAAATCTTTAATGGCTCATTTTGTAATTCTGAATGTGTGTATTAAGACTACTATTACAGTGGTGTTAATTGCTTTAAACATCTTTCTTCCCATTCACCTTTGATTTCAGGATGCCAGTAAGTCTCTTAGCATAATTAGCCAAAGCCTTTTGCTTGATATCTTTATGTTTGATATGTCTTGCCTGAAAGAAACCAATGTATTTCTAAATAGTGTCTTCATTCATTGGTTCAATATGACTTTTAGATTTCAAACTCAAAGCTTTCTATCTATATTTTTGCTTGGTGTACATTAAAATTTTTTAACTTGTCAAATTAAAATTACATTTTAATACCATTGGAGAAAAGATTCAATGAGATGAAGTAACTATTTAATGTTCTTATGGAGCCATGTAACTTGATGTCATCTCTCTGTATCAAATGATTAATAAGATATTTTAATTAAGCCTATTTCATTTAGAAGTCATGCAAAATTCTATTTAGAAGATATGATAATGGATGTAAGTTTTAACATAACCATAATGGATTGAAATTGTTTCCTTGATAGTGTTATACTCCATATCAATTATTCTTGACTTCATTGTGTTTATGGTTTAAAGAAAGACCAGTTTTCCATGTGGACATAACATACTCCAGTGTTCTCAACAGACTTGGGTCTTGTCTACATATTTGTAGTTCATGAATAAGCAATGAGTGCAAAACTGAACCAAAGTCTTTGAAATAATTTAAAAAGGAAGTATAAATATAATAGCATTTGGGAGAAGAAGGTTGTTCAGTAATTGCTGGATAAATAATAAACTGCTCTTTACTTTGGGGGCAGCTTACTCTCAAAGACATTTTAGGCACTTAATACATGATTGTTAATTTATTGATTGATTTAGTGATCTATTCTAGAATGTCCCCAGTAACTGATGTCAAGCTCATTGGTTTATAATGATTTTCAGCCTCTGATCTCTCTCCTTTTTAAGAAATTGAAATTTTTTTTCTAGTTCTGGTGGCAGCTAAGTAGAATAGTAGATAGAGCTCTGAACCTGGAATCAGAAAGGCTTGAGTTCAAATGTGACCTCAGATACTTAATAACTGGGTAGGCAAATCACTTAACCTAAATTTCTTCAACTGTAAAATGGAGATAAAAATAACACCTAGGCCATAGGGTTCTTGTGAAGACTAAATGAGATAATATTTTTTAAATACTTAGCAGAGTGCCTGGAACATAGTAGGTGTTGTATAAATGCTTTGTTGTAATTGTTGTTTTTCAGTTTTAGTTTTTTCATGAAACCCCATTTGGGATTTTCTTGGCAGATACACTGGAGTGGTTTTCCATTTTCTTCTCCAGCTCATTTTACACATGAGAAAACTGAGACAAACAGAATTAAGAGACTTGCCCAGGGTTACACAACTAGTAAGTAGCTGAGGTCAGATTTGAACTCAGGAAGAGGAGTCTTCCTGATTTCAGGGTTGGTGCTCTCTACACTGCATCACCTACCTGTCCTATGCAGATGGTAGCTACTATTTCTTCATCATCATTATCATAATCTCCCCTCAGGGACTTTATGGAACATCCCATTTGCTCCCCTGCTGATACAGTTATATTATAAACATGTATAGATAGTCTTTCATATATGATATGAGCTGTGGATTCTTTATAAAAAACTGCATGAACACGTAATTGGCCTATGCTTGGAGGGATTATTGGTGTTTTCAATTCATAGATATGCTTTAACTTCCATTAAGACATATGGGATGAACCCTATCACTGAGAGGAAGGAAGCAAAATGGCTTATTTTTAATGTAACATTGAAGCGTTTGAGCCAATAACCATTAATGCTATCTGAGCCCACTACTTTCTACTTTTGAGAGAAGCTAGAGTTTCAGTCATCCGCCTTAACATAACTATTCTTTCATTCCTTATATTGAGGGTGGGAAAATTTGCTGTTATCTTGTTTGATCCAACTGACCTTTGTGTTCTGTTGTATTTCTTTTGGCTATAGAAGAGCAGAAACATTTCACACCTTTCTCTTTTGGGAGTTCTCTCTCTTCCCCTCCTCTTTGTTTAGTTCTTGAACTTCTATTCTAAACATTTTGATGGATGTTGAATTGCTTATTTTCTTATTATTGATTCCATTTATCATGTTAACCTTTGTACCTTTTGCTTTCAGTTGCCAATTAAGCCTAATCAGTGAATGGGCATTGCCTCAGTGAGAATTCAGATAGATCTTAGCTTAAAAAGGCCAAGGTCTCCCATTGCATCCTGGGTCATCTCCAGTTGTCCTGATATATATCTGGCCACTGGACCCAGATGGTTGTGGAGGAAAAAATGAGGTTGGTGACTTTGAACAGCCCTCCCCCACTCAAATCAAAGTCAACTGCAAGTCATGGCATCATCTTCCTGATATCATGGTCCTCTTTGAGAACAAAGGACAAACCACAAGCAAAGATACCATTTCCAATATGCTTTTTTCTTAATTTATTTTTTGAGTGCATCTTTTTTATCTTTAATTGGGCAATATGACTTTCAAGTTTTCTACTGCATAGACCAGTTAGCTTTTAATGTAATCTTCCAATGACTTTCTAGTGATCTTCAAAAACCCACAGAAGTCGCTTCCTACTCTGGCAATATTTGACACTTGTCCTTGATAACTTAACCTTTTCTCCTATGTTTCTTACCATGGCAACAGCCACCAAGCATACTTCTGTATAAAAATCCTGGATTTCTTTTACACTTGTCAGGGAGAATGTGTTTCTTAATTAATGATGTGTGACATGTCAACTTAAAAAAAATGCTGTTTTGCTATCATTGATCTGGTAATTCTGCCAAAGATAAGATCTACTAATTTTTAAAGGCTTTTTAAAATTCCATCCTAAGTATATCCATCTCCTTTTCAAAATAATTTGAAAGGGCATTTTGTTATCCATTTCCTTATTAGATATACTATCTGGAGTTTGAGTTAAATGAAAAATATAAATGACCTCAAGTTGTCCAACTTTTCCCTCTTCAAATCTTAGGAGCTTCTTGATTTTTTTTCCCTCTTATTTCATTTAATCTAGGGTTGGGGTAAAGTCATTCTTCATATTTAAGCTGTACTGGTCACCAACACGTTATTGTGTGATTTAGAGCTCAGGGCACGATTAACAAAAATCAGTATGACACTCTCATCTCTCATAGGTAAGATCTGTTTCCAATTTTGTTATGATTTAATACTGGCACATAGTGCGAATATTCGTGTATTCAGTCCATGTCATGTATAGCCATGGAGATTTCTGGTTTAGAAACATCAAAGGTCCTAGAAAAACTCAGCTTTCCCATAGTACCCCAATACAATTTGTTTTGCTTAACTATGTATATTTGTTCCAATAGTTTTATTTTGTTAGGTTTTTCCAAAATGAGGAGGGTAAAAAGAAAACTGGTTTTTGTTCATTAAAAAAAATTTTAATTTTTAAAAAATCTTTCAACACAGTTTTTAAAATTGCAATGATAAAGAAAACCAAAGAGAAAGAAAGATAAGCTCTTTCATCTAGCCCAGAATTACAAACAAAAAATGTCACCCTCATCATTCAACTGAAACTATTTTCTCCCAAGTTATCAATGCTGAGAGTTCTTGAGAGGAAAAAACTGAAGAAAAAGAAATAGCTCAAAATAGAAGTTATAAACATTGCCCAAGTAGTATACTCCCTGAAAAAGAATGAAGCCTTCTGAACTCAACAACTCCATGAGACAACCAAAAGGCATAAGATAGGGGCAGCTAGGTGGCAAAGTGAATAGAGCACTGGCCCTGGAGTCAGGAGGACCTCAGTTCAAATCTGGCCTCAGATGCTTAACACACAAAAAAAACTAGCCGTGTGAGCTTGGGCAAGTCACTAAACCACAACTGCCTTCCAAAAAAAGGAAGGAAGGGAGGAAGGAAGTAAGGAAGGAAGGAAGGAAGGAAGGAAGGAAGGAAGGAAGGAAGGAAG
>NW_027187460.1:2215057-2277322 GCF_028583685.1 Petaurus breviceps papuanus | reverse complement strand
GAAGGAAGGAAGGAAGGAAGGAAGGAAGGAAGGAAGGAAGGAAGGAAAGAGGCATAAGATAAAGTCAAAAGATTGAAAAGCTGTACTTCATGGGTGTTATTATTATTGGTGGTGGTGGTGTTATCACATCCTTCTCATCTCTGGGGGCAGGATTTACATAGAAATAGTTCTGGGACATATGAGAGGGATTTTATTTTTAATATGGGGCACCTAAGTGGCATAGTGAATAGAGCTCTGATTCTGGAAGTAGGAAAACCTGAGTTCAAATCCAGCCTCAGACACTTACTAGCTGTGAAACCATGGACAAGTCACCTGTTTGCCTCAATTTCCTCATCTGTAAAATGAGCTGGAGGAGGAAATGGCAAAACCACTCCAGTATCTTCTTGAAGCAAAGCCCAAATGGGGTCACAAAAATTGGACACAACTGAACATTATTTAATAAATATTCTAGGGATTGTCATAAAAATTGCATCTTTTTTTCTAATTAAAAGTATAACTTTATCTTCCATAGTGTTGCTGACAATATTGTGTTACAACTCTAGTAGTAGATAGGCCAATAAGAATGATATGCACTTTATTCTGTTTCACATTATTTTGGTCTCATGTGCTGGGTTTATATATTATGATAGTCACTCATTCCATGTAACTTAGAGATTGTAAGTATTTGGTAAGTTCTTGAGTATTTTAATGGATCAATGTTGTTTTTAAATTATGGTGGGCAACAATTCATTCTGTATTAATGATTTAGGCCCAATAGTTAAGTGATTGAATTCTCCCAAATATTTTTATGTCTGTTGAGTTTCTCCATAATGTTTTAATGTATTTGTAGTATGTGGATTTCTCATCTATCAGCCCACTAAAGGAAGTGAGCTTTAGATGTACCACTTTGTGTCTTGCTGAGTATTCAGTAAGTGCTCAATTTTTGCAGTCTACACTGATATGTTACAGTTTCTACCATTTTCTTGCGTAATATGCTGTTATTAATTCTTACAGCTATCCCTTCAAATGCCTAAATCATACCCATTCTCCAGGAAGGAACTGGGCTCTTGTGACTTTTGGGAAGTCTTTCCTGATTACTTACTCCATCCCATTCTGAGCCCTTCTTTGTTAGACTAGGTGCATCATTTAAAGTTTGAGCCCTCCAAAAAAACAGCATTTGAGTCTCTTCTCTTTTATAATATTTGATCATTTCACATCTGTTAGTGTGTTTCTACTGGCTTTGTACTATATCTAGTTATATTAATGCCTTGTCTTTCCTAAGACACATGGAGGAAGAAGCTTGATCTTAATCGTCTCTGAATCTTCCACATGGGCATATATAAATAGTAGATATTCAATATAAACTTTTGATCAGATTGATGGACTCATCATAGTATCAAAGGATTATAGGATCGTAGAATCAAAGAGTCATAATATCTTGGAATTATGAAATATATCAATTTTAGAAATAATTTAAATTAAAGTATATTAATCTTAGAAACAAATGTAGAATCAAATATCTTGGACCCATAGACCCTCAGAATCATAGAATCCTGGAAAGTCAAATTCATAAAATCTTAGAATCATAGACTCAGAATCATATTAAATCATAGAATTGTGAAAAGTTAAAGTCATAGAATCTTATATTCACAAAAACTTACAGTCATAGAATCCCACAATTGTTTAATCAGATGTTAAAAAACCAAGGTTTTGGAAGTATAGAATAGAAGTGTGAAGCTAGAAAGAACCCTTGATGGATGGATGGCTAAATCTGCTAAAATAATGCTGTCCCTTTGGTGAGTCACTATGTTATTGCCTCACTCTTTCTTGCTTGGCAATCATCAGAGTGGTGTGTCCTGCTTAAATGATGCTCAGAACGGGAAGACAATCGATCTGACCAAGAAAAACATCAGCCACTTTTTATGTTTCCTCCCCAGCAACTGGCCTCACACCTCTGATCCTCCAACCCAAGGGGTTCTAAAAATACCACTTGTCTGTCACCTGGCCAGCTTGGTGAGAGCTTTGGGATAGATGGAGCTGGGCTGGGATGTCTCTGGGTCATCAAATAGAGTGCAGACTCACAATCCCCTAAAGATCACACTTCTTACTAATCGCTTGTGCCTTCCAAGGCTTCTTATCTTCTTTTCCCTGGTCACTCAGGGGCCTTTCAGGAAGAGATAGCTAACGGCACAGAAAAAATGCTAAGCCTTTAGGAATCCTCAAAGGATACAGAGCCCTTGGCCTCAGAAAGTCCCTAAGCCTGATGGGGGAAATCACAGACCCTGTCCTAGAAAGTCCATGAGCTAAGGAGTAGGGGGAAGGGTGAGGAAGAGAATATGACAGATACAAAAGACATTCTGACTCCTAATCCAGGGCTTTACCCATTGAAAATCACAATTTTGCTTATGTCTGACTATGCTGAATCAGAGATTCAGAAAAAAAAAAGTTCCTTAGTGGTAAATATTCCAAAGCCTTTGCTCCAGATCTTGGCAGGTTGTAAGATCATTGGGGAGATGTGGGAACATGAAGAGAGATGTAGTGGAAAGATCACTGGCCTTTCCACTACTTCCACTACATACTGAGGAAATAGGGGTTCTAGCTCCAACTCTGCCACTGGCTACCTGTATGACAAAAGACAAAGCTTTTCACTTTTCTAAGCCCCATATTCCTCCTCTGGCAAAGAAAGGTGCTGAACCAAATGATGTCTAAGAGATGTACAGAGTGTGAGCCTGGGAGACTCCTGGTGAATATTCCCAGGTGCCCTCCCACCCAAGGGCCCCTGAAAATGCTCTCCCCAGGGTGTTCTAGCACATTAGCCTAAACTCTATGTGCACCCTATGCTAAGGACCCTCCCAAATCAAATAATCTGCCTTCAAAGGTCTCCTCCAGCTTGGACAACTCAATGATAGATACCTAAGGCTGCCAGTCACCAGGTCTTGCCTCCCTCAATCCCACCCCCCAACTTCCCCACACTGTCAGCTGCCAACAACCCCCCTCCAATAAAGCCGTCAGTAATTAATTACTTTTAAATGACGGCAGCATATTGAAACAGCTGATAGGGGCTGACAGCGGGGAGCCAATTAACCTGAATTACTATCTTGATTGTGGCCCAATTAATGTCAGCTGTGCAGTGTCAGAAGTAAAGGCAGGGTAATATAATTGTTTAATTAATTCCCTCCCGAGGTTAGTGACTCTGGGACCATCCCAGCTCTGACTTTTTCCTTCCAACGAATGAGGCAAGCACCACCCCATAGGAAAAAAAAAAAAACCTGTCACTTGAAAGAGCCAGGATGGATCCTGATCCCCTCTACACCTTCCAGAGGGAGGCAGAATTAAAACAATGAAATCCTGGGGGTCTGATTCCCCCCAGAAGTTTGATATCAAGTTGGAGGACTTGTAGTCAGGTTCTAACTCTGTTCCTTTCTACCTGTGTGATCCAAGGGAAGTACTAGGAATAAGAATAAGACAGTTCCCTCCACTTTCCACCTTCATTGGACCTCATCTGGTGTATGGTTTCCAGTTCTGGGCACCATAATTAAGGAAGACACTGATAACATGGCAGATATTTGAAGGAGGGCAATCAGAATAGTGAAGGGCCTTAAATTTAGATCACATAAGGATCGGCTGAAGCAACTGGGGATGGTTAGCCTGGGAAAGAGGAGACTAATAGAGGACTTGATAGCCATATCCAACTATTCAGTGGGTTCCCATGTACAAAAGAAATCATTAGACCTGTTTCTTCTTGACCCCAAAAGGCAGGATCCAAAGCAATGCGTAGAAGTTACAAGGAGGCAATTTTAGGCTTTATATCAAGAAAAACTTCATAGCAATTAGAGCTCTCTAAAAGTGAAATGCATGTCACATGGATTCACCTTCCTTGGAAGTCTTCAAGCAGAGATGGAATGACCACCTGTTAGGTATGTTAGCTTGGGGATTCCTCTCATCTGTGGGTTGTATTAGATGGCCTCTGGGGTCCCCTCTGACTCTCAGATCACAGCATTTTGTGAATCACATAATTCTGTGATATATTCCATAATATTTCTGTGGATAGCAGTTTCCTTCTCTATAAAATGAGGTGATTAATACTTAAGACTCCTTGCCTCCAAGGGTTGTTGTGTAGAAAAAAAAAAAGAAGAAAGAGGTCTAGGCTGGTAATCAGGAGAGCCAACAGTTCATGGGTGAAAGAACCTGATTCAGTACCTTGTAGAAGCAGGTAAACTTCCTTTAAGTCTCAACTAAATTACACGGATATGTCTTGTTTGTCCAGAGTGGCCTGCATGCTGTCCCCCAAATTCGACTGCAAACTCCTTGAGGGCAGGCACTAACCTCAACCTTTCTTTTTATCTCCAGAACTTTCTATTTCCACTGTGCAAAGCCTGGCATATAATAGGTGCTTAAGAAATACTTGCTGATGAATAATGACAGGTAGGACATATATGGCTTGTTTAGTTACCCTCTCCTTTCATATTCGTGTGTATGTCTATATCTATATCTATATATACATGTATGTGTATATAGCCTAGATGCATGACCCCTGGGCAAGTCACTTAACCCTGTTTGCCTCAGTTTCCTCATCTGCAAAATGGCCTGGAGAAGGAAATGGCAAACCACTCCAGTATCTTTGCCAAGAAAACCCCACGTGGCATCACAAAGAGTAGGAAACAACTGCAAACAACTAAACACCAAAGTACAGCACTTTCATGTCTGCCAAGCAGCTTCCTAAACATTACCTCATTTCATTCCCTCTCTATCACCCAGCCTTAGCCGGGCACTGATGAGTAGCAACAGCCACAGCAATTTCCATTTCTATGATTGTTAAAAGATTTTAGAGCTATCAAAATGTTTTCCTCATAATGCTGTGAGGTAAGAAAAATAAGTATTAATCTCTCCCTTTCATGTAGGAAGAAACTAAGGTTCTACGAAGAAATTTCTCTGCCAGTCACACAGCTAGTAAGTGATGGAGCCAGCATTCAAAGGAAGGTCTCTTCTGACCCTCAGTCCACCACTCTCTCCATTACACCATGCTGTCTCTCATTCTCTGACTCATTCATTTTCTGCATAGCTTTGATCCTAAAAGAGTTACAGTAATGTTCAGGACATTTGGAGCTTGAAAGGCTTAACCTCCCCTTTTAAGAGATAAGGAAATTGAGCCCTGAGTTCAAATCCAGGCTCAGATACTTCCTTAGCTATGTGTCCCTGGGCAAGTCATTTAACCCTGTTTGCCTCCATTTCCTCATCTTTAAATTGAGCTGGAGAAGGAAATGGCAAACCACTCCAGTATCTTTGCTAAGAAAACCCCAAGCAGGGTCACAAAGAGTCGGATATGACCGAACAGCAAAGATGCCTTCTAATTCTAAGAGTCTATGATTCCTGGGGCGGCCAGGTAGCACAGCGAGTAAGAGCACCGGCTCCAGTGTTGAGAAGACCTGGAGATCGAATCCCAGGCTCAGACACTTAGCACCCACCCAGAAACACCTGGCCATATAACTTGAGCAAGTTACTTAACCCCAATTGCTTAGGGGCGGCCAGGTGGTTCAGCGAGTAAGAGTACCGGCTCCAGTGTTGAGAAGACCTGGAGATCGAATCCCAAGCTCG
This sequence comes from Petaurus breviceps papuanus, assembly GCF_028583685.1. Lineage (NCBI taxonomy): Eukaryota > Metazoa > Chordata > Mammalia > Diprotodontia > Petauridae > Petaurus > Petaurus breviceps. Next base: position 2,271,748 of record NW_027187460.1, on the reverse strand, counting down.
GACACTCAGCACCACACCCAGAAAAAAAAGGCCCATTTAACCTGGAGAAATTAATTAACCCTGATTGCTTAAAAAAAAAAAAAAAAAGAGTCTATGATTCCTAAAAGTGGAATGAGTACCCTCAGGATACAAAGCTGATGGAATTCTGCCATAATGCCTTTTGACCCAGTGGTGCCAGTACTACCCAAAAGAGATCAAATATATTCGAAAAGGTTTTATGTGTACAAAAATATTTATAGCCATTCTTTCCATTCTTTGTGGTAGCTAAAAAAAAAGGAAAATAAAAGGATATCCATCAATTAAGGAATGACTGGATAAATTATGGTACATGAAGCTGATAGAATGCTATTGTGCTGTAAGAAACGAGGAAGCAGACGATTTCAGAGACATGCAAAGACCTGCAGTAACCGAAGCAGCATAAAGCAATTTGTCGTTCAGTCATTTTTTCAGCCAAATCTGATTCTTTGTGACCCCATTTAGGGTTTTCTTGGCAAAGATACTGGAGTGATTTGCCATTTCCTTCTCTGGCTCATTTTACAAATGAGGAAACTGAGGCAAATAACATAAGTGATTTGCTCAAAGTCATACAGCTAGTGAATGTTTGAGGTTTGATTTGAACTCAGGGCAATAACTCTTCCTGATTCCCACCCCAGTATTCTATCCACTGCACCACCTAGCTGCCCTAGACACTAGCATGCCCATGTACCTAGAATGAAGTCAAAGCAGTTTTAATGGTTGTCGTTGGTTTTCCCCAACATTCAGCCTAAATTTGCCGCTTTGGAAGTTCTACTAATTGCTTCCCAGTTTTGACTTCTTAGCCAACGGACCAAGCCTCCAAACACTTGAAGGCAACTAGCACATCCCCACTAAGTGTTCTAGGTTCCTTAAACATCCATAGTCCTCAGATGAAATGGCCCTTCAACATTCTGGCTGTTTTTCTCTGGACATTCTCCATCTCATCCATTTCCTTCCTAACGTGAATTGAATACGATAGCCTACATTTGCTCTAACCAGGGCACAGACCACAGGACCGTTCCCTCCTCATTCTTGGGAGTGTCGACTCTCCCAATGCAGCCTGCTATCACATTAGCCTTTTTGGCTGCCACACCCCACTTACAACTCCACTGATGCTGCATTGAGGACGATCAATACTGTCCTGGTGAGTCATAAACCTCAATTACACTCTTCTTGTTGTTGTTCAGGCATTTTTCACTCTCATGTGACTCTTCATGACAACCAACAGTAGACAGGGTCGTCTGTATGGAATAGTGTATAGGCAAATAAATGGCATCATAAAAAGAGCACTGGGCCTGGAATCAGTACAACCTGACTTCAAATCAGGCCTCAAATACTTCCTAGTTGCATGACCCTGGGCAAGTCTCAACCTATATTTGCCTCAGTTTCCTCAACTATAAAATAGGAATTATAATAGTGCCTACCTACCGGGGCAGTGGCTAGAGGACTAGGCTTGGAATCAGGAAGAGATATTTTCATGAGTTTGAATCTGACCTCAAACACTTCCTAGCTGTGTGACCCTGGGTAAGTCACTTAACCCTATTCGCCTCAGTTTCCTCATCTATGAAAGGAGCTAGAAAAAGAAATGGCAAACCACTCCAGTATCTTTGACAAGAAAACCCCAAAATGGGATCACAGAGAGTCAGACACAACTGAACAACAACCCAGGGTTTTCTGTGAGGATCAAATGAGATTATATTTGTAAAGGACTTAGTACAGTGTCTAGAACATAGTAGGTACTTAAGAAATGTTTGTTTCCTTTCCCTTCTGTTCTGGAGAGAGCTAATTTTTCAATGAGCACAAGACGAATGTGGAAAAATAAAAATGAGAATTCAGTATAAAAGGGAATTTGATAATGACAGATGTCACAATTTTAAGGGAGGGCAGAGAAGGAAAAAAAATGGGGAAAGGATAGGGTTTAGCCTCACTGGGACCAGAGTACAGGGAGAGGTTATGGGAGAAAGGAGTTTTCTTATCTTGAAATGAGATTTATAGTCACCAGACTAAAAATCACCAAGATTGGAAAAGCAGAAAGCATGTATATATTCTAGCCACCAGACTGGCATCGTACCAATTTATTGGAGTTTCCATCTCTCAGCACCTTGTGAAGAAATAGGGTACAGATGGTATGGGTGTTTGTAATCATATGGAGCCTGGTTATGGAGGGGATGGAGAGTCTAGGCCAAATGGTTGGGACTCTAGAGACCACACTAAACTCACACTCAGACCCAACATCATATTATCATCATTCACATCAACCACGACAGATAAATAGAATCTTAAGGCTGCAAAGTGTTTTACTTGATTGACTGTCCCAATGGCTCTATGAAGTAGGTGCAATTATTATTCTCATTCAGAGATGAGAAATCTGAGGTTCAAATAGGGTAAGTGAAATGCCCAAGGTCCCATAGCTAGTAAGTGCCTAAGGCAGAATTAGAACTTTGTTCTTCCTAACTCCAAATTCAAGTAAAGCGCTCTAGGCATAAGGCACTCTCAGAAGATATCCCACAAACGAGAATGCACTTAACTCTGTGTTCAGCCTGGTGTCTTGTTGAATTAGACCTTGATCAGGTGCAGTACCTGACCCTCTGCCCTAAGCTCTGTGTCAACCTGGTCCTGGCGACATAGACCCTTGTTGGAGGATCTAGGTCTTTTGGCATTTGGCCTTGTATTTAAAGACCTGAACCTTTCATTGCTGTCACCCAAAAGCAGAATCCTTGAAGTCCTTTTATGCCGAAATATAGTAGAATAAACCCCTGGGATTTGGGGCAATAAGCATGGTAAATATAAAATACAAAGCAGGTTGTTAGAAGGATGCTTAGGGCACAGAACGTCAGACTTAGAAAGAAGCCTGGAAATGATCATGGTTCAAACCCTTCCCCACCCTTCCACCAACCTCATTTTTCAAATGAGGAAGCTGAACCCAAGAAAGAGGAAGAGATTTTCCCAGAGTCTCACATATAGAAGGTATCTGAGTCAGAATCTGAATCTATGTCTCCTAACTCCAAAGTTAGTCAGTTTGTCAACTACTCTGGTTCAGTCATGGTTGATTTTCTCCATCATTCCTGCTTTAGGCGGTCTGCCCCTCATCCCAGTGATTGTTTCCTCAGGCATTTCTGCCTTGGAAATCGCTCAGGGCCGTTCAGAGGTATGGAAATGAGTTGATGACATTCCTTCATTCTTCGAGTGGCCTTTCTCAGCGGTTCCTCAAACGCGGTGATATTTAATAGGAAAATTCATCATGGCTCTCTTTAAGGAAGCCGTTACCTGTTTTCTTCTAAAGGTCATCAGCTTTGGTCAATACATTCTAATAAGCGTGCAATCCAAAGGTCACCCTCATCAGTCCCGCTTCTCCCCCATAGGCTGTTTATTTCTCCCTATCTGACAATAAGCTAGGAACCCTCCCTCTATGCAGAATGTCTGAAAACGTCACTGAATGCAGTAAGAATTAAAAATAACAACTGCCCCCAGAGGAATCTGAAACATAGGGATACCGGATCCCACAGCTGGAAGGATCTAACAATCATTTGGTCCACCACCCTCATTTTATAAAAGAAGAATCCAAGACATACCAGAGGTAATATAATTTTCCCAAGGCACTTAAGTGGTCTAAAGGTCAATTAAACAACAAAAATTTATTGCACAAGTTGTGCCAGGCATTGTGTAAAGTACTAGGGATACAAAAAAAGGCAAAAAAAAAAAAAACCCTAGTCTCAACAATCTCACAATCTAATGGCGAAGACAACACGCAAACCACAGTACCTAAACAAGAGAAAGGATAAATTGGGAAGAATATTAGAGGAAAGGCACTAGAATTAAGGGGGGTGAGAAAGGCTTCTCACAGAAGTCTCAGCTTCTTAGCTGAGACTTGAAGGAAGTTAGGAAAGCTGGGAGAGGGAGATAAGAAAGGAGAGCACCTCAAGCATGGGAGACATAAGGGTGGCTCAAATTTTTAGAAAATGCTTGCATCCTATATGCAGATGCTGTGGTTGTGGTTTGGTCTTCATTCTTGAAGGGGACCATGACATCAGGGAGATGATGACATGACTTGCAATTTACTTTGATTTGAACGAAGGAGGGCTGTGCAGTCACCAACCTCACTTTCTCCCCCAGAGCCATCTGGATTCAGTGGCCAGATATCAATCAGGATGACTGGAGATGGGCCAGGACGCAGTGGGAGACCTTGGCCCTTTTAAGCTAAGGTCTTTTCAGGTTCTCACTTTGAGTGAGACAGTGCCCATTCAGCAAATTGGCCTCTTTAAGAACTGAGTCAAGGGATGACCCCCTTTAATAAAAAAATTTTAAAAAAAAAACTGGGAGGGGAAGATCCCAGCTATCATACCAAAAAATATGGTGGTATTTTAAGGCATTAAACAGTACCCACCCTCAACCCCTTATCACTCTGGGACTTCTGAAGTTTTAAGCATGCTGGACTCTTCCTGTAAGATAAATAAAAGTATAGTCTATTAGAATAATAGAATATAGAAGGATCCTTAGTAATATAAAAGGTTAGAGCTAGGAGGAAATGAATAACATAAAATGTCAACACCAGAAAAGAGATTTACCATAGCCTTTCACTCCCCTTCATTTTACAGATAAGGAAACTGAAACCTAAAAATGAAAAGCAATTACCCAAAGTGACACAGTATGTTAGCAGACGACCCACGTCTTCTAAGTCCCAGCCCAGAGTTCTAATTCAATCAGCCAAAATAAATTCTCAGTTTTACCACTGATTGTGTAGACCTGGATAAGTCCCTAAACTCTGCCTTGAACCTCTGTTTCTGTATCTATGAAATGAGTGAGGGATGGAAGAGTGGGGAGATCTCTAAAGTTACTTCTAGTTCTGAGTTATCTTCTCTGTAAATGTCTCTGCAGGTCTTCATTTCCTTGCCTCTAAAATGGGTGGGTTGGGTTTGAGGATATCTAAGTTCCCTCCTACCTCTGCTTTCCTAGGCATCTATTGCTGTAGGGATTGACAGAAATGGATTGATAGAAAAGTCAATTATTTCTAAGAGAACATCCTCTTGACCAAGAAGCCCATTCCACCCTCTCTTTTGTTATTGTATAGCTCTTGGAACAACGAGATTTCTCCAGACAGAGATGAACAAAACCTTCTGCCCCCTTATTCCCTAAGATAACTGATAAATTACAGACTATAACGTTATTAGATAACAAGATAAGAAAGACATCAGGAAGCTAATTAGGCATAGACCTTAGCGGTAAAAGTCACAAAAGTCATAGACTCATTTGTTGAGTAAGCCTTGTTCCACCCCATCTCCCAAGGCAGGGTTCAGTCCCACCAGCCCTACCTGAACTCGGAGCAAAGGAACAGTGTGAGGAAAGAAGAATGGGTTTGGCTAAACCCAGGTTGGAAACCTGACTCCAATTACAAGCTATGTGACTTTGGAAAATTCGCTCCCCTTCTCTGAAGCCCAGGCTTCTCTTCCGTAAAATAAAAAAGTTTAACTGATCTATGATGCCTTTCAGCTTTGATATCCTATGTGGTCAGGGTCTTTCTAATGCCAAAAAAACATGATCCTAAATAATAAATAATGATAACAACAACAGTCACTGTCATCTTCTCAAAATACAAATATGACCATGTCACCCGTGCTCAGAAGCTTTCACAGGTGCCCTGTTACAGTGGCTAGTGTGGGAATTCACTTTGCATCAACCCACAGAGCATGCATAGCCCTGAACTGAACACTGCCCTGGCATCTTCTGGTGGGCCACATAGACTCTGTCTCTTTGCTGTAGAACCTTATGCTGTGACTATCCCAAATGATCCAGGAAGAGCTAGCTGCCTTTTGGGCAAACTTTCAGAGTAAACACAACTTGCATTCTTGATGGTTTTTCCTTTCTCCACAGTGTGGGATAAAGAATTTTGTCTTGTTGATTTCCCTTAGAAGAGGGGAGAGAAGAGTCTTTTTGTCTTAAGTGTTCATTTTGTGTGCAGTAAATAAATAAATAGCCCTTCTATAGCTGTTCTGCACTGTATATTGAGTACCTTTCTTAACCTTTTGAGGGAGATCCTAGCTAGGTACTAAAGTGGAAGGAGTTCTGGGCCTAGAATCTGGAAGACTCATCTTCCTGAGTTCAAATCCAGCCTCAGATACTAGCTGTGTGACCCTGGGCAAGTCACTTAACCCTGTTTGCCTCAGTTTCCTCATCTATAAAAATGGACTGAAGAAGGAAATGGCAAATCATTCCAATATATTCACCAAGAAAACCCCAAATGTGTTCACAAAGAGTCATATAGAACTTAAAGGACTGAACATTAACAATAAGCCTTGAGCCAACACTAAGCCAATTTTGTCATTTTCTCCAATGTCCTGAGTTGGGATGAGGGGACCCAGAAAGTCCAAAGAAAAGGGACTCATCCATGACCAAATCAAGTTTGCATGAGCCCAGATCTATAGACCCCTTATTCAGAAAAGACTTTCTAACTCCTGTGGGCTCAACATATCCTTATGTGAACATTTCTCTAGAATGTAAACTTCTTGAGGTCAGGGAATGAGCTATTTTTTTTTCTAATCTTTGTATCTCCATATCAGCTCTAGAGTAGATGTTTAATAAATGTTTGTTTGAATTGAATTGAATTGAAATGAGGTCTCTTCCCACTCTGACACTGTGCAGCTTGTTCAATGTCCTAAGGCCTCATTTGAGCTATAATATTCTGAGTTCTATTTTCAAAGTCCTTTCCAGTTCTGACAGTCAAAGATTCTGTGCACTGAATCTGTGATGAGCTTTTTATCCCAAACACTGAGAGCCTGAGCAGTCTTCTTTCCATCCCCCACTTCCGTTAACAAAACTAGGGAACAGGTGTTTCTCACTTCCTGAGAATAAATCCCATAGTCTGACAATGTGTGTTTGGGTCACAATGCCCGATAGGCTATGGAGGCTATGGATTTTTGTTCTTTTATCTAGAACATCCTCTCCCCACCCCTTACCCTTGCCCCCATCACATCTGCTACCATCCTGCTTTTGAAAAGAACTGACTCCAATCGACATCTGAGTGGGAGCCTGTGGCCAGTCATCCAGCAGCTAGGTACCATTACAGCCTCAGATTTCAGTCACTGAGGCAGGAAGGGGAAGGGAGAGATCGTTCTGTTTATTGTTCTGGCAACTGACTTTTCTCCATCAATTAACTCCTCCCATCAAAGGCCAAGGAGGGGTGGGGGATAGGGAACCAGCCCTTGGGGCCTAATCCCAATCCTTCTACTCTGGTTGAACTGGGCACTGACAGCATAGAGCCCTTCCTCTCTGCACCTTCTTCATTATGAATGAACATGGTACAATGGCTGCCATTGAGTCAGAAGCCTTGAGTTCAAATCTGAGCCTGTGTCACTGAATCACTCACTTCTCTCTGGGTTGCAGTTCCTACCTATAAAATGAGGGGCTTACTTTAAGTGATCTCTGAGATCCCTTAGAAATTCTCTAAGTGATCACTCTTCTCAGTGATCCTGTCTTTCTCTGATTCTATGCTTCTGCTATGTAGTAAGTCACTTCCTCAAAGGAGCTTCAGCTTCGTTGTTCAGTCATTTCAGTCCTGTCTGACTCTCCATGACCCCATTTGGGTTTTTCTTGGAAAAGATACTGGAGTGGTTTGTCATTTCCTTCTCCAGCTCATTTTACAGATGAGGAAACTGAGGCAAACAGGGTAAAACGATTCTCCCAGAGTCACACAGCTAGTAAGTGTCTGAGGCCATATTTGAACTCATGAAGATGAGTCCTCCTGGCTCCCAGCCCAGAAGTCTATTAACTGTGCTACCTAGCTGCCCAAGTTTCAGCTTAGTCCTCAATTTTAAAAAAGGGGTGGGGGTTCAGGGGATAATAACATGTTTGCTTTATACACTAGCTAAGTGTCAAAATGGATAAAACAATGGACCTGGAGTCAAGAAGACCTGAGTTCAACTCTGACCTCAGGCTCCTACTTGCTCTGTGATCCTGGGCAAGTCATTTTACCCTGTTTGCCTCAGTTTACTCAGCCATAAAACGGAGATAATAATAGCACCTATCTACCAGAGTTGTTTTGAGGATAAAATGAGATAGTATTCATAAAGTACTTTGAGAACCTTAAAGGACTATATAAATGCTAATGATTACAGTATAATATATTATACTATACATATTGTGAAAAAAATTACTTTGTAAACCTTAAGGCACTGAACACATGTGAGTTATTTTTAAATAGAAAATGGAACCCCACCCCCTTGCATAAACTTAACTTTCATCAAAAACCAAAACTAGAGCTAAATATGAACCTTGGACAGTTTCCTGAAAATAGATAATCCAGCCTGTATTTGAAGGCTATCCAAACTCCCCCATGAAAGGTCACCCTTCACTCTTAGGTCTGTGCTGTGGTCCAATCAAGCTTCCCCTTTTGCCCTGGAGCAGACCTGCAGATACTTGAAGATCACTGCTGTGCTTGTCCCATTGGTCCCTATGTCCCACCCTTAGTTTGGTCCCTATGTCCCACCTAGGCCTACCTTAGCCTCTTCTCTAGGCTAAACATCGTCAGTCCCATTACCCCCTGATCCTTGGTGGCTATATTTCCAGTGCTCAGCCATCTTGGTTACTTCTTTCTGAATGTGCTCCAGATTATCTGCCATTTTTTTTCCGATCACTGAAAACCACACTCCATATGTGGTCTGACCCAGGCAGAGGACAGCAAGATTATTGCCTCTCTCTCCTTCTAGAAGCTACACCTCTATTAACTTATTAATTACACCACCTTCCAACTGCTGCTGCCTTTCCCCTGAGATCACCTTGTATCTATTCTGTATCTAGCTTGCAAGAACATAGAGTATGTCGTCTCCCCCATTTAGACCATGAACTCCTTGAGGGCAGGGACCATATTTCTGCTTTTCTTTGTAACCCCAGTGCTTAGCACAATACCTGCTACATTGTAAGTGCCTAATACATTCTTGCTGATTTATTGACCTAAGATGACATTAAGATACTTTGGGGGCTGCCTGAGTCATACTCTGTTGGCTTATTTTCAATTTGGAATCAACTAAAACTGCTAGATATTTTCTACATATGTGGCAATAGAGTCTCAAGTTTAGGAATTAACACTATAGAAGCACACAGACAAATAAATTGTGTAATAAATAGGCTAACAAGAATAACAGATGAAGGAAGAACAGAAGTGGAAAATAGTGGGGCCAGATGGTGTGGACCTTTAAGAGTCAAGGAAAGGGTTCTGATGATATTGACCATGGAGACTCATGGTAGATTCTTGAGCAAGGGAATGACATAATGTAATCAAATCAAATTCTTACAGGTTAATAAAAATATTTTTCCATATTAGCTTACATTTCTATAATCTTCCATATCCACCATATGTTTGAACCCACAGTAGCCCTGGGAGGAAAGCAGGGCAAATATCATTGTCACCCCTCTACAATGAGGAAAATAAAGCCCAAAGAGAGAAACTTGAATTCATAGTTGTTTTTGGATTTTTTTTTGAGGAAGGACCTTCCAAGTCATTGACTCCAACCCTTTCTTTTAATAGAGAAAGAGAATAAGGTCCAGAGAGGTCATTCCCAAGGTTATAAAGCAATTTAGCAACAAGATGAGAACTCAAACTCAAATCTCTTGATACCTAGGCTAAGGACCTAAAGAGATCTCATAAGGTTGAAACCTGAAAGGGAACTTATAGATAATAATAATAATAATAATAATAATAATAGATAACCAATTATATAATTTACAGATGAGGAAATCAAAGGTTAATTAAATAACTTGCTCAAGGTCACACCAAAAGTAAGTAGCAAGGTTCTCTCCACTATACCATATTATTTTAATTAAGTTGATTTATTTAATTAAAAAGGTAAGATAAAATTTTACAACTTGAATCCCAGAAAAATTTGAGCTAAGCCTAGACTCTGAGTATTTTCTTCCCTCCCCAAGTTGACTGCCTGCCAGTCACATTGCCCTGCTGCCCCCCAGCTGTGCATCCCCATCAGAAGCATACTCCCCCAAACAAGCATGGAGCTGCCATCAATATTATGACAGATGCAGTCACTTGGTGAGCTAATGAAGCCACTGGTAGAAATGAATTAAATCCATGAAATGAAGTTTGCCTAAGTCTCTTCCTTGTAAATAAATGAAAACTCCCTTGAATCTGCTCAGCATTACAGACTAGGAAGGAACCTTGGAGCATGTAACACCAGAGGTGGACAAGGTATTAGGATGGGGATGATAGAAAGAGCTGGTAAGAATCTTAGATATTCATGAGGACTAAATCCCTTATTCTACAAGACAAGGAAACTAAGTCCCAGATTGGGGAAGTGACTTGCCCACAATTACACATAAAGACAGTAGCAGATCAATAACAAGGGTTAGGATGGATCTCCAGACTCACTCCAGAGTACTGCAGTCTCATCTAGTCCTTCATCTCCCCCACTTTTCACTCCTCAAGAGACAATCAATCAAAACCAGAACCCTGGAGTCTGAATTCCACAAGAAGGAAATCCCTGGAAGAAAATAAACTGACCCAAGAGGAAGGGAAACCAACCTGAAACTACTCTGTGTGTAGGTGGTCCTCTGGATCTTTGTCTTCATCCCGGTTTGACAGCTTAGAAAAGCCTCCCAAAGATGCTGTTAGCATCCATGCTCTCCTGAAAAAAAAGTCAGTCAGGCTTTTTAGATCATCAGAATCAGTGATTCTCCTGAAGCTGTCTTCTATCTAACTTTTATATACTAGATTTATATGCTACTTGGAGTCAATCCTTCAAGGACTGAGGTTGGGAATAGTCAGTTGGCTTCATGACTTTGCCTGAACCCCTCTCTCACACCTTCATACTTGTTTTCCCTAAGGAGTTGCATTTGAAATGTGGCAGTGGTAGGAGGCTGGGGTGGGTGGGTGACTTTCCAAGGCAAGAAAGCACCAGACTAGTTGGGGGAGACATAAGTGAGAGATGGTGCAGAGGGGAAATCCACAGAATGTGGGAGGTGAGGGAGAGGGAAAGGAGAAGTCAAAGATAGCTTGAAGGTTTAGAATATCAGGGGGAAAAAAAGGGCGGAGGTTGATGCTGCAAACAAGGAAATGAGAAGGAACAATTCAAATCATTCTGATTGGATATCCTGAGGGACAGCTAGGCAGACATAAATACCTACCAGCTAGACTCCCACCTGAGGTACAATATTCTAGGGTTGTCTCATCTGACAATAGAAGAACTAGTTGCTAAGAAGAAAAAGAAAAATATCACTTGTCAACAGACATCATAGGAAGATTTTATAGATTAGAGATCAAATTCAAGCAACTCATTTTATAAATAAGGTTACTCAGGCCTAGAAAATGAAAGTGATTCACTCACAGTCAGACAAAAAAATTGAAGACAAAGCAAAGGGCTATAAAACCATGCATACCTGCTCATCAGGCAATAACACTACTGGCTCTGTATCCCAGAAAGATTTAAAATGGGAGGGAGAACCTATTTGTACAAAAATATTTATAGCAGTTCTTTTTGTGGTGGCCAAGAATTGGAAACTGGGGGCATGCCCATCAATTGGGGAACGGCTGAGCAAGTTGTGGTATATGAGTGTAATGGAATACCATGGTGCTATAAGAAATGAGGAGCAGACAGACTTCAGAATAACCTGAAAAGACTTATATGAACTGATGCTGAGTGAGAGCAACAGAACCAGGAGATCATTGTACACAATTACAGACACATTGTATCTATGATGACTAACTTGGATAGATTGGGCTCCTCTCAGCAATACAAGGCCCCAAGACAACTCCAAAAGACTCATGTTGGAAATAGCTATCCACATCCAGATAAAGAATTTCAGAGCCTGAATGCAGATTGAAACAAACTATTTGCTGTGTTTTATTTCTTCTTTCTCGTGGTTCATTCCATTGGTTATAATTCTTTATAACATGACTAAAATGAAAATATGTTTAATATATAGGTATATGTAGAACCTATATCGGATTGCATGCCATCTTGGGGAGAGGGGAAGGATAATTAGGGAGAGGAAATTTAGAACTCAAAAGCTTGTGGAACTGAAAGTTGTAAACTATAAATAAATTTATTTAAAAAAAAGAAATGACAAGCAGAATTTTCAGAAAAACCTGTGGATGCTTATATGAACTGATGCAAAGTGAATCGAGCAAAACCAGGAGAACATTGTACACAATAACAGCAACATTGTACAATAATCAACTGTGAATGATTCAGCTATTCTCAGAAATACAAGGATACAAGACAATCCCTAAGGACTCATGATTAAAAATGTTATCTACCTCCAGGGAAAGAACTGATAGACTCTGAATGCAAATCTATTTTTCATTTTCTGTATTTGTGTGAGTGTATGTGTGTTTTCCAGGTCACATCACACAAAATTAAGAATCATGGGTTGTATAAAGGAAGCTAGATATTGGCATGTATAAAACACTGATCTTGGAGTAGAGAAGAACTGAGTTCAAATCCTGCCACTTACTGTGTGAGCCTCAGCAATAATAATATCAATTTTATAGGGCTGTTGTGAGGATCAACTGAGATAATAATTGTCAAGTACTTTGCAAACATTAAAGCATCATATAAGGCTAACTATTATCAATACTGCAATGAAAGGAACTCTGAATTCAAACTCTGTGACTTTGCTAGTTACTAATGGTATATATAATATTCTCTGTGCCTTGGTTTCTCCTTCTGTAAAATGAAGGGATTGTATGAAATGACCTCTAAGGCATTTTTTTTTAGTTCTAGATCCATGATTGTATAAAAACATCCCATGAGTGTTAACTTGCAGCTGGGGATTCTGTAGGGTCCTGAAAATCTCAATTCTTCCTGTATGTGCCAGGGTCCCCTATCTGGTCCTGAATTTTGGCTCATCAGAGACTTACCCCAGACTCAGCTCCACATCTCCTCAGCTCTGGATTCTGGTTCCAACAGGCTCCAAGGCTCAATGAGGGAGAGACTTTTGCCACTTTGGTACTTTCTCCAAGATGGCATACAGAGATGAGGAGGGGTTTGCAAATCATCCAAATTCTCTTTCTTTGGAAGCTTGTATTTCTGCCCAGCATGGGTGCCTTTCAGGGAATGAGGAATTGGACTCCAACCCACCTCCTCCATCTTTGTAGATCTTGAAGGTTCAGCCTCCACACTTTTCCCTTATTTTCATTAATATTAATAACAGCTTTATTTTGATATGATAATTTAAAGTTTGGAAAGAACCAGTGTTTTCTCCCTTGATTCTCCCAACAACTCTGTGAGATAAGTGTTATTATTAACCCCATTTTTATGGAAGGGAAAACTGAGGTTGAGGCCAAGTGTTACACAATAGATTTTAAATTTCTGGTCTTTCTAGGTCCAAGTCCAGAACTCATACCCACACTCATACACTGATACCCACTGCATCACATAGTTGCCATGAAGTGGAAAGAATGCTAAACTTGGGAATCAGGAGACCTGGTTTCTAGATCTGCTGACTTAGCCACATACTGAGGGACCTTGAAGAATGCCCTTTTACTTCCCTGAACCTCAGTTTCCTTGTCCATAAAATGGAACTATTTACACTACCTACTTCATGGGGCTGTTGCACAGAAAAAAAAAATTGTAAACTTTAAAATACTGTAATAATGCAAATTGTTGTAGTAGTGACTTTAAAAAAAAATATTCAGTCTCCCTAAGCCTCTTTTGCAAAATATGGATAATGTGTTTGTCCTAATACAGAGTTACAGTGACGACAGTTACATTTCAAAACCATATAGAAATGGGCATGGTCGTTGTTCATCTCATTCTTTTCATCTTCATTTCTCGCCCAGCTGATTTCCTGGAATTCATGATCTCCAAAAAAAACCTCATCATTCTGCAAGATAAAATCAACTCTGAAACTTACACTCCTTCAGAATCCTTTCCCACTCCATCTCGAGGACTTCAGCATCCCCTCTCCAGGGAGCCTCCCCCACCTTTTCAGTTTCTTTTGTGTGTTGTCTTCCCCCATTAGATTATAAACTCCTTGAAGAGAGGCACTGTCTTTTGCCTCCCTTTATATTCCCAGTACTTAGCATTTTTAGATGAGGAAACAGAGGCAAACAGGTTTAAGTTACTTGCCCAGGGTCACACAGCTAGCAAGCATCTGAGGACAGATTTTGAACTCAGGTCCTCCTGACTCCAGGCCCAGCACTCTGTCTACTGTGCCACCTCATTGTCCAGTGAACTGCTATGCAGGTGGATAAGATAACTTAAGTTTTTGCAACTATCACTAATATCACCACCACCACCATCATCACTGTGGCTGCTATTATCATTATTATTAATACTACAAATATTTCAGCCTCCATCTGTCTACTTTAAAAAGTCTTCGATGCATTCTCACAGGATCACGCTCTTTCTTTCCATCTTTATCCTCCTGTCTCTTGTCACCTCCACATGAATCCCTCCTCCAATCATCTCAAACATGTAGAGACCATAACAAGACTTTCAGGTGCTAGTGAATGCTAGCATGCTCTTCAGCAAGCCACCAAATCCCTGTTAGCCTCAGTTTCCTCATTTGTAGAATGAGGGTGCTGCACTAGATGGCCCCTCAGGGCCCTTCAGCTCTAGTTCCTACCATCTCCGAGTGGGAAGGGGAGGGTCAGAGGCTTTCCTGCCCCTCTCCTCTCTAGGGTGCTTCTCTGTCTCTTCTTCAGAGCTTCCTGCTCTCTGGGTGACTTTCTCTCTTCTCCCTGTTTGTTTGTTTTAATCTGCATTTGCCTGATGCTGGAAAGCAGCTGAGAAGATGTTCCAGATGTTTCGGGGGCTGGGCGGTTGGCAGCTTTCATTCTCCATGCGCATTTTTAGCTTTTATGGAACTGCGAGTAAAGAGGCAGAGAGAAAGCTTTGAAAGCCCATCCATTTCCCCTAATTCTCCTCTTCTGCCATTGTCAGCTGATGGATTTGGCTTCAGGGGATTTCATCTTTTTCCCCGTGGGGCCTGGAACAAAGGGAAGAAATACATGCAGGTCTACAGGACCAGAGAGCACTAAACTTGGAAAGAGAAGACCCTCAGGAACACTCATTCTGATTCAATGTCTGCCAAAGTGACCTTGAACCATGAGCTAAGTGCATAGAGGACTGACTTCTGTCATAGGGCACCTGACTTCTGAAAGATCTGAGTGTAAATCCTCCCTTAAACACTAGCTAAGTGACCCTGGGCAAGTCACTTAACTTCACTCTACCTCAGTTTCCTCAGCTGTAAAATGTAAATAATAGTAGTACCTAACTCCCAGGGTTGCTGTGAGGATAAAATGAAAAGATATTTATAAAGTGCTATGGAAAGGTGATATACACATATACACACATGTATACATATGTATGTATGTATACACACATGTACATATACATGCAGTATATACATAATGTTCCAGCTAGTATTTTTAAATGACATTAGATGTCTTTTCCCTGTGGAATAAATCAATAAATAAGACTTGGGCTAGATGACCCCTGACTTCCAGCTCTGACTTTCCATGTTCTGTGTTCCAAGGTCATTCCAGTTCTGGCTTTTTATGTTTTACATTGCATGACGACCTTCTTTCTAAGATTACCCAAGTCATCCTGTGTATATCTTGTTTATACATGGATGTCTGTGTGTTGTCTCCCTATTAGAATGTGAGGGCCTTGAGGGTAGGGATTATTTTTGCCTTTCTTTGCATTCCCAGTACTTAGCACAATGCCTAGCACATAATAGGTACTCAATGATTCTTGATTTATTGATATGGAATTCTAAAGATCTTTTTTAAGTTACTTTTAGCCCTGTGCCCTGTTTTTTCACATTCTGTGTTCTACGATCTCCTCCATTCTAACATTCTCCTGTCTTTTAACAGTCTCTGCTAAGGTCCCTTGGAGCTCTCACATTCTCTTTTCTAAGGTTTTCAAGGTCTTTGATGACATTGTTATTCAAGATCCTCCCTCATTCCTCTTCTTTTCCTCCTCTCCCTCCTCCCAGTCACCCTCCTCTGCTGTGCTTCTTCTGCCATCAGAAACCCTCTTTGACTCCAAAACTCTGTTCCTCAGAAGGAACACTTTCCATGCAAATATATTCAGAATATGTGACATTTCAGATACATCTATTTGTATATATTTAGACTCTATTTCAAAGAAATTATTCCAAAAACCCGTGCCATTTGGAGAGATGGGTGTGGAATGTATTGTTTCTTAAGCGTTCACGTCAAAAAGACCTTGTTTTCTAAGTGGGTTACAAATGCTGTAATTATTTAAATGGGTGCATTCCACTGGGGAACAATTACAAAATTATGACAATTTAAATCCCAAGAATTCTTCTGTCAGGAAGGAAGAATGGAGGTAATATTAACCCTTTAGTCAACTTGGCTCTCTTAAGAGATGAAGGAGGTTTGATGGGGTTTTCTTCCAGGAAGGCCCCAAGGAAGTAAAGTTAGGTCAACTAGGTCATGCCACTCATGTGAGACTCTATGACCCTGCAGAATTTGATCAGACCAATTCAGGCAAAAGGGAACTCTAGGCAGTAAAGGGAAATTGGCTATATTCCAATCCCACCTGAGGTATATAATGTCAACTCCACCTGAGGGATATCACCTGATTCCCCATTGGTATGCTACTGACATTTAGCATTTCCTATTTCTCACCCATTAAATGAAAGACAGCTGTGACATGGTATAAAACATATAGATAGGATCAGAAGAACTAAGTTAGAGTCTTGATTCTGCCATTTATCAGCCCTGATAATTACCAGGTCATTAGACAATTCATTCCCACACTTATCCTGTGGTTACACATTCACTCTCTAATGGGTCTAAGTGCTTACAAAGTCCTAAACTCTGTACAATTCCTAGAGAGTAGACAACCTTTTCTATCGCTAACAGGACAATCCAGAGTGATTATCTATTATGGATTTATTGATTTACCCAATTAGAACAGCTTTGTGATACTCAAATGAGATAAGGGTGTAAAACACTCTGAAAACCTTAAAGTGCCATATAAATGGCAATTGTTTTTGTTTTTGTTGTTGTTGGCCCGTAGTCAGCAGGTCTCTAGATTGGTGATGATCTCATTCCCTGAGCTTTCTACTGCATTTCTTTTTATCTCAAGCGATATTTATAGAGAAAAACAGGGGTGTGTTCATAAATGTTTAATGACAGGGCTCTCAAATTACATTTAATCTGTATTATTAATATCTTTAAGCTTTCTTAAATCTAAGCAATCAACAAAATAATAAATCAAGCCTTGATTTGAGAGGATTGTTGATTTCTGATATGTAAATGCTCATGCTGAAAATGTTAACAATCATCTCTCACAAGCTGGTTAGAGCTGGCTCCAGCATAGGCCCTTACTCTAAATACTCCATTAGCTGAACTCTACCTCCTTCTTGAACTACATATATTTCAATGCATTTTGTAGCATCATCTTGACATAATGGAGTTGACTCTCTGCAGAAACAAAAACATATTCTTAAGGACCCTAAAAATTGTTTATACAGTCAAGGAACAATAAAAGCAATGAATAACACATCACAAAATATCTACTGAGTGACTGAAAGTTTACCACTTTCCTAGGCTCCAGAAGTCTTTAGACACAGGATTGATTATAATCCAAGAGTTGTAAGAAACCTATTATGAATTTATTAGTGAGTGTCCTACTTTTTGCTTGAATCATGCTCTCAGTAAAGACAGTTTTCTAATGTTAACACAGAAAGCCTGGATTTAGATTCTTGGCTCATTCTAGGAGGTGGAACTTGGGATTCAGTGCTCACTGGAACCCATGAAGTTTGATGCTTTTTCCCTAGTCTTGAGTATACTGTCACTAACAGGGATTTCAGACAAACTCTGGCCTCAGTTAAGTTCAAATCTGGCCTCAGACACTTACTAGCTGTGTGACCCTGGGCAAGTTCACTTAACCCTATTTGCTTCAGTGTCCTTATCTGTAAAATGAGCTGGAGAAGGAAATGGCAAAATTACTCCAGTATTTTTGCCAAGAAAACCCCACATGGAGTCATGAAGAGCCAGACATGACCAAAACCACAATGAATCCCAAAGCAAGGCAAGCAGACTCGCCATCTGGCCCTGACAAGAAACAGTGCCGCCATTTTGTCCTGGAGCTCTTCTATGCTTCAGCCCTCCTTTCTGCAGCTTCCTTTTGAATGCTGCTTTCTCTTTTATCTCCCTGCTGGGGCAAAACCTTGCTTTGCCACAAAGCAGTGGTCAGAGTAAGAGAGATGCTCCCAGGGGGCTAGTGAGGAAAGTGCTTTGTAAATTGTAAAGTGCTATAGGGACATAAGCTGTAATTATACTTTTGACTTGATTTTCCTTCACTGACTTGCCAAAGCTATTGGGATAGAGTCCTTTCTGTATCCCTACCACTGTGACCAACTGAGCTTTATGGAATGAAGGAATATCCCTTTTTCCCTAGGGCATCATTACATTGAAGTTGGGATTTTTTTTTTTAAGTCTTTAATAGAACTTAAGGGAAAAGGGATTAGAAGGTTGTAAATCAGACTTACAGAAGGCACAGGATCCAATGAAAGGGCATGGGTAATTTTATCTCCAAAATAAAATCTCAGAGTTGATAGGAATGCAAAGCTAAGCAAAGGAACCAGAGGACAAAGGATAGAATTCCTGTAGCAATGTAAAGTAGGGGATCCCCCCTTCTGGGCTGGTGGTTCTTTGGACGGTCCATTCTTACACAATATCCTTACTTTCTTGGATGCTTATCTCTAGAGGTAGTCAGTTTTAATTCCTTTTTTCAAGTCCATACACCAGACAGGCCAGGGACTTCTGCCTGAAGCAATGGCTTTGCTGGGCCATTGTAGAGCTAAATTCTTATAGTTTTCCTTTAGGCCATGGAAATCAGCCCTTTCAGACTTGGCCTCCTTGTTGAAACTATTCATGTGCCCTGTTTATGGAATATCCTTATTAGGCCAACAGCTGCCACTTGACTGAAAGAATTTCCTGTGATAACATCTGGCCGATCAAGGGGAATCAAGAGAAAGGTTTTTGCCACTCAAGAGAACCTCTGGGTGGATGTCCCCCATTGGCCAAACTGAATATTTGAAAATTATAAACACAACAGTAGCAGATGTATGGGATAAGCCTTGAATATGTATAGAGTATATGTCTAATACACATATATTACACGATAAAGGCTGTAGACAGATGAAGACCAAGTGCAATTTGAGATATAGAGGGAAGGTTATCACTAAGAAGATGAGTAAGTCAGTCAGTCAAGAAGCATTTATCTGTCACCTGTTATGTGCCAAGTACTTAAGATAAATGCTAGAGATACATAGAAAGGCAAAAGATATTCCCTGCTCTCAAGGAGCTGATGTCTAAGGGAAGGATCTTTGGAGAAAGTGGCTTGACCTAGGCTTTTAAAAAATGGTTAGGAATTTGGTAATTCATGGGGAGTAAGGAAAATGAAAGAAGAATGAAAGGAGGAAAGGGAGGGGGGAAGGGAAAGGAGAGGGGAAGGCAGGGAGAGAAAAGGGTGATAAAGAGGGGAAGAAAAATGGAGGGAAGAAGGAATGCAAAAGGATGTAAAGAAGAAAAGAAAGAAGAGAAGGAGGGAAGGAAGGAAGGGACAAAGGGAGGGAAGGAGGAGAAAAGGGAGGGAAAAGGGAGGTAAAGAAGGAAAAATGGAAGAGGAAGTGAAAGGGTTGAGTGAGGAGAAAGAGGGTGGAAAAGTGTGGAGGTAGAGAAGGTAAGTCACTTTAACCATAGGGAAAGACATGAGCCAAGACACAAACTTGAGAAAAGGAAGGGAGAGATTAAAGTCCCATCTGGCCAACCAAGACTCCGCTCAGCAAAGCCTCTGCCAAGGGGTCATCAAGTCTTGTATTGAAGATGCATCCATTGATCAGGAATTCAGGTACCTTAAGAGGCAGCCCATTCTACTTTGGGCCAGTAGTAATGGTTGAGAACATTTTCCTGACATCAGGTATTAATTTGTCTCCTCCTACCACTGCTCCTAATTCAGACATCTGAGAAAAATAGCTAATGTAATTCTATAGCTCTTTAAGATTTGTAAAGCATTTTACACATTAATTTATTTGGTCTTCACAACAGGTGTTGTTATCATCCCAATTTTACAGATTGGGAAACTGAGGCACAGAGAGATTAAGTGACTTGCCAGAGTTACACAGCTATTAAGTATCTGAATTAAGATTTGAATTCAATTTTTCCTGACTTCAAATCCTGTCCTCTATCTTCTCCCTAGCTGCCTATGAAGGAAGAATAGGATTAAGGAAGATGCTATCTGCATTCAGAGAAATAAATGATAACTAGAAATAGGTATAGAATGATTTTACGTACATATACATATTTGTGTCTAATGGTAGCCATCTGGGAGAGGGAGAAAAAGGGAAAAAAAAGAAATTTACATGATAACTTTATTATATATTTAAAAGGAATATCAAATTGTATATAACATATTTGCAATTTCATGTACAATCATCTTTTCATGTTATGCTATATTATGGAAAAGATTATTTTGTTCCATAAATTAAAAATAAAATAAATTTAAATTAAAATAAAAGAATAGACCTAATCTCTGCTCCAGATGATAGACCTTTCAAATCCTTAATGATAACTATCATGTCCCCAGAAGTCATCTCTTCTCCAGGATAAATATCTACATATTATTTAAGTGACCCTCACGTGGTATGGAACTCAGGCTTGCATTTATGTTACATAGACCGACCTAGTTTCTCTTTAAGGGGATAAGGATTTGATTGGTCTGAGGGACTAGGTGGGTTTGATTGATCTGAGAAACTACTAGGGTTCACAATGTTGTTGTTGTTAAATAATATTTTATTTTTCCCCAATTAAATGTAAAGACAATTTTAAACATTCACTTGAGTTCCGAATTTCCTCCCTCCCTCCCTCACCTCCACACTCTCTGAGATGATAAGCAATTTGATATAGGTTATACATGTGCAATCATGCAAAACATATTTCCATATTAGTCATGTTATGAAAGGAGAAACAGGACTCACACTATTGGCATTACTTCCTTGTTCACCAAAGCATAAAAAGCCCAGCCTATGGGAAATTGGTATGTGGGAAATCTTCTTATTGACCCATAAGAATGCCTTTCTAACTTGGTGTTCCCACCATTGTCATTGAATGAACAACATTCATTTGAATCAATAAATTGTACACTTTTAATTTTTTTGTAAGCTTATTTTTATTTCATTTTATGGCTCCTGAGTATTTCATCCCATTCCAATTCTAGCTCTGAATCACTGGACTGTCTGGAGTAGGCCTGAACTAGCTCTCAGATGGAATGGTCTAGAAGACATTTTTAATTCTTCTGGTTACCCTCTTCTGGACACTCTCCAAGGTCTCAATGCCCTTTGATTTGTCCAGTTCTTGCATATGAATGTCCTCTAAAACAATCCAGCAAGTAGGACATTTGGCCTTTATTTGTTGGCCTCCAGTGATACAGAATCTGTCAAGGCAGCCCATACCACTTTACGAGAGTTTTCATTGTTAAGAAGCTTTCTCCCACATCAAACCTAACTCTGCCTTCTTTTAATCTTTACTCCTAGCTCCTAGCCTAGCTCTATCCTCTGGGACCAAGCGGAACAAGCTAATCCTTCTTCCACATGGAAAGGAGGCTTTGAGAACACCTCTCTCCCTTTCCCCCTCCATCTCATCAGAAAGTAAAAGCTGAGCTCTCTCTTCTTCTATGACAGATCAGGTCATTTGATCAACCAACTGTCTTAATCACATCTATAAGCCTGGATTCCTATGAGCTCGGATTAGCAAATCATTTCTGTTTCTGAGAAAATTAACATTTCTTCTATACAATTCTCCCTCTCAACCCTTCCTCTTACTAATTTTGAGAACTCAGCAAGCAATCAGTCACTTTGTTATCCAGGGGTGACCACTGATTATCTCACAAGGAAGACCTGGACAGACAAAATGATGGGAAGGCTAGAGTAATTCAGTCATTTGTGAGCATTCCTCTTCACACCCATACCATCAGCCATGAAGTTTTGTCACAAATTCAATTAGAAATTTAGATTCTCCTTCCCCACCCACCCCCTTTGCTCAGAGCATAGCAGTAAAGTCCCAAGTAATAGGAAAAGAGAAATAGGGGAGAAAAAAGTCACAGAGTCCAGGGACATGAATTCCAAACTCCATGTGGCTACTTATATGACCTTATAACCTTGGAAATAGCTCCTCCTCTCTGTACCTCGGTTTCCACATCTGTAAAACAAAGGGGTTGGATTAGATGGCCTCTCACGTTCCTTCAAGCTTTAAAATTCTATGATTGTATAAAATTGTATACAATTCTTTGAGTCCTGGGACCTGGGTCAATAGGCCTGGGTTCTAGTCCTAGCATGGGCGCTGCTTCATGTATGACTTCGAACAAATCACTGACCCTCTATTCCTCAATATCTTCACCTGTAAAATTTTTTCAGAATTAGATCTTCCAGCTCTGACATTCTATATTCAAGAAAACAATTTGACAAAATTGTATTAACCACCAACTATGTTTGAGTCACTCTACTGCCCTAGAGATGAAAAAGGACATGAGCCTTGCCCTTATGCCCCTAAACATGGGTGTGTTCCAGGGTTCTGTTTTGGGCAGCTTCTTTGCCCTCCCTTTTGCAATCTCATCTGGGTCTAGGGTTTCCACGATCACCTTTATGTATACAAATAATAATAGATTACAGGGCTGGCCTTGGAGTGAGGAAGATCTGGCTTTGAGTCCTGCTTCTGGACGATGGGGTTATGTGGGATCATGGACTGTGACTCTGAGCAAGTCAGGTAAACTCTCAGCTCCCAAGGCAACCCCCTAAGAGTCTAAGTTTCAGAGAAGGGGCTTGCCTACACTAGTAAGAGCTGATTCCTCCCCAAAGCTCCTTACATCAATGAAGTCACATTTCCAATCCCTGTCCTCATCCTGACACCAAGGAAATGATCAGGACCAGTCTCTATCCTCATCCTCATGTAAGGAAATAGAATCAGGGAAGGCTTCATAGAAGAGGCAACTCCTAAGCCTAGCTTTGAAGGAAGAGAGGGAAGGAAGAAAGAGAAGGGAAGAAAGGAAGAGAAGAATTTCATCATGTAGTGATGAAAAGGCAGCAGGTTTTGGTAATGTGCAGGGATTGATCTCTATGAATGTACTAAGCAGGAGAGAGCAGGAAAGAATTAGAGATGGAGAGCAGTCTAATTAAGCTGGTTAGTAGAGTATTTGTAGAGAATTCAAGGGAAATAAGGCTAGAAAATCATGTTGGCACCAAATTGTGGAGAGCCTTGAATGCCAAGCATTTGTCCTTATTGTAATCATTTCATGTTATGTTATGTTATATCATGTCATGTCATGGTATATTGTTATATCAAAGAAGGCCATGAGTGAGGGAAGTCTTATCAGTAGGTACCTAGGAGTGGCACACCTGGCCAAGTGAGAGAAAGAATACATTCTCAAGGTACAGGGCCAGGAATGAAATGCACCCATACATATTGGTAAACTAGGAGAACGCTCCAATCACCCAGCCTTAGTTAAGTTCAGGCTTAGAGCTCATCTAATCCAATCTCCTTACTTTACTGATGATCAAGAGAAGACACTGAGAGGCATAGTCACTTACTTAAGGTATCAACCCACAAATAGTAGCACAGGGGGGTCCCAGGTCCTATGACTCCAAATTCAGTGCCTTCTTCACTATGCAACACTGCCCCTTACAACAACATGCTGCCACTGATTTTTCTTGTCTGGTGCAGATCTGACCATGAGACTCCACTCAACCATCTCCGGGGGATTCTTTAGGATCCAGTATAAAATCCTTCTGTTTTGCTTCTTTAAAGCCCTTTATCACCTATCTCCAGCCTATTTCCCAGCCACATCGGACATTCCTTCCCATCTAGCACTCTGAGATCCAGCCAAACTGCCCTTCTGTCCATTGTTCATACATGCCACTCCATGTCCTATCTCTGTGCTTTTGCATTAGCCATTCTCCATACCTGGAATGCCCCCTCACCAAACCTTCTCTTTGCAAGTTGCCTCTCTTCCTTTACAATGCAATCCAGGCACTAGCTTCTGTGTGAAGATATTCCTGTCCCCTCCCTGCCCCTACTACTGCCCTCCTTTCAAACTACCTTGTACTTAACTCTTTTGTTGCATACATGCATACACATATTTGTGTATGTATGTATATTATTATATTATTTCACGGTATCATCAGAAGTATAGTTGAAAGAGATTTCAGAATATATTGTATCTGTATTATATTGATAAATTAATGTCTATATATAATATTAATACATTTTATTTTGGTTGTTCAGTTGTTTCAGTCGTGTTCAACTCTTTATGATCCCTTTTAGCGTTTTCTTTTCAAAGACATTACAGAGTGAAGTGACTTGCCTAGGGTCACATAGCTAGTAAGTATCTGAGGCCAGATGTAAACACAGGAAGACGAGTCTTCTTGACTCAAGGTCTGGCACTCTATCTACTATGCCACCTAGCTGCCTAATATATCATATTCATACACTATATCTGAACATATATGTAACACATTGTAGCACTAACACAATATACAGCACCAACAGCAACTGTGAATATGCTGACACAAGTCTGAATCACAAAATATAACAGACTTCATATAGAAGATAGAAGCAAAACATTTATTCAGACACTAGAAAATCAAATCCCAAAACCAGAGAGCTGAATCCATCACATCAGCAACGTAGTTAATATACCATAGCACAGGAGGAAACCACACCATCCTTTAGCCTTCCCACACAGACAAATACTCACAAGTTTAGCTGTCTGTTTGCTTGTGTTTTTTCTCTCCCATGGTCCTAGCTGCTCTGACTCTCAGCTTCATGTGAGCCCTGCTCTATCCTTCATCAAACTTCTCCCACCACAGGCTCCATGTGATTACATTCGACATATTAGGGGGCAAGGAAGATCTTCAAATTCATTATCATTACACACATATGTTTATTCATACATAAATGAATGCACATAGCAATATGAATATATATGTGTGTACATGTATATATAAGGTAGCTAGGTGGCTCAGTGGAAAGAGAGCTGGATCTGGAGTCAAGAAGGCCTGAGTTCAAATCTAGCCTCAGACACTGGTACTGATGTACACTGGTAGAGGGGTTTCTTCACCTGGGAGTCCTCCATGCCTAGGAAAACTGTTCTGTGCTATATGACTTCACTCTGTGGATTGTAAACTCCTTGAGGGCAAGGACTACTCCATTTTTGTCTTTGTATCCCCAGTGCCTAGTATAGTCCCTGGCACACAGTAAGTACTTTATAAACATTTTCTGATTGATTGGTTTTTGTACTCTCAGAGTTTAGCATTGGGCTTTGCACTTAGTAGGTATTTTTAATAAAACTGTAGAGTGACAGAAGACCATAGGATATGTTCTGGGGACAACAAATCATTCATTTCATCCAGAACATTCAGTTAAAGGAATAAATAATATAAATCATAGAATGTTAGAACTAGAAGGAATTTTAAATATTTGACCCGCATACCTTCTTAGAGATGAAAAGAATGAGACCCAAATAGGTTATGATTTATCCAAGATCTTATCTCTGGTAATTAGAAGAACTGGGCCTGAAACCTGGGCTTCTCAAAGCCAAATCCAGCACTCTCCCCTTCCTGTTTCTTGAGCTGCCTTTTTCCTGTGAGAAACCATGGAAAAGAGGGTTTTCTAAGTTTCCTTTCAGTTTGAAAAAAAACAAAAAAAAACAACAACTATAATTCTAAAAGAATGATGTCACAGAGAAAAACTCCCAGAAAGATTCTAGATCAAGGCCAAATATGGAAACATCTAAATAAAACATCTAAATAAAACACTTAGAAAAATAACATTCCCTCCCTCTCTCCCCCCACAAAAAGATAAAAAATAATTCCATCTCCTTCTCTGCTGTCCCTGCCTCACTCCCCATGAGGATTGGGCCTGACAGTCAGTGAGCCATTATTCTTCATCCTACTTTTTTCATAGATCTTACTTAAAATAAGTGTCAGGTTTGGGGGCTGGTGAGTCTATTTAAGACAATTATCTCTGTTTACTTGGGGTTGTTTGTTTATGGGCCTTATAATTTGCTGGGATATCGATGGATCTTTCTCCCCTCCTGCATCAGGCTTCCCAGGTATTTCTTTGGGGAAGGCCATTTATTTTAGTTAATGATGTAATTATCAAGCCATCTTGTTTATTACATTCAAGCTCTCAGACACGTCAGCCTCACCGGGGAAAATTAGGACAGTTTGTCTCGATCAGGCCCTGTAACTTTAGGCTTCTCTTACCCCAAGCAAGGTCTCAATAGTTCTCTGTCTCCTTTTCTGGATCCTCACCATGGGCTTATCAGAGATAAGGAAGGTCACAGGGACTTCGGAGATCACTTAATCAAATGCCTTCATTTTACAAATGAGAAAATTAAGGATTAGAGAGATGAGACGTTGACAATTTTGCATATGTAATAAAACACAGAGCCAGGATTGGAATGGACATCCTCTGAACCAAAGTCATAGTACTTTTCTCTGTGCCACATTGTTTTATATTCTCCTGATGTTTAAAAGATTCTACCAGTGGCCCCTTTTTACCCTCTCTACTCTTACCCTTGGTGATCTCATCCAGCCCTCATTCAAAGACCTCCAGTGATAATATCAATTACCTCCCCCAAGCAGCCCTTTCCACATTCTACTTTGAGATAACTGTAATTATTAGAAAATTTTGTGTTTTCAATAGATCAAGACCACACCTTTCTTCTCTCTCTTCAGCTTTTCACTCTTCCTAGCTCTGTCTTCATTTCCATGCTTTCAATTATCACCTCTATGAAGATTATTACTCAAACCCCACATTAAGGACATATCTTTTTTCCATAATAAACAGAAGACATAACATTCATATAATACTTTAAGGCTTGCAAAACACTTTTCATATATTATCACATTTGATCCTCACAAGAACCCTAGAAGGAAGGTGCTAATATTATCCCCATTTTACAGATGAGAAAACTGAAGCCAAGGGAAAAGGAAAGATAATAAACATTTACATAGTGGTTACTATGTGCTGAATGCTTTACAAGTATTTGATTCTTACAATGCCTCTGCAAGGTAGATGCTGTTATTGTCCCCATTTTACAACTGAGGAAACTTGAGATCAGCACAGGCTAAGTGACTTGCTCAGGGTCATACAGTTAGTAATTGTCTGAAGCAGGGAATAAGCCTCAAGTCTTCTTGATGCCATATTCATTCAGCATGACACCCACTATGTTACCTAGCTGCCTGCAGGCAGGCTCTATTCCCCTCTGGGGTTTATAGGACTTTCTTGAGGCTTCTACAAACTCAAGGTAATTTGAATGACCTGATCCTAAACTCATAGTTTGAGAAAAGTGAGGTGAAGGGGTATCATAGAAGTCAAAAAGATAAAGGTAGGGGAGTACAAGTATTGGTGTGGTTGTTGTTGCTGCTGCTGCTGATGACGATGACGATGATTTTTCCCACCCTTAAAAAGACTCAGGAAAAGGCACTGACCACAAAAGGGAGCACAATGGCTAAACCATTGAAATGGAAAAAAGAGAGAGGGATTCAATCCCCCTAACTCAGTTAGGAATCAGACAAGTTAAAAGGTCTTTCCTCTGACACCTTCAACTCAATCTGTCCATACTCTGCTCACCATTACCCCCTCTAGATGTAAACTCAGCTTTTTAGCTCCTATTGATGGCACCGTTCATTCCCCCAACCTTGAAAGTGTTCAGTCACTCTTGACTCTGATCTTTTCCTCACCCCACCTATTTGAGGAGGTGCTAATTCCTGTTAATTTATTTCCCCAAATATTTCTCATATTATTCTCTCCACTTATACTGACACCACCACCCTGGTCTAGGCCTTCATCTCTTCTACCCTGGACTATTATACTGGCCTCCTAACTTATCTCCTTCATGTAGTCCATCTTTCTTAATACTGACCAGGTAATCTTTCAAAAGCAACCCTCTGATCACTTCACTCCATGTTTACTGTTTAAAATATGAATTCCTTATCCTGGCATTCAAGACCATCAGCTCCATCCGAGCTCTCCAGCCCTTTTCAGGACAGAGGCACTATGTTGTAGAGAATAGGACATGGGACTCAGATTCAAAAGATGCTTGTTTTGTTTTTGTTTCAGTCATATCTAAATCTTCATGACCTATTTAAGGTTTTCTTGGCAAAGATACTGGAGTTGTTTGCCATTTCCTTCTCCAGCTCATTGTCCAGATAAGGCAAACTGAGGCAAACAAGATTAAGTGACTTGCTCAGTCATAGAGCTAGTAAGTGTCCAAGGCCACATTTGAACTCGTGAAGATGAGTTTTCCTGACTTCAGGCCCTGCACTCTATCCACTGTGCCACTTAGATTCAGGAGGACCTATGTTCAATTCCTGCTGCCAACAGCTACTTGTTGTGTAACCCTGGTCAAGTCAAATAAACTATCAGTGCTCAAGACAACATAAGTCAGTAAGTTACAGAATGATGTTGACCTGTATTGGTAGAAGGGTTTTCTCATCTGGGAATTCTCTATACCAAGGAAATCATAAGGTCCAGTCCAGTCACTACACCTACTCTCACTCATGTATTCTATAATCTAGCCACCTAGAATTATCCTCCCACACTCAATTCTAATTCTGCTCTTTCTTGCTCCCATATCGTCATTCATGCCATCTCCCTGTTTGGAACTGACATGCCATCTTTATTTCAGTATGGTAGAACTATCTTCTTCTTTCTAAACCCAACCTAAATCATCTCTCTCGTGGAGACTTACCTACGCTCCAACACCCCCACCACCCTCAGCCCCAGCTCAAAGTCTTCTCTACCTCTTCCAATTCCCCACGTTATTGGGGCAGCCATGTGGCTCAGTGGATAGGGCACTGGACTTAGAATCAGGAAGACTCCTCTACCTGAGTTCACTTGCTAGACCCTTCCTAGCTGTGTGACCTTAGCCAAGTCACTTAATGCTATTTGCCTCAGTTCCTCATCTGTAAAATGAGCTGGAGAAGGAAATGGCAAATTCCCCACATTATCTTTCCTGGACTCCTCTATTGTCCCTTATATCCTTGTTACTTACATACAGACCCTTACAGATTGTAAGCCCCTTGAGAGCAGTCTCTGTTGTTTTCCACTTTAGTATCAGAAATCAGATAGTCCAGGGAACTGGATGTCACACTTTAAGTAATCTAGCAAAGACTATGGACCATTATTCTTCTCTGAATAAAGTTTTTTTAATACATAAAATAAAATATAGAATTCTTGTCTTTTCTACCTCACAACATAATTTCCTGTACATCCTCTTTGTTCCACTCACACAGACATCACTCTGATGCAGGCCCTTATCATCTCACACCTGGACAATTCCAGTGGCCTTCTGGCTTGTCTCTGTACCTCACCTCTCTTCCCATCTAGTCCACCTTCCACTCCCCTGCCAAAGCGATCTTCCTAAAGGACAGTTCTGACCAAATCACTGCCCTGCTCAATAGCTCCAATGGCTCCCTATCACCTCCGAGATCAAATATAAAGTACTATTCCTTTTAAAGCCCTTCACAACCTGACCCCTTCCTACCTTTCCAGTCTTATCACTCATTACTGCCCTTCACATGCTCTATGAGTCAGTGGCATCAACTTTCAAACACATAACCAGTCCATCTATCCATTCTATATCTATTCACTGTCTGTCCCCCATTTCTAGAATGTTTGCCCTCAACACATCCACTTCCTGGCTTAACTTCAACACTGGGTTCTAATCCTACCTTCTACAAGAAGCCTTTTCTGTTCCTCTCCCCCTCCCCAACCAGTGCCTCCCCCCATTCACCCTGAATATACTTTGTGTATACGAAGCTGTTTGGATGTTGTCTCCCCCCCCCCAATAGAATGCGAGCTCCTTGACAGCTTTGTACGCCCAGCATTTAGCACAATTCTGGGCACATAGTAAGCACTTAATAAATTTTCATTGTCTGATGGATAAAGGCAATAAATTATTTTGAAAAATAGCTATCAGAATTTTTTTTTTAATTTAAGGACTCCAGAATAACTCCTAGTCTAGTCCAGCCCAGACCTGACCAAGAATTCTTTCTGTAACATACTTACTAGCAGTCATTAATCCTTTGCTTTACTTAGGACTTTTTACACAGCAGGTGATCAGTAAATGTTTACTGAATTAAATGAAATACAAATAGAGATCCTGATTAGAGGGAATCCTAGAGGAATCTCCAGTAGCATCACCGGTCTCTGGGAGCCCCACCATTCCACTCCCACATACACCCCAGTCCAGGAAAGGCTCTATTGCTTATGAGAAAATTCATTGTCTGTGGCTATGAGTCTATCTGAAATATCTTCTGTGTGCAACATTGTGGATCTCAAAGGGATTTCCTACAGATTCATTATTTTTTCTTTTTAAAATTTATTTATTTAATTTTAGTTTACAACATTGAGTTCCACACTCCCTTGAGTTCCAAATTTTCTCCCTCTCCCTCTCCTCTCCTCGCCCCCCTCATGGTGGCATGCAATCCGGTATATGTTCTACAAATATCTTCACATTAAACATTAGTCAAGTTGTAAAGAA
The DNA here is from genome assembly GCF_028583685.1 of Petaurus breviceps papuanus. Lineage (NCBI taxonomy): Eukaryota > Metazoa > Chordata > Mammalia > Diprotodontia > Petauridae > Petaurus > Petaurus breviceps. The sequence continues at coordinate 2,241,206 of NW_027187460.1, read as the reverse complement.
TTATAACCAATGGAATGAACAATGAGAAAGAAGAAACAAAACAAAATACAGATTCTTTTTTAAGCACCTACTGTGTGGAGGTAGCACAGGGGATAGAGTACTGGGCCTGAACTCAAGAAGATTTATTTTCCTGAGTTCAAATCCAGCATCAGACACTTCCTAGCTGTGTGACCCTGGGCAAGTCACTTCACCCGCTTTGCCTCAATTTCCTCATCCGTAAAGTGAGCTGGAGAAGTAAATGGCAAACCATTCCAGTATCTTTGCCAAGAAAATCCCAAATGAGATCATGAAAAGTCAGACACGACTGAAAAATAGCTGAACAATCATAATTGTGGAGAGGCTAGTGGTTGACTAAATGAGGCATAAAATTTATGTAAGACAGCCTCTACTCTTGTGAACCTCCTAAGTTAGCAAGAGAAAAAAATGACATATACAAAATAACCATCAATAAGTATTTATTAAGTTAACACTGTGCCCCGGGCTCTGTGCTAGGTGCTGTGGGCCCAAGCACAAAAAATAAAACAATTCCTACTCACAGTGAGCTTACATTCTGATTGGGGGCAACACTAGGAACATACATAAGTCTGTGTATGTATATAGAATAAATATCAGAGAATAAGTACGAAGTAATTCAATATAAGAGGGCTTGGAAGGGAGGGCACTGGCAGCCTCAGGGGAACAGTAAAATCTTCACGTAGAACTTCATGAATTGCACCTAGAAGGAAAAGGAGCATTCTGTAAGGTGGAAGTAAGGGAGAGTTGCCCTCCAAGCATGGGAAAGAGCCAGGGCAAAGGCACAGAGGAGAAGGAAAGATGAAGAGTCAGTGAGTTTGATTAGAGAGAGAAGTAAACAAAGTACTAGCATGGGGTGCTGGGTTTGATCTGGCTCCAGGAAGGGTGTCCTCTAGACCTTCCTGACTAGGGGAATAGGGGAAGATGTCCAGTGGAAGGTGGCATTTGAGTTGGCTCTTACAGAATAGGCAGGAATTCCATAGGAAGGCAGGATGGGGAGGGAGGGGAGGAGAGAAGAGGGAATGAAGTTTAAAAGAATTTTGTTAATGTAGGCTGTCTTGTCACCTTAGCTTTGGACAGAGCAAGGAGGTCCAAGAGTTTGGGGATTCTTTCCTCTGTTGTCATTGAGTTGTTTCAGTCGTGTCTAACTCTTCATGACCCCATTTCGGGTTTTCCTTGGCAGAGATACTGGAATGGTTTGCCATTTCCTTCTCCAGCTCATTTTACAGATGAGAAAACTGAGGCAAACAGGGTTAGGTGACTTGCCCAGGGTCATACAGCTACTAAACATCTGAGACTGGATTTGAACCTCTGGACCCCAAGGCCAGTGCTCTATTCATTATGCCACCTAGCTGCCCTAGATTCTTTCCTCTAGGGACTGCCAAACTAGTAAAGCATAGGTCACCAGCCTCAAGGTGTCCCAAGAGCAGCACAGTCCATTGGCAGGCCGGTAAAAACCATGCCTGGAACCCCAGACTGTCAGGGATGAATAGGTTTCTAGATTATAGATTTTCAGCACTAGCAAAGGGCTTAGACCACCTGCCTCGTTTAAAAGAGGAAAAACCAAGGTCCAGAAAGGGATCCAACTTGATCCCAGTTCAAGATCTTACCCAAGAACAAGTTAGGAGACCTTGGGCAGTCACGAGGGGAGGAGATAAAACAGCACAGACTCGAAAAGACCAATTCCTGGCTTTAACCTGACATTGATGTAAAGCTCCCCATGAAAAAAAGGATCAGGGAACCTCAAGCCAATTTGCCTACATAAAATTCACGGTAAATGAAAGGCAATGAGCCACTTCCCCTAAAGGGGATTGTTCTGGTTTTCTCTGTATTGGAGGAAAATCCATTCATTTAGCCCTCATTTCCTGGGTACCTGCCGGGTGGAGGGCCTGGACTCAGTGTTGAGGGGAACAGGTGGTCTGCCCTCAGGGAGTTCACTGTCTACTAGGGACATAACATGGCCGAGGCATAAAAGACAAGATAAGGATCCAGGAGCCTAGGACTCAGTGCTGGGGGGTACAGAGGGAACTAGCACTTACAGCTGTCAAGTAGCCAACAAGCCTTTCTAGAGGGAGCCCTAGCAAGAGCTGCCATGAGGCAGGTAGAGTGATTTTGGCCATCTGTACAATCCATTCACTCTGACTCAACAGCTAAATGAGTGTGCACTGTTGGCTATTGAAGAGAGTCCTCTAAATCTCTCTCCAATTTATCTCCCCTTCACCAAGGAAAGGAAAAGAAAGAAGAGGAGAGGGGAGGAAAGGAAAGGAGAGGGAAGGAGTTACCTTAAGAAAGGTAAACCTTACCGGAGGTCCTTAAAGCAAAGGAAGGATTATCAATTGTGAGCTATACTGTAGAGGTGATTCTTGTGCAAGTATGAGTTAGATTACATGGTCTCTGAGTCATTTTCCAAATCTGAGATTCTGAGGAGGTAGTGCTTGGCCTGTCTACCTGAATATCCAACCTCAAAGTCAACATATCCCAAATTAAACTAATTACCTTCCTCTCCCCACCACCAATCTGCCCCTATCGATTTCCATTTTTTTGAGGGGGTTGATAGCACCAACATTTTTGTCCTTGCCCAAGTCAAATTTCCTATCTCAGTATTCTATTTTTTATTCAGTCAGCTAGCATGTGTGAAGGTCCTATTGTGCCAAGAACTAAGCTACACACTATGCTAAGCTCTTCTCAGTGTCTTGTAGAATCTGACCCCCAAGACTAAAACGCCCTCTTCCTCCTCACCCCTGCATCTCATAGAATCCTTAACTTAATTAAAGTTCCAGCTTGGATGTTATATGTTTGAAGTCTTTCTTAAACCCCCCCCCCTTCCCAAGCGTGCACTCGGATGCATGCAAACACACACACACACACACACACACACACACACACACACAAGTGTTAGAATGGAAAAGTTTTGCTGGGAGCACAGAATTTTCTAGTGCTATCTTTCTCCTCCTGTCTACTTTCATGAAGATCCTAGACCCTGAAGGATATTTATGTGGAATGGTAGAGCAGCAAAGGGCTTGATGGCAGCTGAACAGAATTTTCTCCCTAACTCACAAGGAATAGACTAGATTCTAAGATTGACAGTTGAATGAGAAGAAAAGTAGTTAAAATACAAACAATGTCTGAAGTTTTCTCTGACTGATTAGCTGACTGGCTTTGGGACTGAATTAAAAAAGAGCTGAAATAGCCCTTTAAACTATAGCAAAAAAGAAAAGATATACGCCTCCCCTGTTGGGGAAAGCCACATAGTGCCTGCAATTCATCAGAGAACCAGCAGATAGAAACAACAGAAAATAAATAAGAGTGTGGAGAGCAGCTAGGACCTGAGTTCAAATCTGGACTCAGGCACTTGACACTTCCTAACTGTGTGATAATTGGCTCAGAAAAAATAAGTAAATAAAATAAGCAGAGAGTGGTTCAGCCCTGGCATCAGCAGATGGTAGTACAATAGTGAGACTAGATCAGCATGAGACCCCACCAGCAAGCAACAGCAGAGACAGTAACTTGCAGTCTTATGACACCAGACCAACCAATGATATTGGTAGCTCTATCATTCATTCAGTCAATAAGTATTTATTAAATACCTACCATGTGCCAAATACTGTACTAAGTGCTAGGGATGCAAAAAAAAAAAAAAAGGCAAAAGGTAGTCCTTGCCTTAAAGGAGCTCACAGTCTACTTCGAGAGACAACAAGCAAACAAATATGGACAAACAATTACTATACAAGATAGATAGGAAATAATTAATAGAAGAAAGGCACTAGAATTAAAAGGAATTGAGGAAAGCTTCCTAGAGAAAGTGGGATTTTAACTGGGGTTTAAAGGAAACCAGAGATGCCAGTAATCAGAGCTGAAGAGGGAAAGTATTTCCAGCATGGCGGATCAGCCAGAAAAAATGCCTAGGGCTTTGAGATGGAGTGTCTAGCACATTGAACATCCAGGTTGCCAGTATCACTGGATTAAAGAGTAGATGGCAGGGAATAAGGTATAAGAAGACCAGAGGGGCGGAGGGCTGGGCTGAATTATGAAAGGTTTAAACACCACAGGCTTTTGTATTTGATCTTGGAGGTGACAGAGAGCCACTGGAGTTTACTGAATAGGGGTGGGGAAGGATTACATGGTTATACCTGTGTTTTAGGACAATCACTTTGACACCTGAATAGAGGATGGATTCCAGAAGAGACCTGAGGCAGGCAAACCCACTGGGGGAATAAGTCCCTGCAGGGGAACAAGCAGCAACAGAAATTTGCAAATTGCCTCGGTAGATAGAGTACCATGTCTGGAATCAGGAAAACTCATTTTCCTGAGTTCAAATCTGTCCTCAGACACTTACTAGTTGTGTGACCCTGGGCAAGTCACTTCACCCTGTTTACCTCAGTTTCCTCATCTAAAAAATGAACTGGAGAAGGAAACGGCAAACCACTCCAATATTTTTACCAAGAAAAGCCCAAAAGGGCTCACAATGAGTCAGATACAAATGAAACAAGGGAACAACAAAATTATGTTCTAGACCCTATACTGGCATTAGTGATACAAAGATAAACGTGAAACATTGCGTGCATTCAAGAAAGTTAAATTTAACTTTGAGGATTCAATGTGTATGTATATAGACAAACAAATACAAGTCAATTTCAGGAGTTAGCATTTCAGTAAAGCCTTGAAGGAAGGTAGGTTTCCTAAGAGGTAGAAGTGAAAAGGGAGAGCATCTTAGGCTTGGAGCACAGCCTGTGCAAAGGTCCGGAGATGAGAGATTGAAAGCCGATCTAAGTAACACATGGCTCTTCCACACTGATGCAGGACACACCAGACTCTTCCTTCTCTCTCAGCTTCCACATCTAGGCAGTCTCCAGTTTCTGCTGATTTTAACCCCTGCAATATGTCTTGAATCTGCTCATCTCTATTCCCATTAGCATCTCCTGTGTTCAGACTCTTGTGACCTGTCTCCTGGGAGCCTCCAGACTATTTCCAGGGTCTCCTCTTCAATTCCAATTTGGCAAGCTTCCAGAGTCTTCTTAATAATGTACAGATTGGATCCCATAACTCCCCAGCTCACACAACTTCTGTGGCTCCCCATGGCCTAAATTAAAAAATGTTGTAAATGTGAAATACAATTTGGAAAAAAAAAAAAGAAAGAAAGAAAGAAAAACATCAGGTATTCAGTGAGGTCCTCTGCTGGGAAAGGATTCTACCTCTTACTCCCATGGTGAGTCCATAGGCATTTTTTTCTCTTCCATCCCCTGAGCAGCAGACCCAGTTTCCCATTAAGGTCAGCAACACACACTGGGTCCTGGTATTTAGAGAGACATTTCCTGTTCTCTCCCTTTGTTTGCCTTTCTGCCATCTGTCTCATTCGGGGCAGATGGATCAGATCATGTAACTTACTCCCAAGCTACTTCTCAAAGAAGGACAAGAGGAAGCTTTCATGACAAGACAGGAGAGAATAAAGGTTGAGACTACTGCTCCTAGCACAGATTCAGGGGGATTCTGAGAGAGAGGGGCAATCCCTCATCACACTTTCTTCCCATCCTTTATTAAACCTTGTCTCCCTCTTCCTTGGAAGATGGTGAGCCATTATCTTTCTGCAGGAAGGGAGTGGTAAAGGCTTGAGGCTACCAAAAGAGAATGTGTTCCCTTTGCTCAGAAGGTGAATCACTGCTCTGGATTCTAATGGGAATTCTTTGGTACCAGTTAAAGGCTGGAAGAGGAATCAGGAGAAGACAGCTTAGGAGGAGAACAGGTCATTCAAAGCATCCATGTGGCTAGAGATCCTACTGAGAGGAGAAAATATAACTCGGGTTTGTGACTACCAGGGGCACAATTTTTCTCCACCCCCACTATTCTAATGATAGGACTTACCAAATCTCTCCCCTATTCTCACCAATGCCTTGAATTCTACCATTTCAATTTTGACTAAGACCATGATGAGTATTAAAACATAAATCACCCTGGGAGAGATAACACACCATCTCTCATACATCATCCCCTTGGCACCACTGCTCTGCCCGCTTTTCAAGGTCTTTTTCTAAATCTACCTCTTCCAGGTGATCTCTAAAGTCCTTTGCAAATTTTTCTAAAATGCTATGATTATATGGGTCAAAAATTCTATCAATCAAAGACTCTATGATTGTGAGTCAAAAAGTACTAAGATGCTGTAATTTCATTCTGTGAATCTGATTCTATGAATTGAAAATTCTTAAATGCTTAAAAGACTGTATGACAGCGAGACTCTGAGATTTTGTCACTATAAGACTCTCATTTTAAAATTCTATGGAAGTTTACTTGATCACCTGGACACTCCTAAAACACTTAGTTACGATCACTTGTTCAATATTTATCAAATACTTCTCTATATGTCTCATACATCCAGGATTCCTGATTTCCTTGATGTACCCAGAGAGATACCAACCAGGGACTGAATTTGAGCCCTTGGTCTGACACTAACTAGCTTCTGCCCTGGGACTCTGACCTTTTGACTAATGAGAGTTCTCCAAATCTAGGCAGACCTAGAACCAGCATAGTGCTATTCACCTGGCCATACACCTTCTCTGCCCTCCCCAGAGTCATTTCCACTTTTGACTCTGGGAACAATATTCAACTCAATACTACTGTCTCTGGAAGGGAAATGTCACTACTCTCTCATGATTCCACTAACAATCACAGTGACTTCTTAGGTCAAAATCCCTTTTCCTGACAACCATTCTCATCTACCTGTGTTCCTCCCTGATTATCTTGTAAGCCCCAGGAAGGCAGAGACTGTCTTTGCTTTTTTAATATTTATATCTTTAGCATTTAGCACAGTACTTAGCACAGAGTAAACTTAATAAATTGTTTCAAATTTAAATTAAATTTTAAATTAAATAAATTGTTGTTCCTCTCCCACTCCTTTCTTTCTTCCTTGTTCCTTCCTTCCCTCCTTTTCCTCCCTCTTCCCACCTTTTTTACCTCCCTTCCTCCCTCCCTTCCTTTCTTTCTTCCTTCCTTTCTTCCTCCCTTCCTTCCTTCCTTACTTCCTTCCTTGCCCCTTTCCTTCACCAGTTATGTGCCCTTGGGCAAGTTACATTACTTCTCTGAGCATCCTTTTCCTCCTATGTTCAATGTATCAGGGCATGATATAGCAGACAGAAAATTTGCCTTGGAGCCAGGAAGATGTGGGTGGGTTCAAGTAATATTTGCAACACATTCTGGCTCTGGGACCCTGGACAGTTCACTTAATGCCTAGAGCTATAAGACTGAAAGTTTCAGGAAAGATGCTGATTTCCATAGACTTTTGTCATCCAGGAGTTCTTTATACCCATGAAATCACAAGTTCTGTCCCTGACCCTACCCAGACTAGCTCAGATAAGAACACATAATTTACCTAACCTCAGAGGGTCGTTATAAACACACACATACACACACACACACACACAAACACTCAGATACATACCCCCTCTCACTCCTGTGTCATAAATAGTAATATACTATTCTAATGATAGGATTTACCAAATCTATATAGTAATATATAGTAATGTTAGCTGTTCTTACTATTATTGCTATTAACAAATTTCTTTGGTCAAAAATCATTCTTTCCTCATGGCTGACCCTTTAGTGATGAGCCTCTTTGAATTTAAACAGGTTGGTCCTTAGCCAACAAACCCACAGTCTATGACTGGCCTAACCTCAAAGCCTTTTCAACTCATAGATCAGGTCAGAATTTTTGTTTGCCTGGCCCAGCATCCCCTCCCACTCTACTTGGAGAAGGATCCTCTCTCAGTGACTCATGGGGATGCCTTAACTCCTCAACAAGACTATGAATTTCTGAAGACTAGGACCCTTGGGACTCCTCCCTCTTAGACCTCCCCAAACAGTCAATACCCAGAAAAAACTTCCCAATGGACCAAGTGACTTTTTACTTGTGGAAGGAGATGCTTCTGAAGGCCAGCCTCTGGTCTGTGGGCAGCAGGTCTGGTAGACAGCAGACCTGACTGACCTCCCCGAATGGGCTCATCTGTACCAACACAGAGGTAGGAGGACTTTGATGCTCATTAGGGAAAGGAAGCATGTCTCCCTCCCTACCAAGGAACCAGAACAATGCCCTTCTCTGATTTCAGTGGCTCCAATTAACAAAAGAAGAGAGTCAGGAGGCAGAAGGGATTTGGTTCCAGGCAGGGATATATGCAAACGATGTTTATTTCATTACAGAATCACAGAATGTCACAACTGGAAGAAATTTCAAGAGGGCAAATAGTCTAACTGGTACCTGAGCATGAGTCTCCTCTATCAGATTCCCAACAAACATCCACTTAAAGTGAACATAGTATCTCCAATTCTCACTCACTGATGCAAGCCCAAATTTCTCAATCTGGAATTCAATGTTCTTAACTATTGTGGCCCATTCTATCCCTCTAATAGTCTAATGTGCCCTCTCCTCCCTTGAGACACTCTCTAATGAGAGGTTGGGAAAAGTATAGAATTTAGGGTCTGAAGACCAGGGTTTGAGTCCTAGGTTATAAAAAATTTACTACCTGTGTGATCATTGGGAAAGTCACTTGCTTCACCATGTCTCAGTTTCTTCATCTCTAAAATGGCCATATTAGGGGCGGCTAGGTGGCGCAGTGAATAGAGCACTGGCCCTGGAGTCAGGAGGACCTGAGTTCAAATCTAGCCTCAGACACTTAACACTTACTAGCGGTGTGACCTTGAGCAAGTCACTTAACCCCAATCGCCCTGCCCTCCCCCCTCCAAAAAAGCAAAATGAAATAAAATAACTAAAATGGCCATAATAATACTCCTAGCTCTCTACATCACAAGAGTTGTGAGGAGTATACTTTGTTAACCTTAATGTATATATGAATTACCACTAATGAGCAAAGAACTGGGTTTAGAAGGACAAGTGTGGATCTGAAACCCAGTTCTCTTACTTGCATCTTTTGTAGTTAACTATGTTTCCTCATTAGCAAATTGGAAGAGTTACTAGACCAGAAGATCTAGTATGGCAGAAGGCTCCCTCCACCTGGAAGGTCCTCTTACTTCTTTATTTCTTACATCTTCTGCTTCTTTCCCATCCTCACTACCAATATTCTGATCCAGACCCTTATTACCACCCACCAAGACTATTGCAACAGCCATCTCATAGGTCTCTCTATATCCAATTAACACCCCTCTAATGGCATGCTGCTGGACTTCCTCAGACCTGGCCAGGCATGCCACTTCTGGCATGAAATCTTTTGAGGCTACATATTACCTAGAAAATAAAATTCAATCTTCTTTCTCCAGCATCTTACCAGTATGACCATTCCATCTTCCTCTCCCAGAGACACCATTATACATTGGAAGGAACATCATATTTGGAGTCAGTTGGACGTGTGTTTTAATTTTGGATCTTTGTGCCCTTAGGTGACACAGCAGATAGAGCACTGTACTTGGGGTTGGGAAGATCTGAGTTCAAATCCTGTCTTAGATATTTACTAACTGTATGATTTGGGGTAAAACACTTGTCTCTCTCAGTCCATTCCTGCATCTATAAAATGAGAATAAACAATAGCATCCATGTCACAGGGTTGCTGCAAAGATAAAATGTGGTAATATGTTGGACAGTGCTTTGCAAACCCTAAAGTACACTAGATATCGTCATCATCCTCCTCCTCCTCCTCCTCCTCTTCCTCCTTCCTAGGTCTCAGTTTCCTCCAGTGAAGGAATTAGACTATGTGGTTTATGAGGTCCCCTCCCTCTCTAAATCAATGGTCACTTATTGGCCTTTTCTACCCTCTCCTTTTCTTCTCCTTTTCTACCCTCTCTGCTTTATCTCATTTACTCTCGTGAATTAAAAAAAATCACCCCTTTCCTACAAATGTAGATATCCAGGCCTGATCTCTCACTATTCTTCTGTAAGCAACTGTCCACTGGGTCAGTCTATCATAATAACAAGTTCCAGGTGTCTGAAAGGAAGGTCATCTTCTTCCCAATTCAACCCTCATCTGTTCCACACTTCCCATGTGTTAACAGCATTAGCAGCCTCCCAGCCACTCTAAGATGTGTAACCTCAAAGTCACCCTCAATCTTTGCCTCTCCCTCCTTCCCCCCATGCCCAATTAGTGCCAGGCTCATTGCTTCTGCTTTCAAAACAGCTCCAACATCCACCCCCTTGTCTCCATTCCTACTGTTACCAGCCTAATTCAGGCTCTCATCACCTCTCACCCACTCTAGAGTAATAACCTTTTTTATTGGTGAAGCTTCCAGTGTCTTCTTTCTCCAGTCCATTTTTCACACAGCTGCCAAAATAATCTTCCAGAAAGCATAGATCTGGCCTTGTCATTCTCCTACTCAAAATCTTTAGAAGTTCCCTATTGCCTCTAGGACAAAATAGAAACTTCTTGGCCAATTTAAGGCTATATTCCCAGTACTTTATGCATAGAAAACACTTAGTAAATGCTAAATTCTTCTTCTCTGCCTCCCCGTCTAAGGGAGGAGACTCCATGTAAAATATCTAGGTACATACAGGATATATACAGAGTAGAATCAAGGGGCAGCTAGGTGGTACAGTGGATAGAGTGCCAGACCCAGGGACAGGAAGACTGGAATTCAAATCCAGTCTCAGACACTTACTAGCTGTGTAACCATGGGCAAGTCACCTAAGTCTGTTTGCCTCCGTTTCTTCATCTGTAAAAATGAGCTGGAAAAGGAAACAGAAAACCATTCTAGTATTTTTGCCAAGAAAACCCCAAGTGGGGCACAAGGAATAGGACACAAGTAAATCAAGGTAATCCCCCCAAAAGAAAGCATTATCAACAATGGGGAGGAGTGTGCAAGGTTAGAAGGATCTGAGAAAGGCTTCCTATAGAAGGTAAGATTTGAGGTGATTCATGAAGGAAGCCAGGAGGTAGAAGTGAAAGAGGAAAACATTATAGATGAGGGGCAGCAAGTACCAAAGCAAAGAGAAGGGGGGTGGAGGGGCATGTCTGGGGAACTGCAAATCGGCCTGTATTGCTGAATCATTGGAGTACATGTGCATGAAAGGGAGTTAAGTAAAAGAAGATTGGAAACCAAAGGAAGGGGCCAGGTTGTGAAGAGCCTTAAAGGCCCAACCAATGATTTTAAATTTCATCCTAGTGGGAGTTGGGAGCCACTGAAGTTTACTGAGTAAGGAAGAACTTTGATCCCAACAAAGGCATTTCCCAGGTAGACTCTTTCATTGTCTCCCCTAGACTGCGAGCTCCTAAGGGGTGAGACGGTATCTGTTACCCTTAGCTCCTCCATGGCATAGTGGAGGCAAATGTGTTTGTGTGTATATATACACAAGGGTATATGTGTACATGTACATAGAGATGTACGATACACATATGAAGTAATGGTTAATATTTGCTGAACAGAATTGTTTTGTATGCAAGTAACTCATTGTCAGGCAGCTAAGTGGATAGAGCACTAGGCCTGGAGTAAAGGAGACTTGAGCTCAAATACAGCCTCAGACACTTACTAGCTGGGTGACCCTGGGCAAGTCACTTAATTCTGCTTATCTCAGTTCCTCATCTGTAAAATGAGCTGCAGAAGGAAATGGCAAGCCACTTCAGTGTCTTTGCCAAGAAAACCCCAAATGAGGTCATGAAGAGTCAGGCATGACTGAAAAATGACTAACAACTAATTCATATTATTGTCACCTATTAAAAGCAAGTTCTATAATCAGCAAAGTAAAAACACAGAATTTTAGGATTGGAAGGAGCCTCAAAGGCCATCTAGGTCAATTAATACAACAAAAAGAATTCATACTTCAACATACCTAAAATAGTCATTCATATTTAGCTTGAAGACCCCAATAAGGATGAACCCAGCACTTCCTAGGGAAGTTCATTCCATTTTATGACCTCTCTAATTCTTAGGAAGGACAACTAGATGGTGCAGTGGAGAGAGTCATGGGCCTGGAGTCAGGTAGACTTGAATTCAAAACCAGCCCTAGACACTTACTAGCTGTATGACCCTGGGCAAGTCCTTAACTCTGTTTACCTCAGTTTCTTCATCTGAAAAATGAGCCAGAAAAAGCATTCCAGTATCTTTGCCAAGAAAACCCTAAAATGGGTCATAAAGAGTGAGACATGACTGAATAACAACAACAATTCTTAGGAAGTGTTTTCTATACCAAGTCTAAATTTGCCTTGTTGCTTCTTCTACCCACGAATCCCAGTTCTATCCTCTGGGATCAATGATAGCAAATCTGATCCCTCCTCTATATGATAGCCCTTCAAATACTTGATGACACCTCTAAATTTTCTTCCCTCTGAGCTAAACATCTGCAGTTTCCTCATTAGATTCTCAGACAGCACAAACTGGAGCCTTGTTGGTTGTCCCCTTCTGGCCATTTTTAAATGTGTCATTGTCCTTTATAAAATTGTAGCACCCAAAAATAAACATAATTCTCTAGACACGGTCTGGTCAAGGCTTAGTACCGAGATTGTCACCTCCTGATTCCTGAATCATACTGTACTCGGAATGCAGCCCAAGATGACATTAGCTTTTCTTAGTTGCCACATCACACTTTTGAGATGGTCCACTGAAAACCCCAGATCTTTTTCAGATGCACTATTGTCTAACTGCTCTCTGAATCTGACCATTCAGGCAGTTTTGAACCCCTCCTAATCTTGTTCTATATCCTACATCTCTCCATCTTTTCTGCAAGAATAGCACAGGGTGCTTTATAAAAAGCTTAGTTAAAAATCTAGGTATAATATCCTTGTCATAAAAAGGAGATAAGGCTAGTTTGGCATGACCTGCTTTCTCTCAGTGAAACCATTGTAGGCACTTAAGACATGTATGTTAATATAGTAATTGATTTAATAATCTATTCTACAACTACCTCAGAAATTGAAGTCAAGCTTATTGGCCTATAATAGTTCTCAACCTCTATTCTCTTCTTTAAAAAAGAATAAACTGGAATATTTACACTTTTCTAGTCTTGATGGCAGCTATGTGGTGTGGCACATAAAGCCCTGGACCTAGAGTCAGGAAGAACTGTGTTCAAAATCCCACCCCAGACACTTACTAGCTGTGTGTCACTGATCAAATCACTTAACCTCTGTTTGCCTCAGTTTCCTCAGCTGTTAAGTAGGGATAATACTCACCTACATTACAAGGTGTTTATAAGGATCAAATGAGATAATATTTGTAAAGCAGCATTGTAACTGACACATAGTAGGTGCTATGTTAATATGCTTATTTCCCTGCCCTTTCCTCCTCTTCCCTGACCCCACCAATGTACTTCTCCCATTCTCTGTGGTTACTCAAATATCACTGATTCTTACAGTACTCAAGGTTGTACAGTTCATCTGGGCTAGATCACCTGAATTCATTAATTCCATTTTTCTCTGGGATCTGCTCATGACTTTCTAGACGTCTTTCTTGAACATGATCCAATATCCTTCTAGCCCCCCAAAAACACTCTTCACCAGCTCCCCCCGCCCCAGATCCCTTCCCCTCATTCAGTGGTTCTTTAATGTTTTGGTCTTGGGATCCCTTCATACTCTTAAAAATTACTGAGGACCTACCTCCACAAAAAGCTTGTTTTTATGTGGAGTATATCAATCAATATTTATTATATTAGAAATTAAAGTATCTTAGCATTATTATGAAAGTAGTTTTGATCTCATGGACCATTTAAAAGGTCTCAGGAACTCCCAGGGATCTCTGGGCCACATTTTGAGAACCATTCCTCTAATTGGTCAGCTCCTCCTGAGGCTCCCATCTTAAGGTCAACCAAGTTCACTCTTTCATTCCTCTCTGGGCTATAAGGCTCCTGCCTCATTAGACTTCTTTCTCCACCAAGGCCCCTTGTCCCTGGGGGGTACCTTCTCCCAATCTTCCCCCACACACACCTTTTACCTTCTTATGGATTGTCTGTCCTCATTAGAATTTAAGCTCCTTGATGACAAGACTTGTATTTGTAACCCCATTGCTTAGTACAGAGCCTGGCATATATAGTGAGTGCTTAATAAATGCTTCCTGACTTGACTTGATTGGATCAAGGGAAACTAGCTGCCCTCTTACTATCCTTATTATCTGGAATGTCAAATCTCTGTTGGCTATTTTTTGCCCTGTCATTTCAAGCCCAAAGGTCATTGTCCTTGTCTGAGGAAACAGAAAGAATTATCAGTTATAACCATCCCATCCACTGCAATAGTGTCTTAGCCCTTCTTTGATCATTGTCTTTCCCCCAATATAACAAAAGGAAGAGGAAGAGAAAAAGAAGCCTTTGTTTAGCTTTCCTAGCGAGTATCAACCCACTCTGAGCTTTGGCATTCCTGATGCTATTTTTACAAGACCACTCCATGCTTCTATATTCATCCTTTGTTACTTGTCCTTGCTTTCTCTTTCTGTACATGTCTTTAAAAAAATCTAAGTTGAATAATAAGATAAATGCAAATCAAAACAACTCTGAGGTTCCACATCACAGCCAACCAATTGGCAATAACAAAAGTAGGAACAGTCAATGTTGGAGAGACTGCTGAAAGACAGGCATGCTAATATTTTGCTGCTGAACTGCTTTTTTTTATATAATTGCATTTTTATTTGTTGTTATGAGGGATGGCTTACTGGATAGGAGAAGAGGGGGTGGATATATTTAAAAATAAGTGATAAAAAGCAAAAAATATCAATGATTTGAAAAATTTAAATCTGAATTGGCTGATGAATTCCTCATACATTCACATTGGATAATTACATCTTCCCTCCCCACTAGCCTCTGTGAAGTTGTTTTTCCTTGTGACTTCCAAATTTCATTGTTAAGAGCTTCTCATCCTTCATGGGCTGACTTTACCCATAGAATTTTAGTAGACAGATTATTAGATATCTTTCCTCTGAATCTTTTGAAATCTGCTTTCCCAAAAATCTAGCATATATGTCAGATACTTAAGCTAAAGAACACCATAGACTTGGGGACAAAGAACAAAAAAGTGCAAATCTGATTAACTGAATTAAATCATTCTTCTGTAAGTCTTAGGTGTGTCCAAATCCACAAAGCTAAGCCTGGCAAGGGTTCTTTTTGTCAAGGCTTTACCTGACAAGTTTATTCTTTCACCCTGGATAATGCCTGGCTCTCACAACTTTTCAGCAGTCCTCTGGAAGAACATCTCTGGGACATTCCAGCTTGACCTAGATGACAGTCAGTTTCCCCTGACAATATAAACATAACCCATGATCATACCTCTTTCAAAAAGAAAAGAAACAAGAGTATGTAGGAAGGCAGGCATTGTTTCCCATACCCCATCTCCCCATTTTACAGAAGGCACACAGAAGCATAGAGATCTTAAGTGACTTGCCAAGTATTACACAACAAACCAGGGCTGATTGAAGTGTGGGGTAAGAGTTCAATAGTATTCATTCTAGGAGGGGCTTCCTCCCTTCCATAGCTTCTCATCACATATTCTCAGTCAACTTTATAGATAGGTTACTAACTACATGATGACATAGTCGGGGGTGGGGATGGGGAAGTACCTGAAGTTTCCAGGCTATTTCCTGACTCAACAAGGGCCATCACAATTACTTGAAATTTGACCACCAGAGTCACATCTTTGAGAATAACATAATGTCTCTGTTAGTGCTTATCATGGAAAAAAATGGATAAAATTAATAAGATTTAACTTAATTGGGATCAAGGAAGAGTCCTTCATTTAGCTACAAAAAGCTAATTGCACAAGTACTGGAAAGGGGAAGCATAGATAAAGTTCATTTGAAAAGCTTCTAGGTTTTCTAATGAACTGTGAGACAACCAAGACCTGAACAAATTCCCTCCAATATCGTTCTTGACAAGTGGTCATCCTAACTCTCCCTGAAGAACTGTGGTGATGGGGAACTTAATTAACTACCTCAAAAGTTAGCCCTGTGAACTTTACAGCAATGATAAATATTAGGAAGTTTCTCCTTATATGAAACTTCTCATGTGGAGCAGCAGATCTCCTTCTTATTTCCCTTAAGAAGATAAGACGTGGAAAAGATAGGTGAATATAGAGAAGGATAACTCTCTAAATTAGGAGGCAGCTAGGCAGCTCAGTGGAGAAAGCACTGGGCCTGGAGCCAGGAAGAACAGAGTTCAAATCCAGCCTCAGACACTTACTAGCTGTGTGAACCTGGGAAAATCACTTAACTTCTGTTTGCCTTAAATACACTGGAGAAGAAAATGGCAAACCACTCCAGTATCTTTGCCAAGAAAACCCCAAGGGCAGTATTCACATGCTGTGGTCCATGGGGTCACAAAGAGTCAGATCTGACTGAATACCTTAACAACAACTCTCTAAGACTATGAATTTCAGAAAAGGTGCCAACTTTCATTGGAGAGTGTAGCAGCAAGCACCCTAGCATACCCAGGATGGCTGCTAGCACAGGTTCTTAGATCTTCTTTTCTAAAGGAAAGCAACTCAAAAAGGGTTAAAAATCTTACTTTAATCAAACATATATCATTTACCTGGTTCAAGGGAAAAAGCTCAGCACACTGAACTTCAGAGAATACAAACATAAGTTACAAGCAGACAAAAAAATACAGAGAGACAGATAAGCAGACAGGGCTTCCACTGTCTGACCATTACATCCATACCTAGTCAGTTACCAGAGAGAAAAGCACCAACATTTGGGTTTTCAAAGTCAGGGGGCTCTACGGCTGCCCAGAGTCTCATCTGGTCAAATCACACAACTCTCCCCAAAGTGAGCTCCAAAGCAAAACTTCACTTCAGGACATATATAGCCTTCTCCAGGGCCAGAGAATGTCACAACCCTCTTGACCCACTGCCCAATCACAAAATAACAAGGTGTGGGCATTCCTGAAAAACAAGCCTCCCACCACAGGCTCCAAGTGACCACATTCACCCTATTAGGGGCAGAGTATATTTTCAAATCAGGGAAGGTTCTCAGAGTCACTTAAGCCTATCAAGAGGCCAAGGGGCAGGGAAGATCTTCAGATTTCCATTACCATAACAGAAATGTGGGATGTTAGAGGATGGAAGACTGAGAAAGGTCCCTAACAGAGGGTGGAATTTGAGCTGAGTCCTGAAGAAAGCCAGAGAAACCAAGAGGTAAGAGTGAGGAGGAAGAGAATTCTAGGAAGTGTTGACCTGGGAAATAGGAGCTTGAGTTTATCTGATGACTATGGTATCACTCTGACATTAAGCAAAATACTTTCCCCAATCTGAATCTCAGTTTCCCTACCTGTAAAATAAAGAGCTTGGATCAAATGATCTTTAAGGCTGCCTCTATCTGTGACAGTCTACAGCTCTGACATTCTGGAGTTCTATGAATCACATTCTATGATTCAGACCACAAGACCCCTGTGAGATGAGAGGAGGAAAGGGGAAAGCAGAGTAGAGGGGAGAAATCCTAGAAGACTTTCTAGAAAATTTGGGGTTTGAGATCTACACCCCTGTCAGAGCCATGGTCCAGATGCCACTTCCAGTGAAGTCTCATCTGGTGAGCCAAAGGAGGTCTTTGTCTGGTTCCTTGCTGATGCTTGGCTCAGAGTCTCTCCTGCTGAGCTCTGTGGGGCTGTATTTCTGACTCAACAACATGTGGTACTTAGAACAATTTACAGCCCTCCCTCTTCCTTTCCCTCAGTGACTTTCTGAAAAGTGTGTAGAGTATAGACAAAAGAAAATGACTCCCCTCTCTCATCTTCATTCATTTTTAACTGCCTGTGGACTATCTCTCTCC
Source organism: Petaurus breviceps papuanus (assembly GCF_028583685.1). NCBI lineage: Eukaryota > Metazoa > Chordata > Mammalia > Diprotodontia > Petauridae > Petaurus > Petaurus breviceps. Next base: position 2,223,533 of record NW_027187460.1, on the reverse strand, counting down.
TCCTCAAGATGGTGGAAGGAATTTTATAGGGAAATGGAGGAGTTGATAGACCCAATCTGACTTTGGGATTTTGGCAAAATAAAGCTATGTGGATATGAAAGAGACTTAATTGTGTCCAGTGAAAATTAGCATAAGTTGAGTTCCAGGAGATCTGGGTTCTAGTCCTTCCTCTGACTTATTGTGTAACTTAGGACAGGTCACGTCATATCTCTGGGTTTCAGTATACTTATGTTAAAAATGAAGGAATTGGATTAGATGTTAAGAGGATCACAGAATTTCAGAGATGGATCTGATCAAACCCCATCCAAAGTATGAATCTTGTTTAATGCCTAAGGGAATTATGGCAGAACCTCAGAGTGTTGGAAATGTAAAGGACACCCTAAATCACCCAATATAGCTGCCTCATTTTATGCCTAAGAAACAGAGGGTAAGAGTTCAGACTGGAATTCAGGTATCCTGTCTATAAGACCAAATACTCAGGATAATCAATGAATAATGAATCTACTCTGATGGTCTGGTAGGAAAAATATCTGAGTTTTAGAATCAACTTTATCACTAACTTCCTGGGTGCCTTTAGATAAATTTCTCTGGACCTCAGATAGCCATCTTTAAACTGAATAAAGTAACTATGGTACTGCCAGTATAGCTGAATGTAAAGAACCCTGATCTAGGAAGTAAGACACCTGGATTCTAATATAAACTCTGCAATTAACCTCATGAATTTTACTTTGACAAAGCACTCCTCTCCAAGTCTGTTTTAACTTTTATAAATGAGTTGAATCTAGCTTTAAATGTCCAATCCTTTGGACATTTAAATAATGTTGTGTGATGTTTGGGTGCCTAAAATTAATCATTGGTTACTTGAAAATATCCACCACTTTTGTAATCATAGGGTCCTGTGAAAGGTCAGCCTTACTGCTCACTCTCCTCTACCAGTTCATCTTCGGTTTGCTCCACCTGGCCTCCTAGAGACAATGATAGTCTGTCTCATTGATTAATATACACCCACCTTGTCATGCTTTCTCCATCCCAGTGATTCTCAACCCCCTCTCATTATACAAACTCCTTTCCCTGTTCTCCCATTACCCGATACCTTGTCCCTATCTCCTTCAACCTGATTTCCCCCAACATCCTATTCCAGATCTACTCAACCTTTCCTCTGTGCTCTCTGGAATGCCTGCTCCATAGGCAACAAACTTATTTCAGTTCTATCACTCAAGTAGAATTCTAGAATGCCAGAACATTAATTCTAGAGGAGAGCTCTTTGAAAGAAACAAGAGAGCTTGACTGAACTATCTTCAAGACACCTTCTGGCCCCAAACTCCACGCTCCTGAGATCCTTGCCCTAAAATTAGGGCAGAATGTTGGCACGCAAAATGTCCTGAACTTTACCCTGCTGAATCCAATTTCCCCTGCTTCTAGCTGACTTTCCAATCCAATCCTGCTCTGTGTCTCCTATGCCAATCATTTTCTCCTGCTCCTTTAATTAGTATTCAGTATTAGCCTTTCTCCTGAGTTCTAATCTTGTATCACCAGCTATATATTGGACAGTTTAAACTGGATGTCCTGTAGGTAGTACAAACTCAACAGGTAGTGATTGTCATTTCAGGTTGAAAGTAGAATATATACATATATATATATGCTTTTTCCTCCAAAAGACTGCAAGCTCCTTGAGGGCTGGAACTCTTTCATTTTTGACTTTTGATTTCCTGGGACTAGAACATAGTAGAACACTTATTAAATTCTACTTTATTGATAAAATTAAAAACTTACATTCATATAGTGTTTTATGGCTTGCAAAACACTTTACTGGAACTATCTGGAGAGATAGATTGTGTGTATTATTTCTGTTTTAGAAGTGATAAAACTGAGACTCAGAGAAATGAAAGGATCCTCTGAATTCAGAGGTAAGATTTGAACCCATGTCTCCTAATTCCAAGACTTTACTATCCTGGACCCTCTACTTCTGGTCCAACAGGACCTCATGTACACATTTCCTCCATAGATAGAGTGACTTGATCAAATTTACAATGAATTCGTGGCAAATCTGGGACTCACATGTTATGACTACAGCCTTTCTGGATGTTCCATGGGACACCAGCCAAGTGCCTTGACCTGGTTCTGAACAAATGGGTAAATTGAAGTTAAAGAATAATGGCCTAGACGGGCATATGAATTAAACCTATAGGCCTGATTGGGCAAGAGATTCAAATATGAATAGGCAGTGTGATATGACAGATATATATAATATATATTTATGTTTTATATATGTTCATATATAAAATATTTGTTATAAATTATGTAGTATAAATATTAATAATTACTGCATTATATATAATAATTATATACTACAAATAGAAATGTATTTCTATTTTATCATATATACATATATATGCATATATATGTATATAGTCATAAGCTTCATAAAAAGAAATCTAGTGCCATAGTATAAAGAGTACTAAACCCAGGGTCAGGAAGACCTGAGTTTAAATCCAACTTCAGAGACTTACTGGCTATATGACCTTGGAAAGGTCACCTCAGTTCCTACATCTATTAAAATAAAACTGACCTCCTAGGGTTGTTTTGAGGATAACAATTAGATATGTATAAACCTTTGCAAAACTTCAAGCATTATATAAGTGCTAGTTATGATGATAATGAGGAGGAGGAATGCAATAGTCCTGTTATACTTTTCCCTCTTTAGACCTCCATTTGTAATACTGTATTCTGTTCTGAAGAGTTAATTTTAGGAGAGACATGGAAGAACCTTGCCATGAGTGAGATTAGGATGGGGAGAGGAATGGAGGCCACCATTTCCTATATTACACTGGATTTCTTTTCATATTTATATTATATTGTATTGTATTATATCATATCATATTCATTATATTATATACCATATCATAGTATAGTGTATTATAGTATAGCATAGCATAGCATAGCATATTTATTATACTATATTATATTAATTATATATAAAGGAGTCATTTGAAGGAACTGAGGATGATTAGCCTAGATGAGGAATGACTTGGGGTGGGGAAATGCTATCTTCAAATATACAAAGGATTGCCATAGTGCAAAAAAAAAAAAAAAAGTAGACATTCTGGCTTCTGAAGATAGGAGCAGTGAGAAGTGCATGCAGAAAGGCAGATTTCAGCTTAATAGAATGAAAATCTTTCTAACCATTAACATTGTCCCATAATGGGATGAAACATCTTCATGGTACATCCATCCCTAGAGGAGTTCACTTGGAAGCTAGACTGTCACTTGTTGAGGCTACTGTTGAAAGAACTTCTCATCCAGCTCAGAATGGATTAGAAACCACTTCTACCTGCAGCTCCTTCCACCCAAGCTCTGTTCTAGCTCTGGTGAGACAAGGTAGCAGAGTGGATATGAGTGGATATGATCTTGGAGTCATGAAGTCCTGTGTCTACATCCTTCCTCTGGCTCATCATTAAAATGGAAAAACCAGTCCTTGACAACCTCTGAACCCGAAGTCACCTCACCTTGTTGGTTAAGAGAGGATAAAAGGCAGAAGACTGGCTGTTATTCCTTCTTCATTGACCCATATCCCTGGCACCTGGTAAGTGAGTCATTCATGATAGTACCTTGAAGCAGCTATTAATTCTCCTAATTAGGGCCTGGGATATGTCCATCCTCCTGTCATGCCACTTACAGTGGCTTCTTTCATTCTCGTCAATTAGTCCCTCTGTGGTACTCAGATTCTCCCAAGATGCAGAGCCCAGAGCTTATTAGAGAGCTTTTTACATCCTTCAATAATTCCTTGGCAGGACTAGGAACTTCTAAGACCTGTCCTCCTCCACAAATTTCTATCTTTGGAGTGTGCACCTGGAGCGGTGCTCTTCAGCATCTGAGTGGGCTGTTTGGCTTGGCTGTTTACTACCCCAACCAAGAGAACAGACAGACTACTTGGTGGTATAGGGGAAACGACATTTGATTCAGTCAGAAGACTTGTGTTCACAAAGTCACAGAATATTCAAGCTGGATCTAAGAGGTCATTCAACCAAAGATGAACTCTACAATATCCTGGATGAGAAGTCATCCATTCTCCACTTGGGGATCACCAGTAATGGGGAATTCACCATCTCCCTTATCTGGCCCTTCTACCTCTCCATACCCTTTTGGGAAAGTTCTTGTAAATTCTCTCCTTCCCCTTATTTGTAGCTCAGTTCTGCCTTCTACCCCTTGCTCCTACCTGTGTTTCCCCGATAATAAGACACTGTCTTATTATTTTTTTGGACAGAAAAACACCAGAGGGCTTATTTTAATGAACATTGACAGCAATTTTAATAAACAGGTAAATGTGAACAAAAAAATGTACCTTTATTCAATAAGCAAATCACTGGGGAAGAACAGGATGACGTGCTCACTGCTGCAGCTCTGATTGGATGCAGCTCAGAGTGCGGCGTGCGTTTCACCTGGGGGGGGTGGTGCATACAGAGGGTACCGTAATGTAGCGTGTAGCGCAGGGGATCACCTTCACTACAGTAGCAATCTCAATAGGGCTTATTTTGGGGGGAGGGCTTATTTTAGAGGAATCTTACACAGTAAGGGGAGGGCTTATTTTTGGGATAGGTCTTATTATCGGGGAAACACGAGTACTTCTGGTCTCTGAAGCTAGATATAACAAATCTAATCTTCCCTCCCCATGATAATGGAATGTAGTCACCATGTGTTAACTAATGTTTTCTCCTCCATCCTAAACATATCTAGTTCCTTTGACTGACCCTCCAATGGCATGGTCTACCATCCCCTCCCTTTTTGACTTCCCCTTTCTAAATATGTCCCCTTTTGTTTGCCTGCGTCCTTTTGCAATAAGATGACTGGAATCGATAAATGAGCACCAGATTCCCAGTGGAGTATGGTCAGAGCATTGGCTTATCTTTCTTTCTAGGTTGTCACTGGGTCCTATATAAATGTGAAAGGATAACGACATTAATCCCCTTGTGCAAAGTAGAGCAGAATGAATAAAATGGACTGGCATGAATCTTAGTGTTGATACCACCTCATCCAAATCTCCTCATTTTACAAAGGACATCTGAAGCCAAGAGAGCAGAAATACCTTGCTCAAAGTCACATAGTCTTCGGTCTCCAAGGCATGTACTCTTTGCAGGATGCCTCACTTTTTTTTTCGAGGCTTTTCCTCATCAATGAAGGTTTTCCAGTGAAGGTTTCATGTCCACTTGGAAATATTCTTAATTCAGAAGGTACCATGTTGCACTGGACAAAGTTAGGAAGAAAGACCTAGGTTTGAGCCCCATCTCACTTCAGACACATACTAGTTGTGAGATCCTTGGTAATTCACTTAAGGTCCCTGAGTCCCTGCTTATCCATCTAAAAAATGGGTATGACAATAGCACCTTCTTCACAGGGCTCTGTGAAGATGAAGATCAAATGAGATAAAGAACTTTGCCAGAGATGATGTGACTAGGAGCTCTTATTAAGAAACAGCAAGGTTGAGTAGTGGAAAAATCACTGGACTCAGAGTCAGGAAAACCTATGTTCAAATCCTGCCTCAGACACTTACTGGCCGTATGACTCCAGGCAAGTCAATTAACTTTTTTTTTTTGGAGGGCAATTGGGGTTAAGTGACTTGCCCAAAGTCACACGGCTAATAAGTGTGTCAAGTGTCTGAGGCCGGATTTGAACTCAGGTCCTCCTGATTCCAGGGCCAGTGCTCTATTCACTGTGCCACCTAGCCACCCCAAGTCAATTAACTTCTATTTGCCTTAGTTACCCCATTGGTAAAATGGGGGTGATAAAAGCACCTGCTTTCCATGGTAACTGTGAGAATGAAAATAAGGTACTATTTGTAAAGAATTTTGCAACATTAAAGTGCTATAGAAATGCTAACTATCATTGGTATGGAAAGAGAACTGTGGCACATTGGAAAGAGTGCTGATTTTGGATTCAGAGGGTCTGGGTTTGAATCCTGCCTCTTTCACTTTTCCCTCACATTACTTTGGGCTTAACCTTTCCAGACCTCTGTTTCTTCAACTGTAAAGTAAATATTAGCTGACCTTTATGGTCCTTTCTAGTTCTAAATCCCTGGGGGAAATACCATTCTCATTCTATCTCCACAACTTTATAGCTATGGAATCTTGTACAGCTAGGTAATGCACTGGATAGAACACTGGACTTGGAATGAAGAAGACCCATCTTCATGAGTTCAAATCCACAGTCTCAAAAACTTACTAGCTGTGTGACCCTAGAAAAGTCACTTAACCCTGTTTACCTCAATTCCCTCATCTGGAAAATGAGCTGGAAAAGGAAATGGCAAACCACTGCAGTATCTCTGCCAAGAAAACCCCAAATAGGGCGATGGAGGGTGGGGCATGACTCAACAACCACAACACCAAACCTTGGCCAAGGCACTGGTCTTATATGAAACTTACTTCTCTCCTTTGTAAAAATGAGGGGGTGAGACTTTATCATTTCTAAGGACCCTTTCCACCCTATGCACTAGGTGCTTTTGTTCCCTTCCCCGACTTCCATAACTAGCAGTGACTGAGTGACAAACAGGATGTCAGGCCCTAACTTGAATCTTTGGAGTCCCTGTCAGTTCTCATTTTAATAATATTGATCCCTCACCTTCCATTATACACATCTTCTCCGTTGTTGAGACACTTTCATATCCTATGTCTTCTTGGATCCTCACAATATTCCTTGCCTCATAGGTTCATAGATTCAGAAATCTAGGAGGGACCTTCTAGATCATTTGATCCAACCTGTCCATTTTATGGATTAGGAAACTGTGGTCTAAAGATTTTAAGTGACCTCCCCTAGGACTCAGGTAGGAAGTGTCAGAGGTTGATTTAAAACATCTGTCCTATGAATCTATACCCAACACTCTTTCCATCATACCACACTACCTGGGTAGTTGGCAGAGATTCTGATCCCCATTTTACAGGTGGGGAAACTGATGTTCAGCGTCAATAATAAATCTAGGTCTGAATTTTGTCTCTTGGGCCTAGTCCAGAGGTCTTTTCACAATATCACATCTCTATCACCGCCTAACAGTAAGGCATTATTTTACTGGCAGTAATGATATTAATAACAACAGTTCTCACATGTCTCACATTTTATTTCTTAGAAAGGGTTTTCTTCAAAATAGCCAAATGTATCAATCAGTGCCACTGAAAATATTTCACTTTACAGATGAAATAACTGAGGCTCAAAAAAAATTGAATGATTTTTCTCAGTCACTTACTTTAATACTTATAAGAAATTTGTGATTTCATCTAGTAAAAAACACCTCCAGTCATGCACTGAGGCTGAATGGTCACTTGTTGGTTTGCTGTGATCACTCAATAAGCATTTATCAATCCCTCTCTATATGCCAAGCACTGTGGTAAGCACTAGGGACACACACACACACACAAAGCAAGAAATAGACCCAGAGTTGTGGTTTAGGGTGCTGGGAACTCCTAAATGCAAGAGAACAGGGCGTCTGCCTCAAAAGAATTCAACCACTCAAGCCTTCTTTCAGTCAAAGGAGCAGGCTAGATTCTAAGTGAATCTGACCAATTTTATGGGAGTAAGATAGGTACTTATATACAAGAAAAGATAGTGAGAAAATCCTGATGGGATTAAGGAGTGATAAATAGCCTGGGGTGGGCCAGGTGCAGAAGAGGAAAGGAGTTAAGTGGTTAGAGAGTCACAGTAAAAGGGCAGTTAAAAGGATTATTGGGTATCTGGCCGGCTTAGATGGGCTTGATGCCTCAGGCAAAAAGGCCAATGTGGGAAAGTTCAGGGGCTGGACTGTATGGGGGAAAGTTCAGGGCAAAGACCCAGTCTTTTCCTTTTAGGGGTCCAGGTCCCATCACCTGCCCTCAAGAAGTTCACAGTCTAATGGGAGAGATAAGATGACTACAGCTATCAACAATATATAGACAAGATAAACTGAAGATAATCAATAAAAGGAAGGTACTAAAATGAAAGAGGATCAGGAAAGGCTTCTCAAAGAAGACAGAATTTTAGTTGGGACTAAAGGATTAAGGAAGCCAGGAAAACCAGGAGGCAGAGAGGAGGTGGGAGAGTATTCCAGGCATGGAGAGCATTCAGTGGCAATGCCTAGAGCTTGGGGATAGAGTGTTTTGTGGGTGAAAGGGCAAGAAGATCCATGTCACCTGTTCAGAGTGTGTGTGTGTGGGGGGGGGTGTAAGGGAATGGGTAGGGTTGGGTATGTAAGGGTTAAGAAGATTTAAGGCAAGGTCCTCTTAAGGTTGGGATGGGTGGGGCAGGTAATGAAGTTTTGGAATAACAAACTATTTTACCTTTGATCCTGAAGGTCTTAGGGAGTCACTGATAGGGCAGGACATGATTAGATCTATGCTTTAGGAAGGTTAATTTGACAGCAGAGGGGATGGGCTAGAGTGGGAATATATATATATATATATATATTTGACTGATGAAAGTAAGCTTTTTTAAGTAAGTTTACCCTGAATTAGGTAAA
>NW_027187460.1:2206069-2210057 GCF_028583685.1 Petaurus breviceps papuanus | reverse complement strand
CCAAATCAACATCTGGGTTTTTCAAAGCCAGGGGGCTCTCAACAATGGCTTCCCAGAGTCTCATCTGATCAAATCAAAGAACACTTCTCAAAGTGAGCCCCAAAACAAAGCCTCAAATCAGGGTTTATATAGCCTGCTCCTGGCTCAGAGAATGTAACAACCTTCTGGACCCACTGGCCAATCAAAAAGTATCTACTGAAAAACAAGCCTCCCACCCCAGGCTCCAGGTGCACTTTAGCCTAGGGGCAGGGAAGATCTTTAAATTTGCATTTCCATTACAAGGGGATCAGCTACAGGCAAGTCCTCTGTTTAGTTGTTGGGTGGACTAAATGCCATCAGATTCCCACATCACTCTGAGATTCTGTAGTTCAATAATTCTATGAATAATCAAAGCCATTCCAAAATGAATGAGCTATGTTTTGCATGACTTCATATGTATAACTGATATCAGATTGCTTGCCTTCTCAATGGCTGGAAGAGGGACAGGAGGGAGGGGAAAAAAATTGGAACTGAATTTTTAAAAAATGAATATTAAATATTTTTTAAAATAAAATGAACTGCCTCAGGAGTTCTTCCTTACTGGAGGGCTTCAATCAGAGGCCAGATGACTAATTCTTGGGGATGGCATGCTAGAAATCCCTGTTGGACTACAAGTTGAACTGGTTGACCTTTGAGCTCCCCTCCAGCTCTGATATTCTATGGTTCTCCATTACTGGAGGGCAGTGCTCCCAGTTGGATTGCCCGCCCCCCTAAACCAGATCCACAGAAGGTCATAACTCTCACCTGGCCAGTGGCAGCTGAGGTCAATGCTGTTTGTGGATGACCATCATTCTGCCTGTAACCAGGCTGAGTTCATATCCTGGAGAAGAGGCCTCTTTCCAGGAGGCAGAAATCAATTCCATTCTGAGATATTCCTAGCCTTTTCATTAAGAGAGCAATAAAATCCTATTTGCCGCCAAGTCTGAGTTTTTTGTGTTGTTGGGGTTTTTTTTTTTACCCCTATCCCCCTTTGTAGAAAATGTCAGCAAGCTCCTGACTCCCAGCAGCTGCCCTGTGCACAAGCTACTGCTGTGACGGACGCCTTACAACATGTTAGGGCTTTTTAATGAAACCAATTTATATCCGTTTGCAGTAGTGAAAGGGCTCAGCCAACTTAATTTCATTTCATTTTCTGGGCATGAGCGGCCAGAGAAGCTTCCACGATTTCTCATTGAGCTCTTGCTTCCTGGCAGTGGGAACAGCCAATTTCACCAGATTTCCTGGCCAAACCCGATTCAGCAGCCCCTTGACTGGCTCTGGCAGAAGGGAAAGCATGGGGTTTGAGGTTGGGAGGACTAGATTTGAATTCTGGCCCACTAGTTATTAGCTGGGTGGCCATTTACAAAGCCACTGAATTCTGGGAACTGGAAGAGAACTCAGAGGAAACTCATCTCATCTAACTTGAACCAGAATGGGAATTCAGCACTTATTCCTCAACAGAAACCCTGACAAGTAGCCCTCTAGTCTTCACAGGAAGTCCTCTCAGCATCAAGAATTTTGCTGGTCATCAGGCAACTTATACAGCCCTGAATGAAAGGGAGAGCTTCCTTTGATTGGGTCTGTGTGGGTAAAAGAGTTCAGAGTCTGAATCTGAGATCAGAAAAGGTCTTTATTCTTTCTCATGAGAAAGGGCCCTCTGCCCCTGTGGTTCAAATGCGTCTGCCAGGGAGAGAACAACAGGTAGAAGCAAGCCCATGGTTATATAACATTCTAATGTAGAACCCCAACCCCGAAACTGGCCTTCACTCTCATTGGTAGGAAGGCCGGCCCACAACCTAAGACGAAATCTATCTTGGAGACAAAGGTCACGGAAACATGTGGGTGTCCAATGCAAGGCCAAGGAAGGCAGTTTTATCCTTATTTGGCATACCTTGTGCTAAGGTGGCACTGGGGAGGGGCTCCATTGCTCTAAGTCCCAGATTCCTGTAAGGTCAGGTGACTTCTAAACTTAGGCCTAGTGGATGTTGAAACCACTCTAGATTTGATTTTTCAGAATGGGGAAACTTCACTGCAAATCATCCCTCACAGGTCAAAATCTATCCAGTGGCTACTGCTTCCCACTGCTCCTACTTCTGCCCAGTGAAGCCAAGCAGAACAAACTTTCTATCATGTGACAGACTTTAGCTATCATGTCCCCATGTAATCATCTGTTTTCCAAGCAAGACATCCCTAATTCTTTCAACAAATGCTCCTCTGGTGTGGATTCATCATCCTGGTTTCCTGGTTTCCCTCCTCTGGATACTCTCCACTCTTCTCCCAACACTCTTCAGTATGAGAGGCATCAGAACTCAGTAAGGGGCAGTCCTACTGAACTCTACCCTGATCAGACCACAACGTGGTGCTAATAACTGACCACAACACCGCAGATGTGGTCTGATCAGGGCACAGGATAGCAAGAGTATCCTCTACCTAGTTTTGCATATGATGCTTCTCTTAATAAAGGCCAGTAGATCGGCGAGTGCCAGGCCTGGAGTCAGGAAGACTCATATTTGGCCCCAGACATTGACTAGCTGTGTGACCCTAGGCAAGACACTTAACCTTATTTGCCTCAGTTTCCTCATCTATAAAACAAGCTAGAGAAGGAAATGGCAGAACACTCTGGTGTCTTTGCCAAGAAAACCCAAGTGTGGCCACGAAGAGTCAAACACAACTGAAATAAATGAACAACAACATCACGTTGGTTCCCTATTTTCAGCCATGTCATGCTACTGACTTTTCTGGGCCTGTTTCTCCATATTACAACAACAACAACAGTAACTAACATTTATTTAGAGCTCTAAGGTATACAATGCACTTTTATAAATATTTGATTCTATCCTCACAACAATCATGAGAGGAGGTAAGTGCTATTATTATACCCATTTTGCAGATGAGGGAAACTGAGGCAAACAGAAGTTAAGTGACTTTTCCAGGGTCACACAGTTGGTAAGGGTCTGAGGTGAGATTGGAACTCAGGTCTTGCCGACTCCATGCCCACCATTCTATACACTGTACCACCTTGCTATAGAAGGTTGTACTGGGTTTTCCTTAGGGTGTTGTATGAGCAATGCAATATTTACAATGCCTATGGAAATTAAAGATGTAAATTGCTGATGTAATTATCCATCACAAAATATATCAGGCTTGCTATATGGGGGAATAAGCTAGAAAATTTATTAAAATACCAAAAGAGTGAGTCCCAAAACCAGAAAGTGAAAGCCATCAGAGTAGTTATGAAATTGGCACAGGTAGATAAAGTAGAAAGCACCCACATTCTCAAGCCTTTAAAACAGAACAGGCTACCTCAGGCAAAGGTCCTCCTCTCCCCACTCACAGCAACCACCCAGCATCCAGGAAGCGTGCTCCCAGCAGCTCCGGCCCCTGGCAGTCCTCAGCAGGAGTCCTTAGCAGAAATTCTGGCTGACTCAAAAAGGGCTTCGCGCTGCCGCTGCTGCTGCCTCTGCTGCTGCCTCTGCTGCTGCTGCTGCCATGGCCGCCACTGCTAGCCACTGCAGGAACTCTAGCTTGGCTTCCACTTCCTCTTGCTCTGCCCTTTCCTGCTACGTCAACAAGTCCAATGGGGCATGGAAGATCTTTAAATCCCATAACCCTTACAGGTGTTTCATTGAGAAAACAAGGACGTGCTTTGGAAAGATTCTGATGACACAGCCTACAACTTTTCAGTTTGGAAAGATACACACACACACACACACAATCTGATTATTATGCAAATTTGGGAAGTGTGTATCTAAAGCTATTTTCCAGGCTCCAGTCTTCATGCATTGAGCTGGCTATTCCCCAGGCCTGGAATGCTCTCCCTCCTGACCAAAGAATCCTTGACTTTCATTAGAATTCATTAGCATTCAGATGCAAATGCCTTCTTCTTTTAGATTACTTTCATCTACTCTGATAGATAGATAGATAGATAGATAGATAGATAGATAGATAGATAGATAGATAGATAGATAGA
>NW_027187460.1:2204932-2206059 GCF_028583685.1 Petaurus breviceps papuanus | reverse complement strand
AGATAGATAGATAGATAGATAGATAGATAGATAGATAGATAGATAGAGATATATAGCCATAACTTATATGTTCCTTGTTACTTACGTGTTGTCTTCTTTAATATAATGTAAACTCCTTGAGAATAAAGGCTGATTTTGCCTTTCTTTGAATACCCAAACCTTAGCAAACATAGTAAGTTCCTAATAAATGTTCGTTGAATAATGGACTTACTGACATCTACTAGGAGGCCTTTCCTGGTCCCCCTATAATTATTCATGCCATCCCCTCTAAGGTGTCCCTCCATCTATTTATTTTATATGTTCTGATTTATAAATATTTTTTTCCTCATCAGAACATACACTGAGGGCAGGGGTTGTTTTTACTTTTTTTCTTTGCATCCCCCAAATTTAGCATAGTTCCTAACATGTACTAAGTGTTTAATAAATGCTTGTTGGTCAACTGATTGAATAAATGAATGCTTTGTAGATTATCCTTCTCCCATTAGCAAGATGATAAAGAGTTGAGTGAATTACATTTTCTTTCTTGTTAGATTCTGCCTGATCACACACAAATAATATCACTGCCATAACTATTAAAATCACCATTACCATCACTGTTAGCACCACAAACAGAAAGTCTCAAGGAGACAACCTCACATTATTCTTTGCTAATGTAAAGAACACTAAAATGTAAGGTTGTACATATATGCATGTATTCTTAAGTGCCCCTACATAAACACATAAGGAGTCAGTGATTTGTAAAAATATCATGAAAATGTAGGTTATTATTATTGTGTTTACAAAATAATCATAGCAGTAACAATGCATAATAGAACTGAGTGGGGTTAGGGTAGTGGAGAAGAGGGACAAGCTTACATGACAAAGAAGCTGAGCATATTGGAGACTTCATCAAGGCAGTTGTTGTTATTTGTCCAGGTGCTTTGAGAGGTTGGAAAGAGTTAGGTTGCACTGAAATTGTGTTGAGATCTAGCCAAGGAAGGAGAAAAGGTAGAAATGAAGGTGGAAAGTAGAGAAAAAGGTTTGGCAGATGCAGCACTCTCTTGTGACAACTGTCCATCCTTCATCCTTTAGAATGTTAGAAAGGAAGGAAGGAAGGAAGGAAGGAAGGAAGGAAGGAAGGAAGGAAG
>NW_027187460.1:2201795-2204922 GCF_028583685.1 Petaurus breviceps papuanus | reverse complement strand
AGGAAGGAAGGAAGGAAGGAAGGAAGGAAGGAAGGAAGGAAGGAAGGTTAGCCTGGTATAGCAAGATAAAGAATAGACAGATTCAAATCCTGATTCTGTCATTTCTTAATGTGACCATAGATAAGTCACTTAACCTCTGTAAGACTCTGTTTCATCTATATAGTTGGGATAATAATATTTTTCACTACTTAATTCACAGTGTTTCTGTAGTGGAGGTAAACATTGCACTTTTGTTATGCTACATTTTACAATGTAAGCACTACTGAAGAAACATCCTTCCATCAGAGCAAATTGGGGTGGAGTGAGGGGCTGCTATTTATCCCTGTTGTGTAGGGAAGTGCATTATAGGTTGTAAGTCACAATAGAAATGTCTGAAATGTAGTGTGGCTTAGGGGAAAGAGTGATGAACTTCAATTCAAAAGACCAGGCTTCATATTCCAGCTCTGCCATTTGAGCAGATCATGTCACCTCTGTGAGTCCCATATGCAAATGAAAGATAGTAATTCCTACACAAGGTCCCCAACATGTTGGGTGGACCCCCTGTGATATACTCTTGGAAAGACAAAGTCACACAGTGGGTTGCAATCTGCATCTTAGAAGGAACATGAACATGGATGAGATCCCAGATCTATTCAAACATTGGTGTAATATGCATAAAAGCTAGTTCAAATGATTGTTGTAAAGATCAATGGCCATTTCCTAACTGTGTCTCAGCCCATCCCTTCTTTTCAATACCCCTTAAAGATTTGTCTTCCTTCATTAGAAGGTAAGCTCTTAAGATAACGTTTCCCTTTTTTGTCTTTATGTGTCTAACACTGAGCACAGTTCAGAAGGTCTTTAATAAATGCTTTTCCCCCATTAATTTACATGTACATATGTGTTAAATACTTTGTAAATCTCAAAGCGATATGTATCATTAGTAGGTCCAGGAGACAGGGAGATTCTGAGGGGGAAGGCAGCTGGTAAAAGGAGGCTGGAACAGTGAAGGATGCTTAGTGGGATCAGTGTCGGGTGATAATGGAATTGAAGGCTGCCTGGGAAGGGAATAGGATGTCCCTGTAGAAATTCTCAGGGTACCCATGGTTGAAGGTCCTTAGCACTTTCCCAGGCACTGTCTCATTCATCGCCCTCAGGCAGGTAATTATCTCCAGGAGAAGAGATTTCTAGTCACTGGAAGATGGACTGAGCCCCTGGGATCCCAGGGAAACTGAATGAAATTACATCTCCATTTGCTAGGGACATTAGCTCCCCTCAGCTTCCCCTTCACCACTTGTGTCATCCAGCTGAGTGAGCCTGCTTCCTTACTGTCCTCACTCTAGCTGAGTGAGCCTGCTTCCTTACCATCCTCACTCTATCTCTGAGCTCTATGCCTTTTTTCAACTCCCTAACCTGGACTTCCTTCCTCCCTCCTCTAGGCTTGGGATAATATAAAAGTTCAGGTGTTCAGAAGGATCACTCTGGGCTGGGGTCACAGGAAAGGATTCCTTAGGAAGACAGGGAAACTGAACCTGAGCTTGGAAACAAGAGTAGGGCTCAGATAGACAAGGCAAGATCTGTGGTCAGCTAAGTCAAGTCACAACCAGCATTTCTCAAGTCCCTCCTATAAGATGGTCTGGGGATACTAAGAAAGAAAGGCAAAGACAGTCCTGGCCTCAAACAGCTCACAGTCTAATGGAGGAAACAGCATATAGCTATGTACCAATAACATATGTACAGGTTACAGTGCAGGCAATCCCAGAGGAAAGGCACAAGCATGAAGGGGGATCCAGAAAGACTTCTAGTAGAAAGGGAGATCTGAACAGAACTCTATGGGAAGCCGGGGAAAGCATAGTGCATCTTAGAGGAAGCTGAAGGGGTTCAGATGAAGGAAATTAGGAATGTTTAACCTCCTGTGAGGGGAGAACCCAGCACCTCATGAAGCAGCCCTCTCCAGTTTGGGGCAGCTTAAATTACCGGGAAGTTCTTCCTGCATCCAGCCAAAATCTGCCTGTTTGTAACTTCCATTTATAGCTCCAAGCACAAAAAAAAAAGCATTAAGAATTCTAATTCCTTTTCCATGTGATGTCCTGTAAATACCTGAAATCAGTTATTGTGGCTCCCCTTATTCTCTTTTCTAGGCTTACCAGCCTCATTTCAAAGATTCAGCCATCCATACCTGCCATAATCTCAAGGCTTCTCCTCATCCTAGAGGACATACAGGGACTTCCTAGACTACTTGGATATCTTGCCTTGGGCCATAAGCCTGTGAGCATGGAAAGTGCACATTCATTTGCATATGATTTGCATATACCTGCTAAAAATGGGCTGCGTGCTTTAGAGAGCTTTTAGAAAAACATATTGTCTCTAACTAGAAAGGGGGCGTGAACATCAATTCGAAAAAGCCTTCACCCCCGCCTTCCCTTTGCCCTAGACTCAGACATTCCCACACAGCAATTTCTCCTCATTCAACAGCCACAGGAATGCACTTTTTTTCTTCCTTTCTAGCTTTGCGGCTGTCTTCCTTTGTGACCTTGGGCAAGTCACTTAGTTTTTACTGATGGGACTAATGTAATGGAAATGTAAATTTTAAAGATCTTCCCTGCCCCTAGGCTAACGTGCACCTGGAGCCTGGGGTGGGAGGCTTGTTTTTCAGTAGATACTTTTTGATTGGCCAGTGGGCCAATAAGATTGTTACATTCTCTGAGCCAGGAGAAGGCTATATAAGCCCTGATGTGTAGCTTTGTTTTGGGACTCACTTTGAGAAGTATTCTGTGATTTGATCTGAATTTTGGGAAGCCGTTGTTGAGAGTCCCCCGGCTTTGAAAAACCCAGAATGTGGAAACCCAGATGTTGACTGGGTATGGATGTAATGGTTGGACAGTTTGGAAATCTGTCTACTTGATGTTTCTGTCTTGATAATTATGCCTGTATACTTTGAGGTTCAGGGTGCTGACCTTTTCTCCTGAACAAAGTAAATGATATATGTCTGACTGATTAAAGTAAGCTTGTTAACCCATTTTGAGTTGCTTTCCTTTAACAAAGCAGATCCAAGAACCTGTGGTAGCTGCAAACCCTGAGGATGCTTGGGGTGCTTGCTGCTACACCCCCGCCTTCCCTTTGCCCTAGACTCAGACATTCCCACACAGCA
>NW_027187460.1:2179435-2201785 GCF_028583685.1 Petaurus breviceps papuanus | reverse complement strand
TCCTTTGTGACCTTGGGCAAGTCACTTAGTTTTTACTGATGGGACTACTGAAACTCAAAAAAGTAGAGTGATCTGCCAGTGGAGGGGTCAAAAGGGGTAAATTCAGTGTATGGTCTTGGAGTTTGAGGCTCACAAAAGTGTTTCCCACCCATTCAAATACCCCAATTGATCTGTGGTCTCATCTGTTTATTCTCTCCAACAAGCTGCCTGTCCTGTGTGACTTTTGTCCATATCCTCCCATAAATTAGACCCAGAGAGTCCACACATCATGCTAGAAGCCTGTCTTGATTTCTCCTGATGTTGAAAGAATAGCAGAGGTGAACGTTTGCTATCCAGCTGTCATCCCTTGCCCTCACTATGAGACCACTCTATCTTCCCTTTCTAGTGTGCATTTTCCTGAGTGCATACTTTACTCCTCTTCTTCAGAGTTCTTCATTTTCTGTCTCTCCTCATATGCGGCATGTGGCTTCTCTTGCTTCTTCCAACGTTCAACTAAAATCCTACCTTCTGCGTGACGCTTTCCCAATCTCCCTTAATGCTAGTGCATTCCTTTGAGATTACCTCTGATTTATTCCAATATACTTTTTGTGTAAACACAGTTGTTTGCATGTTGCTTTCCCAATTAGTTTGTGATCTCCTTGAGGGTAGGGATTGTTTTCTTTTATCTTTCTTTGTATCTCAAGTGCTTAGCACAGTGCCTGGCACATTGTTTTTGTTCAGTCATTTTAGTCATGTATGACTCTTTGTAATCCCATTTGGGGTTTGCCATTTCCTTCTCTTGCTCAGTTTATATATGAGGAAACTGAGTGCTTGACATATAATAGGCGCTTAATAAAGACTTGTTGACTTGATTCTTGATTATGTATTGAAGGCTGTTTATATCCATCACAAGCCTCTCCATTACCCTCTTTTGTGGTATTAATTATCAATGAACAGTTGTGTCCCATGCCTTGCAGTCATACAATAGTACCAGAAGAATGCTGGTATGAAAAGACGGGCCTTTACTTCCATTAATTATCTCACTTAATCCTAACACCAGCCCCGTGAGAGAGGCAAGGCAAAAATTATCTCCTTCTTTTACAGAAGAAGTCACTAAGACTTAGAGAGAAGTGATTTATTAAAGGTCAGAGATCTCAAATTCAGTTCTTATTGTTTCAAGGTCTCCAAATATTTCCCATTATCTTCTTTGATCCTGGCACTTAAGGCAGGGCATCAGTTATGGTGTCCTGTTTTAATGGTGGAGAATCTGAAGCTAAAGTTTTCTGATAGTATAGTATAATGCTAAGAGAGGTGGGCTTGGAGTCAGAAGAGAACTGGGGTTAGTTTCCTTTTCTGATATTTAGTAACTATGTAACAATGGGCAAATTATTTCTCTGAACCTTAGTATCTTCATCTATAAAATGGAGATAATGCCATCTATAATTATTTTTCTTATAAGTTATGAAAAATGCTACATATAATTCTCTATTTGGTCAGCTGTTATTATGTAGATGAAGGATTGGACTTGGTTTCCTTAACTTCAGAGGGTAGAATTAGGAGCAATGTAAGGAAGTAGAAAGAAAATATGTGTTTGAGTGATAAAAGGAATAACTGTCTAATGGTGTACATCTAATGGAATTCAATGAAATACACATACATCCACAACTAACTCTTATTAAATGGCCACTACATGCAAGCTATTATTCTAGGAGTTCAAAATACAAAGACAAAAGAGAATGGCTCCCTGTCCTTGCATGGCACCTACAATTGAAGGCTGGGTTAGCCATTCTTTATTTAGAAAAATAAATATTAGAAAAAGATATGGCATGCTATTAAAACAACTCCAAGTTGATCAATTTAAACAAGGTATACACTCTGAAAAATGAGAATTAGATGGAGAGAATGGATACTGACATTAATCATTACTACTTCATGAAGAAGTTCAACCAATATAAATCAATCACCATGAATAGTCTAACTCTAAAGGAACCTAGAAACATATTAGGTAGTAAACACTTGATCTCCTTGTCAGATAGAGATAGGGAATCCAAGAGAACCATTGGATTAGGCCTTGAGAGAGTTTGTAAAATCTTATGGCAAAAAATGCTAGAAGATAATGAACAGTAACACCTTATAGTTGCATTACTTTGAATAAGTTATTTTGCCTTTCTGGGCCTCAGTTTCCTTATATGTAAAATAAGTAGGTAGTTTATAAGGTCCTTCTATACTCTGAATTCTATTATCTTAATTAGAGCAGTCAAAAAGTGGAATGAACTATCTTGAGAGTCAATGTTTCCATTATTGGAAGCTTCCAAGTAGAGGCTGATTCCCAGAGCTTCAGTTTCCTCTTCTGTCAAATGATGTTGATAACTAGAATGGTCACCAACTGCCTATTGGAATCTCCAGTTGTATTTCACATAGGCAATCCCATATTTACTATGTCCCAAGTGGAATCAATTATCTTCCACCCAAACTCATCCTTCCCCCAAATTTTTCTATTTCTGTGAAGGGCATCATTCTTCCTTTTCCTTCTGTCCACTCTGATCCAATCATTTGTCAAATCTTGTCAATTCCACTCCTACACCCACTTCTTGACTCTCACAGCCATCATCCCAGTTCAGGCACTCATCATCTCTCATCTGCACCCTTGTATCAGAGCCCAGATTCGATTCCCAGCTTTTAGTCTCTTCCCTTTCCAATCCCTGGTCTATACAGCTGTCAAAATAACTTCCCTGCAATAGTAGTCTGACTATGGCAATGGAGCCAAGATGGCAAAATAAAAGCAGGGACCAGGGACTAGCTTGAACTGGCCCACAAACCCCCTAGATACTTGTAAAGAATGGCTCTAAACAAATTCTAGATTTGCAAAACCCAGAAAATGAAAGGGTGAAACACATCTCCAGCCTAAGACAGCCTGGAAGGCCAACAGGAAGGGTATATTGCACTGGGCTGGGAGCAGGATGGGGTCTGAGGTGGGCTGTGCTGGGTGCAGACAGACTGGAGCAGCCCTCAGGGGACTAAATTTCTGGCAACTGTGGCTATTTCCAGACTTCTCAACTCACAAATGCTGGGAACAGCATGGAAAGTCAGTAGAGGAATTCTATGGGACTTGGGTGAAAGAAGAACACAATCTGGCTGGGGTCAGGCTCCAGCCCCAGGACAGTGGAGGTGGCAGCAGCAGCAGCAGTAGCACTGGCTGCTTCCAGAACGCTGGGCCCACAGACAATGGGGGATCCAGTGGCTGATACAAAACCCCTGAAGCCTAGGACAGTACACCCACACCCACCCACAACACCCCTGGAAGCAGAGTCCTACCTTGACAAAAAGTTAGAAAGTCAAGCATTTGACTGGGAAGATAAATAAACAGCATAAAAAAGTCAGACTATAGAATCTTACTTTGGTGACAAAGGAGATCAAAACATAAAACCAGAAGAAGACAATAAAATCAAAGCTCCTACATAAAAAGCTTCCAAGAAAAATATGAATTGGTCACAGGCCATGGAAGAGCTCAAAAAGGATTTTGAAAATCAAGTAAGAGAAGTAGAGGAAAAATTGGGAAGAGAAATGAGAATGATGCAAGAAAATCATGAAAAACTAGTAGTAGTCTGACTATAGCATGTCCCTAGTCAAGAAACATTAGTGGCTCCTTTTTGCTTCTAAGATGAAAAAAAACAAATTCTTCCAGCTTAGCTTTTAAATCTTTTCACAGTCTGGTTCCAGCCTACTTTTCCAGGCTTATTTCACACTACTCCCATTCACACCTTCTACATTTCAGTGAAACTGACCTACTTGCTGTTCCCAGAACTCATAGTTCTAGCTCCTGTCTCCATGTTTTGCAAGGGCATTCCATGTCTAGAATGCACTCCCTCTTCAGCTGTTTCTTAGGATCCCTAACTTCCTCCCAGCCCTGGTTGGAGTCTCACCTTCTGCAGGAAATCCTTCTTGATTCCCTCTGATCCTCAGCTACCTGTGATTTCCCCTCCTTGGTATTTGTTCTTATAGACCTATATAGGTACAGGGTGTGCTACCTAACAGAATGTGAGCTCCTGAAAGGCAGGAACTTTGGTCTTTATATCCTCAGTACCTAGTGTATTGTCTGGGACAGAGTAGGAACTCAGTAAATATTGATTGATTGGCTGACTCTATGAGTGAGGCAACTTGGATCCCAATGCTGGCTCTGGCACTGTCTTACAATGATATGTCCTTGAACAAGTTAACTTCTACTCTCTGACTTTCTCTAACTGTAGCCCACGTTTGGAATGTACTCCCTCCTCTGCTTTGACCACTGACCTCCCTAATTTCCTTTAAGCCCCAACTAAAATCCCATCTTTTACTGGAAGCCTTCCCCAACCACTCTTACTTCTTAATTATTTCCTATTTATTATGTGCATAGCTTGCTTTATATATATTTATGTACATGTTATTTCTCCCATTAGATTGTAAGCTCCTTGAGGACAGGGACTGTCTTTCACCTTTTTGTTTCTCTAGCATTTAACACAATACCCGGCATATAGTAGGCACTTAATAAACATTTATTTATTCATTAATTTATTTCTAAGCTTCAGTTTCCTCCTACAGAAAAAGGGAAAGTGGTGGTTTGTGAACCACACATCTATGACTTTAATGTGAGGGTTTTAGTAGACTGCAAATGTGAGTCAAGAGAATAATATGGTGGGCAAAAAAGCAAATGCTATTTTAGACTACATTAAGAGAGACAGTGTCCACAAGGAGGGAGATAATATGTTGTTCTGTTTACACCTGGCGTGGAAACTCTGGAGCACTGTGTTCATTTCTGGGAACCACATTTTAGGAATGATATAGACAACTAAAGTATGTCCAAGTTGATGAGCAGACTAGAAATCAAGCTGACCAGAGGATCTATTGAAGGACCTGGGGGTGCTTGGTGTGGAGGTCAGACTTAACTGGATGGTTATAGGATAATCAGATAATAGGCTTAGAATTTTGTCCTTCATATTCATAGAGGACCAGTGGCATCATAGGGTGATGTCTTGACTCGTGCATGAATTGGATTTAAGTGAGGCAAAGTTACACAGTTATCAGCCTCACTCTCTCTTCCTGAGTCATTAAAATCCAGTGGCAACACGAAGTTGTGTCAAGATGACTGGCGACGGCTGGGCATGCATTGGGTGACCTTGGCATCTTCAATGTCTAACCAAGTTCTAAGGCTCCACAGAGCCTGCTCCAGCCACCTTCATGGCCATTGGAACAATTGTTCTTATCTGCCCATTCTGCCAGGGGGAGTCTTCACATGCTTCAGGTAGACACTTCCCTAACTCACTGATGGCCCGTGCTTACCTTCAACCTGGTTTAGCTGAGAGAATATACTGGGGTGTACCACTGAGCAAGCTACAGCTCCTTGAAGCCACAGGTAAGCTGAATGCCAGGTAGACACCAAAGGTGGTTCAAGGAGCAATGCTGAGGGCTTGGCATGTTCTCACACCAAAGGTGCTCCTTTAACACCCTGTACAGTCCAGGCTTAGAAGTAAAAAGGACCTTATAGGCCACCCAGTTTGGCCCGCTCATTTTACAGATGAGAAAAACTGAACCCATTTGTTGGGCATGATGTAGAGAAGATTCCTGCTTAGATACAGCTGGGATATAGGGCCAGTGAGGTCCCTTCCAATCATGAGAGGGAGGCAGGAAGGTAACTATGAAGCACTCTATATCAGCACTGTGTTAAACTCCAAGGATACAAATAAAAACAGAAAGGAGTCCCTGTCCACAGGGAGTTTGTGTTCTAATAAGGGAAGTCAACTCACAAAAGGAAGCTGAAAAAGGAGGTGAGAAGCAAGGTTATAATTTCCCAAAGACAATAATACATGCTACTCTTTTGTTCAGTTCTGGGCCTAGTTCACTGTCCATGCATAGTGTCTATTGGCTTTTTTGTCTAACTGCACACCATAGTCTTTACAGTAAGCATTTGTCAACCACTTTTATGGATAGTTAGGTCAAAAATTCTTGAGTATTTCTGGGTCTCATTTACTAGGTCCTAGAATCTTTCCAGGTTTGTTCCAATCAGCAAATGCCATCGGCAATCAGAACCATCTGGAGGAGCCTGCCACATATAAGGAATCCCTTTTCCATTTTGACTAAGCAGTAGACATGGTCCATGACAGAGACAAGACACCTTTTGTGAGCATATCTCTTTGCTCTATGCCTTGATTTATACCATCAATGTTATTATGGAAATGCAATTATTATTATATCCATTTTTACAAAAGAGGAAATTTTTTTACACAGAAAAGCATATGAGGAATTACTGAAGGAAATGAAAATGTTTAGCATTGGAGAAGATTGAACTAACTGAATGACCATGAGATAATGGCATAAGGATGGGCAGGATCTTAAAGGCCACCCAGCCCAGCTCCCTCATTTTACAAATGAGGAAAGTGAGGCCATTTGTTAGGTATAATGTATAGGAAATTCCTATTCAGATATAGGTTGATATAGGTCCTGTGAGGTCTCTTCCAATTGATGTTAGACACCAGTGATTTGCCAAGTTAGGTTTTTCCTTTCTTCCTTCCTTCCTTCCTTTCTTTTTCTTTTTTTTTTTAATTAAAAAAATTTTTTTTTGGTAATTAGGGTCAAGTGAGTTGCCCAGGGTCACACAGCTAGTAAGTGTCTAAGGTCATATCTGAACTTAGATCCTCCTGACTCCAGGGCAGGTGCTCTATCCACTGCAACACCTCTATGCTGTCACACATAAATCTAAAGTGGTGGAACAAAAACTCAAAGCTAGGTCTCTTGGTTACCAGTGGTGAGGCCAAGACTAGAAAGTAGGTCCTTCTATTCCAAGTCTAGGCTTCTTTCCAAACCCCACAATGCTTTTGTATGATTGCAAAGGTTCCTTCAATCTCTAATATTCTAAGACTTCATGTTTCCCTCCTATTAAAAAAAAAGTAAAAATTTTTGGAGGGCAGGAAAGGAAGAGTACAGATGCTGAAGGGCGGTTCTGATGAAGGAACAGAGAAGTGAAAGGTTCTTTGAAAAGAACTGGAGAGTCCTTTGGGGGCAAAGGCATAACTTTGATCTGAGATAATGGCCAATGACAGGCTCCGGCTGTCAGTTCTTACCATCCTACCTTTATTACAACTTCCTGTTTCCCTGTCTCCTGACCCAGTCCCCTGTAGGAGATAAAGATGGGTAGAAAGAAAGTTAAGTGGATAGACAGACAGAGCGACAGACAGACAGACAGATAGACAGAATGAACAAACATAATTGTTAAGGGCTTATTATATACTAAACACTGGGCTACATATGAACAAGGTAGTACCTGACCTCAAAGAGTATACATTCTAATAGAGGAAGATAATACATAATGGGCTGCTAGAAGGGGGTAGGGAATGGCAAGAGACTGCAGGAATTGCCAGGGGTACTGGTTTCCAGCTACATAAGAATCATAAAATTACAGATTTAGAAGGGATCTAAGTGTTCATTTTGTCTAATCATCTAATTTTATAGATGAGAAAACTGAGGCCCAGAGAGGAGCCAGGGATTCGAACACAGGTTTTCTAATTGTAAATACAGGGCTCTTGTTTCCTTGGCCTGATCACTGCAAAATAGGGAAGTCACTGACTGGACTCCAGTTCATGCTGCCCAGACGTTCAGAGAAATCCCAGAGCTGTGGAATGTCCGAGCTGGAAACACCTTAGAAATCACTTAGTATGGCCCCTTCATTTTATGGAGGGCAGAAGTGAGGCCCAGAGAACGAATTGTCCAAGGCCACAGAACTAGTGACTGTTCAGAGCTAAGATTCAAGTCCAGGGCTCTTTGACATCCTGCCTCCTTAGCTCTGCCCCCATACCTTTATTCCCCTTTCCCCCTACTTACAATCCCTGGGTCTTTTAGGCTACAATTGTTTGATTGTTTGTTTATCCCACCATTCTCCCCACTTTCCAAAATCCTCCCAGACCTCATTAGCACTTCAACCTTCTTTAAAGCACTTAACAAGTAATACTGTGTATTTTAGTAATCTGTGTCTTTATTTATTAGATTGTGTGCTCCCTGAAGGCAGGAACTAAGCTTTATCTAAATTTTGCAGCTCTCTTGGGCCTAAGCACTAAGCTCTTCAAGCAGATGGCATTAAATAAATGTTTGCTGAATTAATCTTCCTCTCCTCCCCAGGTCTTCCTTTATTCTCCAGCTTTTTTCTGAGTTTCTATGTCATTCACTGTCTTCTCTAGGTCACCAATCTATGGCATAGTGCTTAGTATTGTCACTGTTTTGTTTGGGGCTCAGTGTCCTAATTTGGACAATATGGGGGCTTAGACTAGATGACGGCTTAAAGCCTCTTTCCCCTCAGCATCTGATGCTCTAACATCCTCCTCACATCCCAGGGATGTTCAGGGGGAAAGTAGTCATAGGTTTCAATCGGAAACCTAATTTGGATCCTCACTATCTGTGTGAGCTTGGACATGTCTGAGCCTTACAACTCTGACGTTCTTTGTAACAAGTAAGGTTCCTCCAAACTCTGACATTCATTGGTGCCCTGAGTTTCTTTTCCCCCTCTAATTTCAAAGCCTTTGAGAGGCTGGACAATATGTCCTTTAAAAGGAGACCCTAAAGGGGGTTTAGCCCAAAGGAATTACAGACTAATGGGGGTATTTCAGGCAGGGATGGAAATGTGAGTAAGCCATGGAGCTCCTAACCCTGTAAATGGGCCCTCTCCACAGAGGACACTTGGGCTCATCTCACCACAGCCTTTAGCCTCCTATTTCTGGGCATCCCTAAATAAGAATAAAAACTTATATTTATATAGCCTTTAAAGGCTTTGTCATGATCATTTCAGTCATGTCCAACACTTCATGACCCCATTTGTGGTTTCCCTGGCAAAGATGCTGGAGTGGTTTGCCATTTCTTCCTCTGACTCATATTCCAGATGAGGAAACTGAGGTAAACAGGGTTAAGTGACTTGCCCAGGGTCACAAAGCTAGTGTCTGAGTTCAAATTTGAATTCAGCTCTTCCTGACTCCAGGAACTTTATCCACTGCGCCACGTAGCTGTCCCATTTCAAGGCTTACAATACCATACTAGTCATATTTATTATCTTATTTGGGATCATGAGATTTACATTTGAAGAGGGATCATTAAAATAATTGTGGTGCCTTGGATCTGAGGTTGGAAGACTTTGGTTCAAATATTGGTTCTGTTGTTTGTTGCTGCGACCTCAAACAAATCATTTACTTTCTCTGGGCCATTGTCTCCTCAGCTATAAACTGAGGGAGATGAACTAGACAATCTTTTAAGGCCCTTCCATCCCTAAATCTATAGTCCAAAGAACTCGTACAATTCCCTCAATTTAATGTTAAAGGCATTTAAATTCAGAAATGTTAAGTTCATTATTCAAGGTCATGTAGGTAATAAGAAACAGTCAGGATTTGAACCGAAGTCCTCAGACATTACCCCACACTATATTATAGTACTTTTTGAGTTACAGAACACTTTCTGGAAGAAGACAGTGCCCAGCATTCCCGACTCCATTTCACACATGGGAAAACTGAAGTTCAAAAGAAGTGATTGGCTGAGTTAAGCACACCAAGGTCTCTGATGGATCCTTCCACTCCAACACAGAAGTCTCCTTCCTAGGAGGATGAGGGACCCAACAGATACTTTATTATCGGTTTGTGGCTTTTCCCTCTTTTTTAAAAAATTTGTAATAGACCACAGCATTTAATCAATAGGACAGCATCCTCCATTGTAAGAGGAATAATGCATTTGGAACAAAGAAACAGGTCATTGAAATACCCATCCCGTTTTCACCATAAGCTCTGAGTCTCTTAAATTCCTTTCTCTAAGAAATACACACCTAAATCCCCCAGCCACTGGAACTTTAGGACAGCAGGGAAAGCTGGATGTAGTAGAGGAAATGAACTTCTGGGGAAATTCCTTTTCTACTAGACCTTCAATTTTCTGATTTATAAGAGGAGGTGAGCTGGACTGGGCTGGAATCATAGAATGTCAGAATGGGAAAGGGTCTTTTAACCTTTTAGGTTGATCTTGTTTTACAGATGGGAAAACAGAGAAGCCATTCAAAGGAAAAGACTTGACCAAGGTCACAGAGGGAATCAGAGGCTGAAAAGGAGTTTGCTTCTGACTTGAAGTCCAGTGTTGTAGCATTCTAGGGATCCTTCTTTTATCTTATCTTGGCTCTGCTGCTCACTGAGTGACCTTGGCCAAATCCTCCTCCTTCTGGGGGCTGAAACCCCTTCTGGCTCTAATGTTCTATGTTCAAGTTTTCCATTTTGAGGTCCCTTCCCCTCCAACCTCAGCTATTTTGTCACTAACCCTTATCTTCTTTTGTCTTCAAAAAGAGTGCTTAGATTTGCTTGGAATAACATCTACTCTATTTTTCTGTCAGATGCTCTAATTTTTATATGTTGTCTTTTCCAGTGGAGTCTAAGTTCGTTGAGGGCAGACGGTTTAAGCTGTTTCTTTGTATCTCCAGAGTTTTGCAAAGTACCTGAAATATAATAAATGCTTTCTAAAAAAATAAATTGATCTAATCCAATTTATATGAGAAGAATAAATTCTTTCATAAAATCCTCATACCAAATAGACTTGAGAGAGGGACAGTGTGTGTGGGTGGAAAAGAAATAGAGGCAGAGGGAGAAAGGTAAAGGGAGATATTGGTGAGACTAACTAACCATCACTTAAATGAATAGATATTAATAAGCTGATATGTATGCAAATGGCTGCATTGGGTTGAGAGCCAGAGCTGGAGCCAGAAGATTCACTCCTCTTCCTGAGTTCAAATCCAGCCTCAAACACTTACTAGCTGGTTGACCCAGGGCAAGTCACTTAACCCTGTTTGCCTCATCTGTAAAAAGAACTGGAAAAGGAAATGACAAACCCCTCCAAGTATCTTTGCCAAGAAAACCCCAAACAAATGGGGACACGAAGAGTTGGACACAGCTAAAAAAATGACTGAACAACAAACAGCATGATGTGAAATCCTGGGGAGTCTTGTGACACAGAGGATAGGTTCTTGCTGCCCCCGAACTCTTGTCAGAGAGGGAGACAGCCCTTGGTCTCAAGAGCCAGATAGCCCCATCTCAAGGGACACTCTTTAAGGGGGATGGCGCCTCAAGGACCACCAGATATAACAGGGGAAGACAGACCCAGTCCCAGGAACAACTGGCTTGAGGAAGATACTACCAAGGCCCAAGGACCCGGGCAGAGAAGAGGAGACAAAGCCCCGCATCTTTGGGAGCCCCTGGTTTGAAGGGAAAGAAACAGCTTTTCATTTCAGTAAGACTCTGGTCTAAGAGGGTGGGGGAAAGACACAGTTCCTGCCCCAGGGGACTTCCCTGACTAGATGCAAAGCTCAGGGTGAAGGTAACACCAGAGTAGAAAGAGGAATGAGGAAAATGGTTATTACCTGAGTTGGGATTTCTTCATGTTAATGCATTTGTGAAGAGCATTTATCAGAAAGTGGAAAAAAAAATAAATTGCCTGGGCCTCAGCAAATGTTATAAGCTTAAATCCAACCTAGAAGGACAATGTTTCTCTAAGAAGGATCCCAACCCCCCGCTCCAGCCCCTCTCAGGCTAAACGTGGGCACAACAGTTCACAAGAAAGACTCTCGGTTCCCCCCTCCAGGTACCTTGGAGCCTGGTATTTATTAAACACGGAGAGAATTGATTTAAATCTTTGCCCAGGATTATTTTTCTACTCAGCATTAACTCTGACACACAAGGGAAGGTCAAGGGGGGAGGGGAGGTGTGGGCCTGTCATTCTCCGGAGGAATGGAAAGGGCACCACTAATGGGCATAGGAGGGGGGCAGGTAGCTAGGGAGGCTCTGGATTATTGGGGGTCCATTCTGCCCTTCCCCTCACCTCCTCCCTCACCATGCTGGTATAAAAGCTGTGCTTTCCCAGAGCCAGGAAACCCAATTGAATTTACATTTCTCAGCAAGACTAGAGGGAGAGAAAGAATCCATAGCAATCTGATCAAGGAAATGAAGTTCTCAAGCCCCCTCTCCCAGCCCAGGACTTCTCACACGTCTAGGGCTTCAGGGAAATCCAATTGTGGCTTATTTAACCTGCTTGGCCTCCAAATTAAAAGCCAGAATATTTCTACCTAAGCCCTGCTCTTTCTCTCCCCCCCCCCCCCCCCCCAACTCCCATCCCTACCCTTTGTTTTAACTAGAGCCAAATTCCTGGAATTGGGGTATGATCAGCCTCTGGGATAGACTCACCTTTGTGCTGCCCTTGTTGAAGAGGCCATGGGGGTTCAAGGAGAAGAGCCCTGGGCTGGAGGTTATGTGGTCATAGAATTGGTGCTGGAAGGAAGGATCGTTGGAGGAAGGAGGAATCTAATCCAACTCAAGAGATAAGCAAAATGAGGCCCATAGGAGTTAAGTGACTTATCCAAGGTCACACAGGTAGAATTTGAACCAGAGCCAAACCTTTGATGCCTATTCTCCACCTCTGTTAACTCCCCATGGGCTAATCCTTTCTCTTCTCTGGGCCTCAATCTCCTCATCTCTAAAATTCACAAAAACCCTCCCTAATTCTGCAGGAGGCCAAGATACACAAATAACTATCAAATAATTACAAGATAACTACACTGCAGAGATGCAGGGGAAAAAAAGCTGTCTGGGGTTTAAGGAAGAAGGTCATTGCCCTGCCAATGAAGGGAACCAGCCCATGGAAGACTTTCAGGAGATAGCTTTTATTTGGGACTCTAAAGGAAAAATATGAATTCAAGAGGCTGAGAGGGAAGGGAGAGCAATTCAAGATAATGTGTGAGCAAAGACAGGGAGTTAAGACAGGAAAGGGCAGAGAACTATCTAATTGGACTGGAGGGGATGAGTTCAGGGAGCACGAAATGGAGCTAACTTGTTGAAGGCCTTGAAGGCCAATATTAGAAGTCTGGAGGAAAAGAGGGGTATGGAGAAAAGGAAGTCTCTGGAATGCAAATGAAGAATGCGGATTAATCATAGGATCACAGAACTAGAGCTGGAAGGGGCTAGAAAGGCCAGAAGTGAGTCCAAGCTTCTCCTCCCCCCACAAAAATATAGAAGAGTTAAGTGACTTGCTCAGGGTCACACAGATTATAAGTATTTGGGGGCAGTATTTGAACTCGGGTTTCCTGACTCTAAAACTAGTGCTAAGAGACCAGTGATAGGAAGACAAATAATTAGATAGTATTGCAAAAGTACAGATGATGAGTGTCTATACAAAGGAGGTGAGAAAGAGAAGGGAAGAGGAAAGTGATGGATGAGCGCCATACCATGCAGGGAAACGGAGGAGACTAGGCTGTCTAAGGTCCCTTCCTGCTCTGACATGCTAGGATTCTGTGGGGCACAGTTTTCATGTTTCAATTAATCATCATGAATGTAATTAAGCTCTTCTGAAAAGGGCCTCAGCCCCTCCCTTTGCAACCTCTGACCAGCCAGTCCCAGCCATGCCAGAGAGGCATCGTTTTGCAGTGGAAATCCTCTCAGTGTCCACTGGCTTTGGGCAAGTCACACTCTCTGGGGCCCATGTTCAATCCTTGAGTTAGA
This sequence comes from Petaurus breviceps papuanus, assembly GCF_028583685.1. NCBI lineage: Eukaryota > Metazoa > Chordata > Mammalia > Diprotodontia > Petauridae > Petaurus > Petaurus breviceps. The sequence continues at coordinate 2,188,277 of NW_027187460.1, read as the reverse complement.
GCTTCAGTTAAATGTTACCCCCCACCCCCCAGGAAGCATTCCCTGATCTCTCTTATTAGTGATAGTCCTCTAATCTCCTGACCCTAGTTCTACCACCCCCAAAATTCCCCCATTTTTTACCTCTCTGCTGCACTTAGCATGTAATATTGTAAGTTAGAATTACCTATGTGGCTTATCATCCTGCCCTCCACAAGGGCAAGGTCAGTGTCTTAGCCATACTTTGTCTCTCTTCCAGTCTAACAGAGTGCCTAGAAAGTGCACCATATAGTTTTGTTGAATGAATAAATGGGTTTCAGATTGCTTATCTGTCAAATGAGTTAGCTGGACTATTCAATTCCAGCCTCTTTAATATTGCTCATGCTGTTTACTCCCAACCTAAAGTCCTGTAGGTTGCTCCCTTCTAGGATCACCTATTCTCCATCCTTCCAGGCCCAGGTACAGTCTCACCCATTGTAGCCCATGAGGAGGTTCTCTCCCCCTTCAGACATCTTAAGATATTTAGAGAACAAATTCAGCATTCCAGTCTCTTGCTCTCTGCCTGTTGTACAGAACTCCCGTGGGAGGCTGGTAGCCTCTGGGAAGCAGGGGATCCTGCTCCCATCTCCTCCATTATGAAGTAGACGTCGCTGGGATGCAATAAAAGAATTACAGAATCTCAGCTGGAAGGAATTTCAGAGATCAAGCTTAACCCATACCTGAAGCAGACTCCCCTGTACAACATCTATTACTACCACTACTAGCGAACCAGTCGGCTAGCATTTATATAACTCTTTAAGGCTTCCAAAGTGCTTTACAAATATCATTTAATTTGATCCTCACAAGAAGTAAGGTCCTATTATTATCCCCATTTTACAGAAAAGTGAATCTGACGGGGGTTAAGTGATTTATCCAGGGTCACACAGCTAGTAACTATTTGAGGCTGGATTTGAACTCAGATCTTCCTGACTCCAGGTCCAGGGTTCCGTCTATTGTACCATCTAGCTGCAAGAGGTCATCTAGTATCCTCTCAAAGATGTGCAGGGCTGGGAAGCTCACTCTCTTTTGTGATAGAAATTTTCTTTAGACTGAGTCAGAATCTTTATCTTCCTGTCTTCCTCCTAGTTCCACCCTCTAGGGTCATACAGAACAGAAGAGAGCCCCTTCCTCATGGTGGTAACATTAGAAGGCTGCTCTCCTGTTCAATTTGTCTTTGCTAGGCTAAAGAACCCTATGCTTCAAGTGATCCTTTTGTGATATGAACTCAAGGCCCTTCTCCACACTGGACACACTCCCACCTGTCAGCATCCCTCCTAAAGTGTCCTTGCCCAGAACTGAAAACAATTCCCAGTGAAGGCTGGCTGCCCAGGGCAGTAGACAGTGAGATTTCTCTCTTCTCTCTCTCAACTCTTCTCCTCTCTCTCTGTCTCTGTCTCTGTCTCTCTGTCTCTGTCTCTGTCTCTCTCTGTCTCTGTCTCTCTCTGTCTCTCTGTCTCTCTCTCTGTCTCTCTCTGTCTGTCTGTCTGTCTCTCTGTCTGTCTGTCTGTCTGTCTGTCTGTCTCTCTCTCTCTCTCTCTCTCTCTGTCTGTCTCTGTCTCTCTCTCTCTCTCAGATACTTAGTAACTGTGTGACCCTGGGCAAGTTACTTAAACCCTATTTGACTCAGCTCTACATCTGTAAAATGAGCTGCAGAAAGAAATAACAAACCTCTCCAGTATCTCTGCCAAGAAAACCCCAAATGGGGTCACAAAGAGTCAGACATGACTGAAAACGACTGAATGACCTTTCCCACAAACCAAGGGACTTCTCTGGGCCAGGGCGTCTTCCTCTGTCAAATGGGGAGGAGGGTTCCTGTTTTGTTTCCTTCACAAAACTGCTGAGAAGATCAAAGGAAACAGTGGGTATGATTTGTTTTGGTTAAAAAAAGAAAGAGAAGGCTTGACCAGTATTAGTATAATTAGCAATAATATCAACTATAATAATAAGTGGTCCCTTGCTGGGAAGTATCCCAGCCAATATCCCAGCCACCAAAAATCAACAATAATTAGTTTTTGTTTTTTCATTTATTCATAGTCACCATCATTATCATCACCATTATTATTTTAAAAAACTGTTTTGTGCTTTTGTAAGAAAAATATCTTTCACAATAAAAACCAAGAGGTATAAAGTAGATCCCAATCCCTATTGGCAGCACCAAGAACCAGATATAGCATTAGCTATGTTTAAAATGGAGATATAAAAACAGACCTAGAAACAGAAATTCTTCTGGGACGCTGGAGTCTCTTTTGTCCTGGCCAGAACCTGGGGGAAGAAGGAGCCCAGAGCGAGGTGGGTAAGAGGCCTGAGATAGTGAGGGGCCATCCACAGCTTCTTCTGTTCACAGTGATTGCCACTGCTGCCTTGAGTAAGTCTAACAGCAGAACTCTGAGGAGTATTTTCAGAATGATCAGAGTTAGAAGCCCAGACTCAGGGCTCAGACATCTACAGGCACCAGCCTAAGTGGCTCCATGATTTCCCAGGGGGATGCTCCTTCCTTGGCACTCCCAGGGTGTTTTGTTTCTCATGCTTCTCCTCCTTTAGACTCTGAGGTTTGCTTCCCTCTATGATATGCTCAGCTTAGAATGGCAAAGGAACAGGAGTCCTTGACCTAGCTTTCCGCTGTGACCTTCATCCCTCTGCGCAGTTCTCTTTAGGCTGATTCCCCACTCCACCCAGTCTCCACTACCCCCATTAGAAACACAGGAATGGGACCCGGGGCAACTAGCAGGCAGGTTCTTCCCTAACAAATCTTGAGAAGGTCTTTTTTTGGCCAACTCCTCCTAGGCTAGCTCTTGGCTTCCCTATCCCAGACTCCCAACCTCATTCACCATGCCTGACTTGGAACAATCATTTCCTTCTGAACTTTCAAGATTATCCCAGAGAAAATAGCTTTTCCTGTGGCTCTCTGTAGGCTGGTTCCCTGCCAGTCAGTACTTGTCCTAAATTTCCTCCTCCACTTTCAAGATCATCCCTGAGAAGACATCGGGACCCGGCGAGGGGCCACCAGAGTCCCCCACTGGGACTCGAGGGGGCACACGGCTGCTACCAGTGGCCAAGGGGCTGTCCTGGATGAGGTGGGCTGCCTCATGAGCAAGAGGGTGTGCCTCCACAAGCTTTTCAAGGGTCCGATTGAGGGCCTCAACCCCATCAGCCAGCCTCTGGCTCTGTTCTGCCAGACGCTCCAACAGCAGGTTCTGCTGAGTCATGAGGGAGCTCTGCTGCTGGTACCAGGAGGAGAGGAGGGCTCCCTGCTGGAGATGGGCGTCCATCAGCTGCTGCTCGAACTCTGAGATTTCAGCTTTGGGTTTGCTGGCGGGTGGTGCCAGCAGTGCTGAAGACTGCAGGGAAGGCCTCCAGCCTCCGCTGCCATAGTTGGCCCCCAGAGGGGCTGCACCAGGAGAGGTGGGAGGAGATGGGGAGGAGGCCGAGGTGTGCAGGACACCACGAAGGTCCAGGGGGTCCGGTTCTGCCAGGCCTGGCGTGTCCAAATTCCGCAAGGGCATCCAGAGGCAGCTAGATACTTCCTCCTCTTCATCAGCTGCCGGGGGGAAGACACAAGATGTCAGAGGTGATGGGACATGAAAAGAGAAATGCAGGTTGGGTAGGTGACCACCAGGGAGGGGCGAGGCTTCAGCCAGTGATCAGCTGTGTGACTGTGGGCAAGTTACAGGACATATCTGGATTTAGATAGACGAAGCATGTATTATGTGCCTACCGTGGGCCAGGGACTATGCTAAGCATTAGCAATACAAACACAAGAAAGCAAGATAGCTCCTACCCTCAAGTAGCTTATTGTCTAAGAGAGAGCTGGATGGGGTTCTCAGGGAGGAAGGGTCTTAGGGTGAAGGCACAGTGGCCAAGTAGAGCTGTTTCATTTTTGGTGCTTGTTCTTCTAGGGACCTAGCATGGTGTCTAGCACACAGAAGGTGTTTACTGATTGGCTGAGAAGGAGCAGCCCAGAAAGTGGAGTGAGGGCTGAAGTGAGGCATGGCTGGAAAGGTCCTTAGAGAGATTCTGGTGTTTCCCCCCCCCACCCCCGCCCCCCACATTTCAAATGATAAAAATGAGGTCTAGAAAGGGAAAAGAAATATTCCAAATTTATCCAGTTATTAAGTAGCACAGATGGGATCCAAATTCAGGTAGGCAGGGGTGGCCTGCCAAGCCTGTGTACTTGGTGTCCCACTGTCACAATGTCACATTGCCTCTAGGGAGAGTGGCTTCTCTGTCTCTCAAATTCCTCCTCTAAAATGGGGAGGATGTTTATGTTTCCTGCCTCTATAAGGGCAATTATGTGGCACAAGACAGCCTCAGATACTTTCTAGCTGTGTGACCCTGGGTGAGTCACCTACCTCTCTGTGCCTCGGTTTCCTCAACTGTAAAATGGGAATAACAATAGCATCTCCCTTGCAGTGTTGTTGGGAGGAGCAAATGAAATAACACTCGTAAAAAGAGTTTAGCATGCCTTCGGTGCTTAATAAATGCTTACCCCCTTCCATTCCCCCTAAGAGTCCTCATCTGCAGAATGAAAGGGCTAGATTAGATGAGCAAGAAGGTCCTTTCCAGGGTTATCAGAGTCTAAGCCTTTGACAAGGTTCTATGAGCAAGCCCAGATGGCAGAAGGGCCAGGTTACCCACCCCTGCAGGCAGCCCCAGCCTCATGACACACAGAGCTGAGTGGTGGTTAAGAAATATCCTGCCTAGATCTGACTGAGGCAGTCCTGTGCTCAAGAACCTCCTTGTGGCTCCCCATTAACTTTAGCAGAAGATGCACGCTCTCTGTCTGACATTTGACCTTTGCAGCCTGGTTCTAGCCTTATCTTCCTCACACACTATATGGTGGCCAGCTTCTGCCTTTGCCATATCAGGAGTGCTGGCCTTCCTCCCCTCTGCCCTGGGAACCCCAAGCTGCTTCCAAGGCTCAAGGCCCCCTCCTTGAGGGGGTTCCTCATCTCCCCATGTGTTAGTGCCTTCCCGATTCCCTCTGCTTTATCTGGCACGTAGCTGTCTGTTTTTTCCCCCATTTGACTGTGAGTTTCTCAAAGGCTTTTTCTTTTTTTTTCACTTTTTTTCACTTTTCCTTTGCTTTTCTTTGTGCCCAGTACTTGGGATAATGAGCGCCTGGCACATAGGAAATGATTAATGAATGTTTACTGCCTGTCAGTGGACATCCTGCATCCCCCTAGTGAGGGCAGGGATCTTCTCCTTTCTGTCTTCACATCCCTGCAGCCTTGCACAATGCCCAGAACAGAGGAGGTGCTTAATAAATGCTTGCTGGTTGATGGACTGAGTGATCTAGCCTAACATACACTCAGAAGTATAGCAGAAGCAAACCTGATTGTTGCTTAGTCCAACTCTTTGTGACCCCATTTGGGGCTTTCTTGGCAGAGATACTGGAGTGGTTTGTGTACAGATGAGGAAACTGAGGCAAACAGTGTTAAATGACTTGCCCAGGGTCACACTGTTAGTAAGTGTCTGAGGCCAGATTTGAACTCAGGTCTCCCTGACTGCAGGCTTGGCATCTATCCATCACACCTCCTAGCTGCCTCAACACAAGTGTATTCATGCAAAATCACCCATGTGAACATTCAGAAACAGATATCCATGAAAAGTCCCGTGGATGCCTTCCCCACAAAAGGTTATAAAAGGTTATAAAAAGGTCAAAAAGAACACAAGCACACACTCGGTCACAAACAGGCAAAGGTGCATCCCTGTAGGCACAGGCATGGCCACACATGCAGACAGACACGGGCACGGGCACATACACATACACACAGACACACCAACAGAACAAGTGCCCCTTTCCACAGGGCTTGGGGTAGAGCAGCGCAGGACAGGTATTATTAGCCCCATTTTACAACTGGGGAAGCTGAGTATCAGAGATGTCGAGGACCTGTCTAAGGTCACACAGCTTACGCATTGAGAAGTAGAATTTGAACCCTGGGTCTTCCGGATCCATGACCAGTGCTCTTCACCCTGAATACTCACCTGTCTCTATGTAAGCAAACATATGAACAGAAGCAAGAACATGGGCCAGCACGGGCCCCAACACAAGGACACGCAGATCGCATACGCCCGTGTGGTGTCTGCACACACAGACCCATGCACAGCCCTGATGCTCCTTCTCCCTGGCAATGAATGGGATCAGAGAGCCAGCCAAGAAGATGACCTCCCATTGTCTGAAGCTGAATCTGAGTTTTGTCTAGGGAAAAAAAAAGCCCCGTGGACAACATATTGGATTTTGGCTTTCCCCCCCAATCCAGTCCACTTGTTACAAGCACTCTAACCACTATAATGATTTCTCTTACAATTCCCTAGCCAGGAAGGCAAAGAGCTTGGAATCAACATTTCTCACCCCATCTCCTCCCCCTCCAGACCTAGTGGAGTGTGCCCACACATATGCATGTGTACATATGGCTATTTGGTTATTTTTTTCAGGCAACACCAAGGAAAAGGGCCTCATGTTGTGTTTCCATGGCGTAGCATCACATCCCTAGCCTTGTGACCCTGAGCAAACACCTTCACCCAGGAGTGAATGTTTAACAACCAGCTCTCCAGGAAAAGAAAAAGCATACACAATATATCTTAAAGTTTGATCAACATTATTAACATTTTCTTAAGACTAGAAAACCAATAAGACAATTAAGTCCTGATTTGTAGTGTCTGATGATTTCCAAAGTGTAAATGCTCATGCTGAAAATTTAACTACCAACTCTCATGAGCCAGTTCAAGGAGGATCCAGAACATCCCCATCTTCATGTCTCTGAACTTCATTTTCATAATCTTTAAAATGGGAATAATAAGATGCATCATTATTGTTCTATTGGTCAAACAAGAGAATTGCATTTTTTTTTTTTTTGCTTTTTGGAGGGGGAGGGCAGGGAAATTGGGGTTAAGTGACTTGCCCAAGGTCACACAGCTAGTAGGTATTAAGTGTCTGAGGCCAGATTTGAATTCAGGTCCTTCTGACTCCGGAGCTGGTGCTCTATTCACTGAGCCACCTAGCTGTCCCAAGAATTGCACTTTTTAAAGTGCATTCTAAAAACCTCTTTTAACTGTAACATGCTATATAAGCAGAGTCTATTTTGTCATGAGGTTATAGAAGTGATTTTTGCATCATGGGTTGCAACATGCCCTCTGAGGTCCTTTCCAATCCGAGATTCTACAGGACTATGACTTGCTAGCTATGTAACTTTGGACAAATCACAAGCCCTCGGAGCTGCCTGCCAGACAGTCCACCCTCACAGTGAAGCCAATCAGATTTCTTAGCTGGCCCCTCCAGTGGGAGCTGCACCTTTGGGGCTCAGCTTGACAGGAGCAGGCCTGGGAGCAGGTGACGAGGGGCCAAAGGCAGCAGGCTGTAAGTGGATTGATGTGGTGTTCATGGGCCCTAAGCAATTCTGTCTTAATTGGTTCTGTGCTCAACAATGTTACCTTCAAAACCATGTGAAACCTCAGACATTTCAAACCAAGTTACTCACTCTGAGAAAAACGCAGAGATTTGATTTGAGAGAAAGCTAGGGAAGAGAAGAGGCCTTAAAGAGTCCCTTCAGATAATATTTATACTTCGGAGTCTGCAAAGCCCTTTACATACATTATCTCATTGAACCTCTCCACATGCTGGGAGCATACTATTAACAACTCAGTTACAGATGAGGAAATGGAGGCTCAGAGTGGAGGGGGGGAGGGGATGACTGGCCTAAGGTCACACAGCTAATAAATGTCAGGGGTAGAATTCAAATCTAAGGCATCCTTAATCCGATTCAAGCATGACATCCATTATAACATGGCAGCTATGCCTGCAGTTTAACAGTGTCTACACAGAACCACAGACCCAAGAAATCTCAAAGGAGCAAGGCACAAAGACCATCTAGTTTGACATCCCTCTAAATACAAAGGTCCCATACTATATTCTGATAAGTTAGCACAGCATAGATGTATGACAGAGCTGGAAGGAGCTCTGGAGCCTGGAGCCCTGAACGACAGAGCTGGAAGGAGCCCTGGGGCCTGGAGCCCTGAATGGTAGAGCTGGAAGGAGCCCTGGGGCCTGGAGCCCTGAAAGACAGAGCTGGAAGGAGCCCTGGGGCCTGGAGCCCTGAAAGACAGAGCTGGAAGGAGCCCTGGGGCCTGAACATGTGGGAGCCGATGGGATCACCAAGCAAAACCATGCAGAGAGCCTTAGGGGCACCCACACTTAGGGGATGGTAGGTGACTGAATAACCAACAAAAAGAACCTGAGAAGGGGTATTCAAACAGGGGAACCACAGGCACTGTCACAGAAGCCAAGAGAGGAGAATAGATCTATGAGGAGGGAGTGTTCAGCCATTTCAAAAGCTACAGAGAGGTCCAGTGAGATGAACACTTGAGGAAAGGACCACTGGATTGGGAAGTTTAGAAGAGGCAAATGACTTTGGTGAGAGAAATTTCAGTTGAAAGGGAGGGTCAGAAGCCTGATGGCCAGAGGCTGAGAAATGAGTAGGAGGTGAGAAAATAAAGGCAATGAATGTAGATGGCCCTATGATTTAGGCTGTGAAAAGGAGTAAAGATTAGGATGATGGACTGGGAGAAGGGGGGGTTGGGATAATAGGGCCAAAGGAAGGTATGTCTGTAGGCTTCAGGAAAGGACTGGTGGTTATGGTGAGATTGAAGAAGAGTGGGTGAGTGAGTGAGTGAGTATATGTGTGTGTGTGTGCCTTTGTGTGTGTGTGAGAGAGACAGACTGTGTGAAAGAGACAGATGGAAAGAAAGAGAGATGGAGACAGAAACAGATAGTAAGAGATAGAATCAGAGAGAGAGAACAAGAGATAAAGAGAGGCAGAGAGAAACAGGG
>NW_027187460.1:2145312-2179425 GCF_028583685.1 Petaurus breviceps papuanus | reverse complement strand
CTGGAGGAAACATGGAGAACTGGGCATAATGAGGAAGGCTGGCCCTGGGAAGCAGAAGGGATTTCATTTCCTTAGGGACTTGACCAAAGGAGGAGAAATTAGGGAGTGAAGTGGTGAGAATCTTAGGCATGCAGCAGGAGGCAGGGGTTCATGGCACATGAAGATGGCTCTTCTCTCTCTGACCTCAATATCAGAATTCCACCAGAGCTCACACTACCCCTTCCAGGAAGCCTTCTCTGAATGCCCCCTGTCATCCTCTGAGGCCTCTGTCGGTCCCTCTGGACACATTACATCCTGCCTTTGTGCTGTAGTTATCCGTGCCTGTGGCTCATGGCCCTTATTTGTCAAATGGAACCATGGCCTTCGAGTCCAACCCCACATTTCACACATGAGAAAAGTGAGGCTCAGAGAAAGAAAGATACTGGCTCAAGGTTGTACCTATCCTGAGTTACAGAGTCAGGATTCAAATTCAGGGTCTACAACTCCCAAGTTTAGCTCTCTCTCTGCTGCATGCCTAACTCTCATAGAAAACAGCACTGAAAGGCAAACGGTCATTTACTTCCAACTGGAAAAAGACTGTGCTGAAGCCAGAAGCCAAGAGCACTGGCTCTGGAGTCAGAGGGTCTGGATTAAACGAGCCGCTTCTCCCTTCGGTGCCTCATATGCAAAATGGGCACAATTATGCCTGCACCACCCACTCTGGGAGAGGACTATAAAGTACTATATAAAGCTGCTGTTCAGTCTTTTCCAGTTGCTTCTTACTCTTCGTGATCACATTTGGGGTTTTCTAGGCAGAGATGCTGGAGTGGTTTGCCATTTCCTTCTTCAGTTCATTTTACAGATGAGGAAGCTGAGGCAAAGAGGGTTAAGTGACTTGCCCAGGGTCACACAGCTAGTAATTCTGAGGTTGGATTTAAACTCATGTCTTCCTGAGTTCAGGGCCAGCATGCCATCTACAGAGTTTATGGGGCTGTAACACAAAACATGGATAACCAGAGTTTAGAGGACTATGTGCTCAGTGCATGAGAGAAATGCTTTACTACAAAGTCATATCTTTGGCATGTGAGGAAAGAGACCAGCAAGGTGTGGGGAAGCATGGGATAGGAATAGTGATGAAGAAATGCTTCAGCTCTAAGTTTCCTTATGGGCTCACGAGGGGAGTTCTTGCATGGAGTGGGTCTCCTATGGAGCTGATTCACAGCAATAGTGTTACCATGTGAAGGCCTGCCTTCTCACATAGACCACCAGGGCAGGAGCCATCTCTTAGCTAAGCTCTGTTAGCTCCCCAGTGCTAAGCATTCCCCACAGGGCCCTTATTGTCTATCAAGGAGCTGTCCTCCAGAGGTCCCTCTCTTCTTCTGGGCTCTGGCTGTCTGGTTTCTCTCCACCCCACCCCTAAATTACTTCCATAGAGAAAGGAGGAAAGCCTGTGATCAGCTCCCCTAATTTTATAGAGGGGAAAACTTGAGGGCAAGAAGGGAGCAGTGACTTACCCAAAGTCACCCAACAGGTTAGTGGCTGGGCTAGGATTCACAGACAGGTTTTCCAGTTCTAAATCCAGTGGATCTTCCACTCTACCATACTGCCTCCGGACAGAGTTTTACAACTGCTAGGGATGGTAGCCATTTGGGGTCAGTGGTTCATTTCTCTATCATGATGTATCTTTCCTTCCTTTCTCAATCAAATCCCTTGTAAAAAAACAATCCTTTTCTCCTCTCACTTTTTTTAATTAAAAAATTGGGTACACATGTATAAGTTCGCATGAATACCTAAATGAACAATGAACACTCAAATGCACACTCATACAAAGGTACATGGTCACAGACATACCCACACACAAAAAACACACGCCCAAATACACACTCTTATAGAACATAAAGGGGTTGAGTAGGTGGAGAATGAGGGCCAGAGATATGAGCTGGGATTGATTCACCAACATTTTCTGTTCAGGTGGGAATGAAGCCCTGCAAAGGTCAGAGGTGATCACGAGAAAAGAGAAATCGGTCATTGCCCATGTGCACCTGGTATTCATACAGCTAGGTGTGTGGGAAGAGGGGAAAAGAGAGAGAAAGCTAAGGGAGAGAGGAGGGACAGGAAAGAGAAAAGAAAATGAAGGGAGAGTAGAAAGAGAAAGAAGAAAAATAGAGAAAGAGAAGGAAAGATGATAAATAAAGAAAGAGAACAGAGAGCTGGGCAGGACTTAAGTGGTCATCTGGCTCAGGCCCCAAGAGGGAAGTAATTTACCCAAGGCCATGTAGGTAGTTACTTCGAGCTTTGTGAGATCTATGGGGGTGCACAGTAGACACCACAACAGGCTCTGTCTTCATCAAAGAAATAATTTATCCTTAACTACTCTCGAAAAAACACTAAACCGGTGAAGAGACAATGCTTCTGTTTTCAGGGTTCCTCTGGTTTTTGAAAGTATCTTGCAGTGTCAGAGACTTCCAGGAGATACGTCAGTGATGATCTAATCTGACTCTTTAATTTCAAAGGAGGACCCCAAGGCCTGGAGGGCCTTGCCCTGTTCTGTGTGACCCCGGGCAAGTTAATTAATCTGCTTGCCTCAGTTTCCTCATTTATAAAATGGGGATAATAATAGCACCTACATCCCAGGGTTGCTGTGAAGATATAATGAGATAATAATTATAAAGTGCTTACCACAGTGCCTGGCATATCATAAGTACTATATCATATGACATCATCACCATCATGACCACTATCACCACCACCACCACCACCATCATCATCATCATCTTTGTCGTCATTGTCATCATCATCATTACTACTTGGGCATCTGCACAGTGAGGGCTGAGGCAAGAGAGAATAAACTTACTTGGCAAGGGCTCAGCTCCTTGGCTTTCACCTTGGATATTATGAGCAGAAAAGGTCTCAGCTACCATGCGCTCCACTGGGGTGAGGACTAGGGCCTGGGCCTGCCCACCCTCAGCTGTGGCTCTCTGCTGTTCCCCAAGCTTTTTCCTCACGACACCCCGAAGGTCCCGCCACTTGTGTTTCAGGTCACCCATGTCCCGCTGGCAGTATCCCAGAGCATTGACAGCTTGTAGGATCTTGTTCCATACACGGTGTTTCTTGGCTGGTGTGCCCCGGAGTGCCCCAAAGAGCAGCTGGTAATGTCGTGTGACCTTCTGCACCAGCACCTCTGTCTCTTGGGGACTAAAGTTCGGTTTTCGGGTTTTGGTGCGTGAGTGAGGGCTTGGCCGTGGGGGTGTGGAACCAGGCCCATCCCCTAACAAAGGGGTGGCCACCGCAGGGTCTGGACTGGGGATCCTCTTGCATGTTAACACATTGACATTGGATCCTATAAAAGAACCAGAGGTAGGGTATGACATGGGCATGGACTATGGGGGCAAAAGCTATCATGGGAAAGGATTAGCACTGATTACATGAGGACTCTTCTGACTTTCAATAAAGAACCCTTTGGAGTATGACTTGGCAACATATTTGCAGCTCTCCTCCCCTGGCCCTCATGCAACCTTTCACTCCTATGTGGTCTTCAGCTGGTCAGTCATTTGGGGCCAGTGACCCACTGGGGGCTGGTCACACACTTTTCTATTATGCTATATCTCTCCATTTCTTAGCCAAACACTTTTGGAAAAAAAAATTATGCTACTTTATTTTCACTCATTATTATTTTTTTAAATCAACTTCATTTTCAGAGCTTTATTCTTTCCCTCGCATTTCTCTTCCCTTCCTCAGGGAGAAAGGAAGAAAACCAAAACCCCTGTTACACACATGTATAGTCAAGCAAAACAAATACCAGACCTGGTCAAATTCCCCAAAATGTCCATCTCTATCTGTATTCTGGGTCCATCAACTCTCTCAAATTAGGAGGTGGGTAGCATGCTTCATCATGAGCCCACTGAAATTGGTTCTTGTGTTGATCAGAATTCCCAAGTCTTGATTTCAGAGTTGTTTGTATTTACAGTGCTGTCATTGTATAAATAGTTTTCTTGGTTTTGCTCACTTTACTTTGTATCAGTTCATACAAATCTTCCCAGGTTTCTCTGAAATGACTTCTTCTCATCATTTCTTATAACACAACAGTATTTCTCAGTCTTCTCTAAACTTTCTGCCATCTGACTTTCAATCTCTTCACTCAACTAAAACTGCTCTCTCCAAGGTTATCAATGATCTCTTAATAGTCAAGTCTAATGGCTTTTCTTGGTCCTTCTTGACCTATATTAATATTTGTCATTGATGACTACTCTCTCCTCGATACTTAGTCTTTTCAGAGTTTTCCTGACATTGTTCTTTCTTAGTTCTCTTCCTACCTATCTAACCATTCCTTCTAAGTCCCTTTGCTATATCATCACCCACATTGCACATACAAACCATAGACATACCTCAAGGCTGTGTTTCTAGGTTCCCTTTTCTCTCTAACCTAACTTACATGGTAATCTCATTAGCTTCAACAGGTTCAATATCATTTCTGTATAGATGAAGATGTCTTCCAGATATATCTATGTCTATATTTGTCTACATAGATCTATGATCTATCTATCTATCTATCTATCTATCTATCTATCTATCTATCTATCTATCTGTCTGTCTGTCTGTCTGTCCGTCCGTCCGTCCGTCCGTCCGTCCGTCCGTCCGTCCATCCATCCATCCATCCATCCATCCATCTATCTATCTTTGTCCACTCCTAGTCTCTCCCAAGCTCTAGCAAACATCACCTACGCCCTACTGGGCATACCTAACTGGGTGTCTTGTACGAATCTTAAATTCAGCGTGTCTAAAACAGAACTCATTCTGTTTCTATCTACACCCCCTCTTCTTCCTAGCTTCCCTACTGCTGTAGAGGACACTAACATCTTTCTCATCACCCCAGTTCACAATCTCAGTATCATCCTTGACTTCTCAGGCTCATGCATCCCATATATCCAATCAGTCTCCAGTCTTTAGCTTTTTGTATCCATGACATCTTTCAAATATGTCCCTCTCTTCTCTACTCACACAGACACCCCCCCCTAACTTCAGGCCCTTATTACTTCTTGTCTGAACTATAGCAATCACCTTCAATTTGAACTCCTTCCCTCTATTCTCTCTCCACTCCAATTAATCCTCCAAAGAAAACAGAAAATGATTTTCTTAAAGCTCAAAGGTCTGACTATGTCATACAACCTCCTTCACACACGTGACAAACTCCACAGGCCGTATAGCCTCTAGGCTCAAATATAAACCCCTTAGTTTGTTGTTTAAAGCCCTTCATAAGCAGATGCCTTCCTACCTCTCTCCACCTCTTCTTACAGGTTATACCCCTCCATGTTCTCTATGGTTTAATATCTTGGTCTACTTGCTTTTCTTTGCACAAGTCATTCCTTCTCCTGTCTGTCTCTGCATTGGCTGGCCTCCATGCCTGAAATGTCCTCCCTTCTTTCCTCTGCCCCTTGGCATCTCTCATGTCCTTTAATACTCAGCTCAAGTATCACCTTCTGTAGTAAGCCTTTCCTGGTTCTGCCTTCCCATCCAGAATTACCTTCTGCCTACTTATATGTGTCTAATATATATCTAGACATACATGTCAAAAAAGGGAAATAAAATGAGGGGAGAGGTACTGGATGCTCTCCAAATGCTAAAACTCAGAGATGCTGTGATTTGGAATGGTAGAGAAAAAGCCCACAATGATGAAATTCATCTTTCATAGACCGAGACCTTTCACAGATCCAAAGATTTAGAGCGCAAAATTAGTTTAGAGATCACCTGTCCAATTCCCTCATTTGATAGCTGGGAAAAGTAAGAATGAAAAAGGTAAGTAAAGTCACTTGGTTAAGGGTGAAAAAGGTAGTAAAAAACTGGCTAGAATTTAAACTCATCTTAGACCAGTCAAAGGCTCTTTTCAATGTACCACATTCTCTAGAAGAACATTAAGTATTCAGTATTTGTTATTTTGTTCATTGTCATTATAAGTGTAACACAATAGTATGGGTTAGGCTAGGGGAAGGTAAAGAGAAAGAAATCCCTAAGGGATCATGTCCCAGAGTTCCTATAACAGACCATACAGCATTCTCTTAGGCTTCATGTCTACCATGAGATAGTCTTTTATTACCTCCAGCTTAGAAGAGGGCTGTCGGAACTCAGAGAGACCCATAAGCCCACAGATAGGTGGCACTTAAGTGTGTTGAGCCTGGAGTGAAGAAGACCTGAGTTCAAATCTAGCCTTAGATCTTTACTAGCTGTGTGACTCTGGGCAAGTCACTTAACCTGTGTCTGCCTCAATTTCCTTATCGGTAAGATAGGGATAATAATAGTAATTATAATTAATAATAATAATAGATGGACTTCCCAGGTTTATTGTGAGGATGAAATGAGATATTTATAAAGCATTTAGCACATTGCCTGGCACTTAATAAATGCTTGCTTCCTTTCTTCCTGCCACACAACAGGACAGTAGTTTAGCCCTCAGAAAAGCCTGGAATGACCTCTTTAGCCAAAATAAAGATCTGCTTTTGGTCACTGTCATGAACTATCCATTACATGGGTTCTCTCTTCTGGGGCTGTGGACATAGCATATGCTATTAGAAACAGCCCATGTATGGGAGTCAGAACACTCATTCTAATCTAGGTTCTCCTATAAACTCACCATGGTATCCTGGACAAGTTAATTCTACTCTCTGGAGTTCCTTAGTAAAATGAGATGATAATTCTTGTACTATTTGCCTCATAGGGTCATAGTAGAAGGGAGTGTTTTATAAAAATGAAGAATCATAAAAATGGAAATGATGGATATTTTTCCTGCTGTTACTGTTACTATTATTATCAATTCACAATTTGGAACTGGAAGCAATGCTCTCGAAGTCCTGCAGAATAATGGATGTCCTCGCCTGGAAGTCGGAAGACTCGGGTCATGGGCCCATCTCCGTCACTAGGTAATTCTATGATCTTGAGCAACTAGCTTACCCTGGGTCTCAATTTCCTCATCTGTACAGCAGATATAATAATCAGCACTTCAGAGCTCAGAGGGGCGTTATAAGCATCAAACGAGAGAACAGATCTAAAGCCCTCAGTATTGCTTTTAAAATGCTATGTAAATGTGAGCTACTATAATGTCAGACTGCAAGGCGAGGCCACCTTCTATTTCCTAGTCAATATCCTGCTTCTAAAGAGTAGCTGGCATATTGTCTCCCTTGTTAGACTGTAAGCTACTTGAGGGCAGGAACTGTCTTTTGCCTTTCTTTGTGTCTCCAGCTCTTAGCACAGTACTTGGCACATGGCAGGTACCTGATTAATGTCTGTTGTTGTTTTTATCCCAGGCCTAGCTTAGAAAATCCACACCATTAACCCCACTGCTAAGAATGTCTAATTTGCTCTAAAAACCTTTCAGTTTTTCCCAGTTTTGCAACTTACTAGTTGTATGACCCTGAACAAGTGGTTGTCTCAGGTCCCCAGTTTTCCTGTCCACCAAACAAGGATAACAATAATACATATATTCCCCTTGCCCAATAAGTGCTTTGTAAACCTTAAAGAGCTATAGAAATGGGGTCAATTATCCTGTGAGCTATCGGAAACCCTTTAGAAGGGAGCCCACTTCGATACAGACAAACATCAAGGGGCTCATTATAAGTTCCTCAGGTAAGACAGACAGGTCTGGCAAGGTGATGGGAAGAAGTAAGGAATCAAGGGCCAGAAAAGTGCTTAAACATCAACTTGTCCAATCCCCTCATTTTAGAGACAAGAAAACTCAGGCTGATATAAGTGATGTGATTTTTCTGAGACAAAACAGGTATTAGCAGAGCAAGGATCTGAACATGTCTCCTAACTCCAAAACCACTGATATTTCTCATTGACAATGTTGCCTCTTATGTAGCTGCATAAATGACTGATGGAAGGAAATGAAGGAAGCCTGTGTCCCTGGAGTAAATCAGTAAGTCACAGAGAGACTCAGGGTGCTGAAGCCTTGGAACTTAGTGGAGTTAGAAAGAGCAAAGGATTTGGATCCTGAGGCTCTAGGTGCAAACTTACCCCTGCTGCTGTCTCACCTTTGTGACCTTGGTCAAGTTACTTAATCTCTCTTGGTCTCAGTTCCTCTATATATCAAATAAGGGGGTTAGACTAAACGACTTCTCAGGTTCTTTCCAAATCCATACCCATTATGATCCCAGGTTAACCGTAGAATGGTGTCTCTGCTGACAGAGCCTGAGTTCCTTTTATAGGAAATTTCTCCCTCCCTAATTCAGTATTCTCCAGAGAGGGAGAAAGACAAACAATCAGATGGGTTTGGCTGAATCAACCATTTTCCTTCAGGCATCTTCACAACAACCTATTCCATTTTGGAAACATTTTTAGCCTGTGACTGTTAGAGTATAACACAAAATGTCAGAACTTGGAACACAGAACAGCAGAGCTGGGAGGGGTCTTAGAGGTCATCTTGGACAATCTTCTTATATTATTCATGAGGAAACTGAGTTCCAAAGAGGGGAAATGACAGGGTCAGAGTCACAGAATCAGCAGCAGAGTCAGACTTGAACACAGCTACACAGGATAAGACAGGAGCTTTTCTTATGCCCTGTTAGATGGTAAATTCAGTGAGTGCAGGGACTACATTTTATTAGTCACTTGCTCATAGAATTTGACCTTTAAAAAGGATATGATTTGGGCCTGGCACATATTATGTGACTGATAAATGCTTTATCTCATCTAATCTTATTTTTTGTAGTTATCTTTAACAGTCACAACAAAAATTCCCCTCAAATATCTCCATCACGTGTACACGTGACCCAGGGTTCTCAAATGCCACACAAAGTTTTCAAGGTCCTAACCTGCTGTTATTAAAATCATTTTATCTCTTCCTGTCCCTCTGGAACTTGGGAAGAAGGGGAATCAGCCAGTGACAAGTGCTTTGGCAATGGGAACAGTATGTCAGTTCTGGTAGTTATAGAGCTAGGCACATCCCTTGTGCATACATACCAAGCACATCTCCTTGCTCAGGGACTAGAGAAGTCAGGTCCTTGATGATCTGGTTCACATCCAGCATGTCACTCTGCAAAAGAAAAGGTCATAGAATTAGGGGTTTAGCGGGTCCTTCTCCAGTTTCTTTGCAAGAGAGAGGAGAAAGGTTCCACGTCAGGAGAGTAAAGATGGTTGAACTTTCCTGGGTGGAGAGATATATGAAAGATTAAAAGACACTTGAACTCACAATCTGCAGCAAACTGAAGAAGAACAGGCCCAGGCCCTGCACTAAGGGAGCTTACAGGTGAGGGGAATAGAAAATAGAGAGAGAAAGAACAGATCCAAGTCTTGAAAATGAGCATTCACAATCAGAGGGAGAAATAAAACTCAGGCATAGGAATAAACAACACAAATCACTGTGGTTTTCTTTCTTTTCTTAAAACATGTGCAATAATGTAAACATATTTCCACATTAGTACTGTTGTGAAAGAAGAAACAGAACAAAAGGGAAAAGCCACAAAAAAATATAAAAAAAAGTAATAATAGTATGCTTCAATCTGCATTCAGACTCCATAATTCTTTCTCTGGATATGGATAGCCTCTCCTATGAGTCTTTTGGAATTGTCTTGGATCGTTGTATTGCTGAGAAGACCTAAGTCTATCATAGTTGATCACTGTACAATGTGGCTATTACTGTATACAATGTTTTTCTGGTTCTGTTCAATTCACTCAGCATCAGTTCATGTAAGTCTTTTCAGGTTTTTTTTAAATCTACCTACTCATTATTTCTTAAAATATTCAATTACATTCATATACCACAACTTATTCAGTCATTCCCCAATTGATGGATATTCTCTCAAATTCCAATTCTTTGTCACCACAGAAAGAGCTACTATAAATATTTTTATGCATGTAGGTCCTTTTCCCTTTTTTATGATCTCTTTGGGATACAGATCTAATAGCGGTATTGCTGGATCAAAGGGTATACAGTTTGATTGCCCTTTGGGCATAGTTCCAAATTGCTCTCCATTATGGTTGGATCAGTTCACAAATCCACCAACAATGCAGCAGAGTTCCAATTTTCCCACATCATCTCCAATATTTATCATTTTTCTTTTCAGGACAAATTGTTGTTAAAAATGAGTAAGACTGTCTAAGAATTAGCCCAAGAGGAAAATTATTTCCCTTTCCTCAGATGTCGAAAATCACTTATACTTTATCTTACACTCTTTCAATTCTATTCTCCACTATAGTCATTGTATAGTCATTTTATACTATTACATATTTACATATGCTTTATCTGCTCCTGTTAGACGGCAAATTCAGTGAAAGCAGGGGCTGCATTTTATTAAAGAATCGCTGACTCACAGAATTTTACCTTTAGAGTATGAGTTGAGCATCCACTCTAAAATCCACTCCTTATGAATCCCACCAATATCATCCCAAACAAGTGGCCATCCAGCCTCTGCTTAAAGACCTTTAGTGAAGCTGAGCCTACGACGTCTTGAGGTGGTCCATTCTAATTTTAGACATTTCTAATTGCTAGGGAGTATCTTCTTAAGCAAAGATTAAGCCCATCTTCCCAAAGCTTTTACCCATCACTCCTAATTCTGCCCTCATCCCCAAGCCAGAGCAAGTCCTTGTGCTTCTTTTCTATTACAGCCCTTCACTGACTTGAAGCCAGCTCTTTTGTAAGCAACAACCCTCTTCTTCAGGTACATATCTCCAATTGCTTCAAATGATCTTAATATGTCAGGATTTTCAATTCCTTTAACACCCAAGCTGCCTTTGTGTGGACTCAGAGAGAACTTGCTAATGTGCTTCCTTAAAAGAGATGGCGAAAAGAGAACACAGCACTCCAGGTGAGGTCTGATGAGTCAGAGGACAGCAGGACTTTGTTCTAGATAATGTACCTCTTTTAATGGAGGCCACTCACATTTATGTCCACATATACATGTATGTGGACATTCAAAGACACATGCATACACACATAAGGACAGCTCTGTACTCATGAAATAGAACTGAAGCATCCATCATTTAAATCAGGGGATGATAGGAAATATCTGTTTCATGCTTACATACTCCTCAGCTTGTAATTTAAGGCCCATTATCATCTAACTCCAATCTCCCTTTCTAGCCTTATTTAATCTTCTTTGCCCAAGTCTACTCTACAGCCAAACTGGTCCATCTCAACTTATTAAGACCAGAGAAGATTTTCCTTTTGACTATCTCTCTGCATTCTGTTCTTTCTTTCAGACTTGGCTCAAGAGCCATTACCCGGGCTTTCCCTGATCCCATTCAGTGGTGGGATCCAACATCCCATTGATTCATATTTTCTTGCTGTGCACTGTCTCTGCCCCAATTAAACAATAGCTTTTTATCTTTTAAATTTCAAAATTACTTTGGACATCATGGGTTACTGCTATTGCTCAGTTGTTTCAATCATGTCTGACTCTTTGTGACCCATTTGGGATTTTCTTGGCAAAGATAATTGGAATGGTTTGCCATTTTCTTCTCCAGATAATTTTCCAGATAAGGAAACTGAGGCAAACAGGGTTAAGTAATTTGCCCAGGGTCATACAGCTAGAGAGTGTCTGAGGCCAGATTTGAACTCAGGAGGAAGAGACTTTCTGACTCCAGACTCAGCACTCTATCCACTGTAGCACCTAGCTGCCCCTAACAAACAATTTAATCCGAATAAAAATAAAGACATTTAAAAAATCAATTTCACAAGTATAAAATGATTGCTTGATAACAGTTCCAATGCAAAAGACCTTGGATTCCCCAGATAAAATGTAAGTCAACAATGGTATGGCATCCCCCAAACCAAAGCTGTCTTAGGCTGCATTCAAAGAGGAAAAATCCAGTGTAAATCAGGTCATAGATCTGCTATATTCATGTAAGAACTCATTTGGATGACTATTCAGTACTAAATAACTATTTTAGGAAAGTCATTGAAAAGCTGGATTATGTCTATAAGAGAGCTCCTAGGATGGTGAAAGGACTAGAAGAGGATCACTTGAAGGGCCTTAGGATGGCCAGCATGGAGAAACCAAGATGGCACTGGGGTATAGTAGGCATTTTCAAGTATTTGAAGGGCTATTGTGTGGAAGAGGGATTAGACTTGTTCTACTTGGTTCCCAGTGATAGACATAGGAACAAAAGTTAAAAGATTCAGTGGCAGATTTAGACTTGGTGTATGGAAAACTTCTATAAAGTAGCCTGGAATGCTTTGGAAGGCAGTGGGTTCTCCCAATTGGCAGTCTTTAAACAAATGTTAGAAGACATTTTCCCTCAAGGGAGGAGGGGGTATTTTTGTTCAGGATTGGTTGGAAAGACATGGTTGAGATGAAGTGTAGCATACTGGTTCTACTATTACTACTGCCCCTCCTCTTCCTCTTCCACCTCCTCCTCCTCCAACGATTACTACTTCTATAACTACAACTACTACTGCTACTACTATAACTAATACTATTATTACAACAACTACTACTGCAACTATTACTACTACTATAACTACCACTACAGATGATGATAATGATAGAATTTGTATAGTGCTTTAACGTTTGGAGAAAGCTGGCTTCAGAGCCAGGAAGTCCTGGGTTGGGGAGGGGAGGGTTCCAAGTCCTACCTCTGACACATACTATCTCTGTGCCTGGGTAAGTCACTTGTCTTCTCAGTGCTCTAGACAACTCTTAAAGACTTGCAAAGCCAATGCCAGCTTGCATTGATCCAGAGGGTTTCCTAATCTAAGAATTTCATAGATCAGTAAAATCACAGGCTCAATTTCTGTCCGTTTAGGTTGGACCAGATAGACTCTGAGGTCCCTTCCAACTCTGAGATTCTGGGACATCAGTTTGTATTGGGAATGTCAGTGTGCATATGTCCATGTCTGTGAGCACATGACTGTGTGCAAATGTCTGAGTTTATATATACTTCTGTCTCTCTGTGCATGACTATGCATGTGAGTATGGGTATGTAGATGGGAGTATGTATAGGTATGTGTTTTTCTCTTTTTTGCAATTATGAAAGAAGTAGAGGGCAGAGAAGCAAAAAATGACATTCTATAAATCAAGCCACTTCAATACTGGGGGGGGCGGGAAACAGGTTCCAGAAAATTGTTTGGAGGCAGTCTCTCCCTGAACCTCAATTACAGGCTGAGGTAGAGATAAGCTACCATCCCTTCCCCCAAACTCCCCCTAACCATGGGAGCAAGATACTCCTTTTTCTACCTTGTACTGATCTCTCTCTCCTAGGAAACCACATAAAAATTTTCATTTTGGGCAGACCAAGGCCCAGAGAGAGGGGAAGTGACCCCTAGAGATAGGGGCTTCTTTCTGATTTTAGGCCCATAGCTCTTTGACTAGTTCTGGTAAAGTTTGGCTCACCACCCCTCAAGCCAATCATCTTTCAAGGTTTCCCCTTCCTAGCCACGTGGTGCACTGAACAGAGTGCTGGAAGATACTTCCTACCCTGGCAATCCTGGGTAAGTCACTTAACCTCTGTTTGCCTCAGTTTCCCTTACCTATAAAATAGGGAGAATAATAGCACTTACCTGCCAGGGTTGGTGTTAGGATAAAATAATATTTGTAAGGCACTTTGCAAACCATATAAATTCTAGCTCTTACTTATTATTAGGACTTCCTTCTCATGCTAGAGTCTACAAAAATGTCATTATTTCTCTCCCCCATATTTGTTTATATACAAATAATACACATATCCATATCTATGTGTGTATTCATGGATAAATATATATGTATATATGTACACACAGATATCTATCTATATCTGTGTATATATATAGCTATATCTCATTAGTGTAGTTTTAAATTTTAATTGCTTAAAGCTATGCATGTATATACATAATACAATAAATGCATGTTTATGTATACACATATATGTGCATATTTATAAAGACATATATGGAGCACATGGGACCATGTGGTACCTGTTATATGTTACATACACATGCATGTATATATGCATGTTAAATAAATGTGCATGTGTTATGCTTATTTATGTAATGCAGTCTTCCTTGATTTTTTCTTAAAGTTTTTTTGAGGCCAGGGACTTAATATTGGTCTTTGTAAACCCAGTGTTTACCTAGAACAGTATCTGGTACATAGTAGGTATTTAATAAATGTTTATTGATTGATTGATTGATCATCCACCTGGAATACCACTCTCTGTGGTTTACATGTCCTAGTGATAGGTTCTATCATTCCCCTAATTTACTTATTCTTCTGGAAGTCCCACCTGGGGTCCCAGAACTAAGATTCTCAGTCAGGAGTCTAAATAAAGATAAGTCCGAGGGAGATTCTTATCCCTTTATATCAAGACTAATATAAGACCTGCCATGAATTCTCCACACTGAACTACCTGGCTCTGCAGGGATACATACAGACAAGAATCACCCCAAAGAAACTTGTGTTCTCTTCAGAACAAAGAAAGCAACACAAATCTCCCCCACCCAAATGCCTAGAACCTCTGCTGAAAACACACAATCAGCACCCTGGAGAGAGAAGACCCATGCCTTCAGAGGAGAAATTGGATGATGCAGTCAGTACTCTGAAGAAGTGACCCATCTCTCCCAGACTCAGTTTCTTCCACTAAATATATATATATGGGGATGGCTTACCTCACAGGATTGTTTAGAAGACTGGTGTAAGGCACTTCGCAAACCTTAAAGCAGTCTATAAATTCTTATCACCATCCCCTGATGAAGCAGCATCAGGAAACTCATAGGGAGTAGGGGTTCCTCTGAGGGATTTATATAGTAACGCTAGTGATGCTGAAAAGAGGCAGTGGGTTAGTGGGGACAACACTGCATGTTAGGTCAGAGAAATAGGGTTTATTTCTGGTTTTCTACCTATGGGAATTTGGAAAAGCCACTAAATGAAAGAAACACAATTCAAAAGGACATTCTAACCCCTAGAATCCAATAAGGTAAAATTTGATAGGAATAAATGTAAAAGCATTATATTCAAGTTAAAAAAAACAACTCTGCAAATATAATATAGGAAAAGTGTGTCTAGATAGAAGTTAAACTGAAAAAAAAAAGAAATCTGAAGGTCTTAGTGGACTGCATATTTAATAGAAGTCAACAGTATGATATGGCAAACAGGAGAGTTAAAGAGATATGATATATTAAGAGATGCAAGAGGAAGTCTAAGACTAGGATGGTGGTAAACTGCTGTACTCTGTCTGGTGAAGTCACATCTGGAATATTATGTTTAATTCTGGGCACAATTTTAGGGACAGAACACGGTTTCAGGGAGTCTGTAGATGCATTTTAGGGCCTTTATGAATTTGTTTTTTAAACATATTTTGACAAATGTAACATATATACACTCATGTAAATATATATATATACATGCGTATATATGTGTATGTATATGTTGTTGTCCTTCATTCTAGAGGAAGGCCGAAATGACATCTCTATGTTGGGGGTCAAGGCACAGTGTGTCTGACTGTGGTTGATCAAACCAATACCACAGGTTGGGCACAAAAAGTCCATATAAACATTTGGAGTGGAGATGACTCTAATTTTGTTCCTCTCACATGTCTTTTGAGCTGTTTCAGTTGTGCTTTGCTCCTAGAGCACAGCCACAGGGGGTGGTCCTTTGCCAGTGTCTCCCATGTCACATGATTTTGAAACACACACACATGTTTACTCCATAATCTTGTATATTTTATTTTATGCTCTTAAAATATTATTCCAAGAAGGGGTCCACAGGCTTTACCAGATTGCCAAAGAGATCCAAGACATAAAAAAGGATTAAAGACTTGTTTTTGAGCATACAGAGAAGAATGACCAGGATGGTAAGGAACTTCAAATTCATGCCACTTGGAGTTCAGTTGAATAAAATAAGACTATTTAGCTCAGAGAAGACAAGACTTTGGGTGAAATGGTAACTGGTTAGAAGTATTTAAAAGGTTATCAAGTGGAAAAAGAATTTGACTTTGTTTTGTGTGGCCCCTGAGGCCATAAAGTAGCAATGGGGGGTGAAGTGTGTTTGCTAAGAAGCAAAATTACACTTGCTCTAAAGAAAAAAAAAAAGATTTTACCAGCTGGAGCTAGCCGAATGTTGAATGAGCTACTTCAGGATAAGACCATTGTGGTATCAATGGAGGTCTTCAAGCAAAGAGTAAGTGACTACTTGTTAGGCATGTCATAGACAAGATTCTGATTTGGGTATGCTCTAGCATCTTCACACGGAACATTCAGGCAGAGGGAGGGGCTGTGTAAGAGGACAAGATCTACCAGATCCAGAATGGAGGGACCTCTGGTTGTGACTTTTCATTGGCTGTCCTCCATACCTGGAATGCTCTCCCTCCTCACCCCCTCCTCCTGGCTCTCTTCAAACTCAAATCCCACATTCTGCCAGAGGCCTTTCCTAATCCCTCTGTTTTAAGGGGACTAGTGTCCTTCCTCTGAGATTATTGTCTATTCGCTCAGGCAAGTAGGATTTATGAAGTATCTGCTATGGGCCAGGCACCGTGCTCAGCACTACATGTATCTAGTATGTACATATTCATTTGGATGTTTGTCTCCACCATTAGAATGTGAGCCCTGTGAGGGCAGAGACCATGTTTTTGCCTTTCTCAGCATTCCCAGCACTTAGTTCACTGTCTGGCACACAGTGTTCAATAAGTTATTACTGACTGACTGAATGGTCAGACAAGAGACTTGTTCATAACCCTGTTGTCTCCAAAACTGGTGTGGACATTGTGCCCAGCCTGGAGTCAGGAGAACTCATCTTCCTGAGTTCAAATTTGGCCTCAGATACTTAAGAACTGTGTGACCCTGGGCAAGTCATGTAATCCTGTCTGCCTCAGTTTCTTCATCTCTAAAATGAGCTGGGGAAGGCTATGGCAAACTACTCCAGTATCTCTGCCAAGAAAACCCCAAATGGGGTCACAAAGAGTCAGAACAACAACAATATCCTTTACAAGGCTATAGAGACACATAGGTTCCAGCTTGCCGTCTTCTTCCCTCCTGAGTGTTCTTTGTCCTAGGATGAGAAGGGAGCTCGGTCTCTGGCAGTGAAAGTCATCTTCATCCCCTCAGAACTGCCTAGAGCCCCCTGGGGGTGGGAAGTTCTGAAAGATATCGAGCCAGCCTTGCTCCTTTATCCAGGGTTGCCCTTCTTTCCTTCTGCTTGAGGGATTTATTTTGTAAGGCTCATTTCACCCCACCAAGAAAATATCAGAGAGAAATTCATTTTCCTTTGAAGAGTGTTCTGGGAAACAGAGCAATTAGCGTGATCTGAAGGTGGCGGGTCCTATCAGCTGCAATTCAATTATGGGCCTTCAATACAGAGCTGGGTTGGCTGGTCGGCTGAGTCGTGGGAAGCAGGCAGGGGGCTGGTAGGCAGCAGCCAATAACTGTGCAGGCCGAAGCATTGCAAGAAGACGGAAGAAATCAGATTACAGGGATCCAAAGCAATCTGTGTGTGGGAAATCAGTGGCCTTCAGAGCGTCCTTGGTCCAGTGGGACTGCAAGTCCTGAAGGACAGGGGCTGCTTTCTGGTTTCAGCCCTCACACTGGTTCAGGGGAAAAAAAGAGAAGTGATTTCACTAGCCTCTCACGAGTTGGAAGAGGCTTTGAAGGATATTTAATCCAACTGACACTCAAGAAGGAATGTGTTTTCACAACAACAATAAGTATTTATCAGGCACTTAGAATGTGTTAGGCACTGTTCTAGGCAGTGAGGGAACAAGGAGAAAATATTAAAAAAAAATTCTTTTCTATAATAGTCAAGGAACTGACATTCCACCGGGGAAGTCAGTCAATGAACCATCCTGAGGGAGTTCCTGGAGGCTAGGAATGACTCCATTTATTTCTTCTGTCAGACAATCAACAAGCAGGGCTAGGCATTGTGCTAAGTGTTCAGGATACAGAGGAAGACAAAGAAAAAAAAAGAAAAAAGCAGGCCCTGTCCTTAAGAGGCTTAAACTCAAATGGGAGAAACCACATATAAATAAACAGCTTGGACAAAGTTCTATACAGAGTAGATGGAAGGTTATTTGAAAGGGTAAGGCAGTAACAGCTAGGGGCACCCAGAGAGGCCTCCTGCAGAAGAGATTGGAGTTGAGTCTTGAAGAAAACCAGGATGAGTAAATACAAGATAACCGGAGACAGAAAGGACATACAATAACATCTTGGAGAAGCTGCCATTCAAGCTTTTCTTCAAGACCTCCAATGAAGAGGAAAATCACTACCCCCTAAGGCAACCCCTTCAAATTTCAGACAGTTCTAATCACTAGCAGTTTCCCTCCATCAGGCTAAATTCTGCTCCCCTAATACTGCCCGCCCTCCCCTACTTCAACCATTGTTCTTAGTTATGCTCCCTAGTAAAAAGCAGAAGTACCAAATCACTGATCCTGGAGTTTATGTGATTTCTTTTATCAGGGGACAATTATACAGTGGTAAATGAGACAAGACTAAGGGTCCTTCCCCTGTCTAAGCCATGTGGCCTCATATGTTCTTCCCACCATAGCTCTTGCCCTAGATTGAGCTCAATCCCTGACCCCAGACTGAGACCGAATACAAATCACTGGGTGACTTTGGTGAGTCACTTATAACCTTGCTAAGCCTGTTTCCTCGTTTTAAAATGAGGGGGTTGAACAAGACGGCCTCTGAGGTTCCTCTAGCTCTAGATCCATGATTCTATGATTTTCACCAGCTGTCTCATAAATATGTGCTATGTATTACAAGGGTGAGAAAGTATGTGTGAAGAGACACATCATGGAGCCTGTCAGTGGTTGGAAGGGAGGTTGCCTTCAAATACATTGAGGTTGCCGTGACATCCAGACAAGGGTTTTTGCGAAGCTGGCAACCATGGCATTAGGGTGTCATAGAAAGATGGCTAAATTCGGTAGTTCAAAGACTCCCAATTTTCCTTGAATCCACAGTTATGTGTGTGTGTGTGTCTCCACAAGCAGTCACTGTGCACATGGATGTATGCACGCACACACACCCACACCCACTTAACACTGCTGCCCTGGGTGTTTGTCAAGTCTCATACAGCTAAAACTTAATATTTTTGGAAACTTAACAATGTAGGAACACACCATCCCCACCGTGCAGAAAGCACAGAGTTCTAACCCAACATAGTTTACCCTTCTGAACTTCAATGCAATTGCTGTTTTTGAAGGTCCAATTCTAAATCCATTTTTTTTCCAAAATAACATGCTGACTTTGCCTCTGAATGATTTTTTATAAATGGTAATCCCTGTCCCAATCCCTTACTCCACTTGAGAAGGGGATTTTGTTAAGGAAACAGCACTTTTAAAGTTGTGATTATTTCTATGGGGGACCCACTCAAAATGGATTCTACTTCCCATGGTGCCTAGCATACGACTGGTCACAAATGTGATTGGCATTAAAATAAAAAAACAAAAACATGAGTCTTGGTATGTCAGAACTGAATGATCCTTAGATCTTAGAACATAGAATGGCAGAGCCAGAAAGGGGCTGTATAACTCCCTTAATGAAATGCCCTCATTTTCACATGGGGAACTGAGACCTAGAGAATGAAGTGATTTGTCTGAGGACACACAGCTAGCCTGATTTCCTCATGAACAGGTAAAAACAGTGGAAGTTCCCAGGAAATAGGGACTGAATCTGTAATTTTCTACCTTGCCACAATTCTCTCCCTACTCCAATGCATTCTCCACCCAGAAGCCAAAGTGATTTTCCTGAACATCCAGTGACTACCTTTCTGAATCCAGGACCAAGTGTAAACTATATCTGACATCCAAAGCACTTCAAAAACTGGCCCTTTCCTACCTTCCTAGCCTTCTTACATATTTCTCCCTTCGGTGAATTCTACAATTTATTCAACTACAGTCTCCCGTGCTTAGAATACTCTCCCTCTTTACCTCTACTCCTTAGAACCCCTGACTTCCTTTAGCTTAAGGGTCATCTTCTGCTGGAGATTTCCCCTGACCAGCCCCTCCCACCCCACCCCAGGCTACTAGTGACTATCCCCTTTAAGATTACTTGGTTTGTTTTCTTTTATTAGAATGTAAAGTCCTTGAGGGCAAGGATTGTCTTACTTGTTTATATTTGTCTCCAATACTTAGCACAGTCCTTGGTACATAGTAAGAACTCCATGTTCCTTCCTTTCTCTCTTCTTTTTTCTCTTTCCTTCTTCCCTTTTTCTTTTTTTTTTTTATCACTTTCCTATCTATCTATCTATCTATCTATCTATCTATCTATCTATCTATCTATCTATCTATCTATCATATACCTATGTTCATGTTGCCCATCTAATTAGAATATAAGCTCTTGAGGGTCAGGGACTTTTCCATTTTGTTCTTTGTATCCCCAGAACCTGGAAAATATCTGGCATATATAGTAGGTGTTTAATAAATGCTTACTGACTAATTAGCAGAGCATTATATGGAAGTAATGCTTAATCAAGGTTTTATGAAGAAAAAACATTTTGAATGGGGCATTATCCATCACCCGCAAAGGAGAAAACAATGGTGAAAGGTGGGTATGGTATAATAGAAAGAACAACAGACTGGAGAATCAGGATACTAGGTTTTGAGGCCTGAATCGCTGGCAGTGTGACCTTAGGAAAACCTTAGTGTTTTCCATCTATGGAGCAGTGATAATATCTACCATGCTGACCTTACAGGGTTGAGCTTGAGTGAGATTGAGTGTGTAATGGACTGCAAAAATGACAGAAAAACGACCGAATATATAAAACTATGCTGCAGCCACTGCCATTGTTGTTGTTCTACCAAGCTTAAGACTGAAGAATAACACATCAGTATTTAGGGAATACATTCAGTGGCACAACAGGCTTCAATTACTGCAGGAGGATGTGAAGTATCCCCTAAGAGATATTTATCAAACCAATGCAGAGTCAGCTCTGGGCCAAGGAAGGTCCACTGGCCTGGGCATCAGCAGGTCAAGGTTCTGGTTCGGATTCTGCCTCTAGTTCACACCCGCAGTGTGACCTTGAGGAAATCCTTGGACCATCTCTTCACATGTAAAACAAGGGGGCTGGACTAGATCAGGTGTTCTAAACCTGGAGGTCTATGAACTTTTTTTTTTTTGCCTTTTGGAGGGCAATTGGGGTTAAGTAACTGGCCCAAGGTTACACAGCTAGTTTGTGTGTGTGTGTGTGGGTGTGTGTGTGTGTGTGTGGGTGTGTGGGTGTGGGTGTTAAGTGTATGAGGCCAGAACAGAACTGATGTCCTCCTGACTCCAGGGCCAGTGCTTTACTCACTGCGCCACCTAGCCGCCCCCTGAACTTTTAAAAAATATACTTTTTGATAACTATATTTCAATATATTTGGCTTCCTTGTAATTCTATGTATTTTATTTTATACTTTTAAAACACTATTCTAAGAAGGCTACCCCTAAAGAAAGTACTACAAATGAATTGCCTTTAACCTATTTTTACAGGAGCAGAGAGAATTTTATCAAGAACAGAAACATAGTCCACAGAAGTCAGGCAAGTAGACAACGTGGTGGATAGTATTGGCTCTCAGGTTAGTAAGAATGAGAAAATATAGCTGTGGGTTAATGGAAAGATCACTGGTTCTGGAGTGAGAGGACCTGGGTTCAAATTCTTTCTCTGATGTTAATTGCCTGTATGTTTCTGGGCCTTAGTTTCCTCATACGATAATGATAATAACAACCAACATTTATATAGTACCTACTATGTGCCAGGAACTGTTAGAGGCTTTATGAATATTATCTCATTTGATATTTGCTATTATTTGTTTTTTCCTAAAGTAATTATCTCTGTGCCTACCCATTAATACAGAGAGCAAGAATTTATAATTGAACTCATAGTTGAAAAATGTAAATTTCCTTATATGGTGCCCTGCAACCCAGACTGGGGAGGATGGGAGCTGGAAGCTGACAAGCAAAGACAATAATCACTATTTTCTAGATGAGGAAACTGAGAGAAGCAATTTTTCCAAGGTGATAAAGTGAGTCTTTGAAAGAACTGGAATGAACAGAATGGTTTCCCCTATATCATGTTGCCCGCTTGCAAGTCAAAAGAAAGTTTTTGATATATTCAGCTGTATTTTCCAATACACAATATCCAAAAAGTTTGGCCTGTGTAGGATGCTGCAAGGTACAATTTCCACAGAAAGCCCATTGCTGATTTCTCTATCTAGAAGCCATCCCTCCCAGAATGGCCTAGTTTTAAGCGTACCCGATTTTAATCTCTTTTGGTTACTTGGATTTTCCTTGTGTTAATATATCATTCACTTCTGAATAAGGTTCGCCCAGCTCTGCTATTCTATGTTTTAAGGGTTTTTCCAACCTTGACACCCTTTGATCTAACATTCCAGACACCCTGGCTACCTGTACAGGATATGGGGAATGGCACAGTACAATAAGGACCAGGACACTGGAAGATGTAAGAATTATCAATCATACCCAGGGGAACAGCTTCCCCTAGGAATCCTGTCCAGGAAAGAATAGTCCACATGCCTGGGCGTGGGCACTGGAAGAGAGAGAAAGATGGGGGGAAGGTATTACTTAACTTAGTAAATGTTAAGTCATGCAATTATTTCTCTGATTGCTTCTAAAACTAGAACTCATCAAAAGCTCTCAGAGAACATATCTTCTCTTCCCTGCACTGCAGAGTAGCTTCCCTCTGATGATCCCTGATCAGGGTGCAGATTTTTGGATTCGAGTCTGTAAGTAAACATACATGCACACACACACACATGTGCATATACATAGGAGATGTGAGCCCATGGGTTCAGGAATGTGTGGATTCCTAAAGGTGCTCACGTGTATGGGCCATATATGTGGGTTGTACAAATGTGCAAATCTACATCCATCTGTATGTGTAAAAGGACATATTAAAGTGTGAACATGTATGATTGAGCAGGCAATCATGTTGGGTTGTGCCTGTGTGTACTTATTTTCATGCATATGAATATTTACATATGCATTATATATTTTATATGAATTTATGTATTTCTAATATCTTTCTGCATTTTGTGCTTCATGTATGTACACTCCCTGTTTGAAAGAATGGGGGGAACAAGTCCCCATTTTCTACATCACAGTTTCTTCTTATAATTAGGAACTTGGCAGCCATCCACCTACAGAGACAACTGTTTCAGTTAATGACACAATAGGCGATTTTAATTTATTTATTTAGCTTGGCATTTAAAAAAAAATAACTAGAGAAATCACTTCTCTGAGTAAGAAATCAGTGGCTGTAATGAAAAGCAGATTGTAGGTAGGCCAAGGAAGACAGGGGCAGTTTGGACAAGAAAACCACTGTTTTTAGGACCTTAAAGTCAGGGGATATATCAGCCTTCTCTCAGATGTTTTCAGGACAATCACAGTCAGCTCCACTATTGATTGTATGACTCTGGGTAAGTCATTTTCTCCTCTTCTTCCAGCCGTGATATTCTCTATTTCATATCCTAATGCCTCTTTTCAGCTCTGACATTTTGTGTTCTAAGGTCTCCATCATCTCTACATGCTATGTTTTAAGAGTTCTCAGCAACTTGTTTTTCTATCAGTTAATTCCTCCACTTAATCTGTGTAAGCAAGGACAGAAGACCCCTTTAACCAAATGCCTGATGGCCAAAGGGTGCTACTGTAGTAGCAGGATGGCCCCACTGTACAAGCACCTTCCTTTCATGTCAGTGAAAATGGAGAAAAGTCAAGTGAATTGCTGGGAGAAGCAGATGAACAAGTATTAGAGATATAGGCTGTTGGGAAATGGATGTCACCTATGGGCTGCTCATGCTAAGAGAAGATTGCATTGATGACCTAGGTTGTAACTAGATGTTTGATGTTGTTCAGTCGTTTCAGCTGTATCTGGCTTTTCGTGACTCCATTTTGAGGGACTTTCTTGGCAAAGATACTGGAGTGGTTTGCCATTTTCTTCTCCAGCTCATTTTATAGATGAAGAAATGGAGGCAAACAGGGTTAAATGATTTGCCCTTGATCACACAGCTAGTTAATGTCTGAGGCCAGATTTGAACTCAAGTCTCCCAGACTCCAGGCCTGGTGCTCTATCCACTAAGCCACCTAGAAGCAATATAGATGCTTAGATGGGTTCCATTTACTCACCTACACTCTCCTTCCCCATCAATAGCAAATTAATCCTGTCATAAATCAATTGGAGATGAGGAACATGGTCTAGTCTTTGCCCAGGATCTAGGGATCATCTCTGACTAGAGTCAGAAGTCAGTCTAATCAGGGTTAGGTCTTGATCAAGGACTGCAGGAAGGGCTCAGACTATGATGATGGTTTGAAATCCATCCATCCAAAGACTTGTACATTATATCCTGAAGAGTAACTCTGAGAATTTTAGTGAGAATTATATAATTAGAGAAAATAAAAGAATTTTAGTTACAAGGGGCCTTGGCTGCCATTTTCTCTTATTCTTACCAAATGAGTCCCCACTACAACATACCCAATAAGGTATAGTTCAGCCTCAGTTTGAAGCACTCTGATGGGGGGGAGCCCACTCCCACTCTTTGCATTATACTGAAATTTATCTCTTTGAACCTCCACTCTTTGCTCTTGATTCTACTCCTTCAGATCAACCAAAACAAATCTATTCCCTCTTCCACATCAAAACTTTTAAATTACTTGACATGATGGAATTAGGGTTCACATTTAGGTTTCTTGTTTTGTTTTGTTTTTTGGCTGTCATGACCCTGTTGACTCATATTGAGTTTGCAGCTCACTAAAACCACCAGAATTTTTTTTTTTAAACAAAGTACTGCGATTCTCCCACATTGTACTTGTGAGGTCAACTTTTGGAACCAAGCATAACATTTTATACTTTGGTTGGGAATACAAAATTCATACACATGAAAAAATCAGAGAACAAGAGAGAATATAATATAGAATCAAATAAGTCCTGTGGTACAAAATATAAAAGCTGGAGGATTCAGAGCAGGAAGCAAATAGTATGGTTTGGAGTAGTCATGAGCAGGGTCCTGGAGGAGGTGGTGAGGGAGCTGGGCCTCGAATGATAACTCACATTTTCACTGGTGGAGAGGAAGGAAAGAGACATTCCAGGTGAAGCAGCTTGGGGGGAAAACACAGTAAAGGTTGAGGTGTACAGTGGAGATAGCATTGTGGGCAAAGAAGACATGGTAGGATAGGGAGGAGAAATGGGTCTGTGTCTGGAATGAAGAAATTCTAGTACTAATTATGTAAAGTCCAAATGGTAGGGTCAATTCTCATTCATGCTTATTGGATAGTGCCTGGTTTAGAGTTCTTGACAGGGGATATATTTGCATTGGGTTGATATCTGAATGTTTCTGAGAATTGCCAAGGGCTCCCAAAATCTCCTTCTTCTCAACTGAGGACTAAGCCTCAATATTATCTCAAGTCAGACTTACACTGTACTTGTCTCATCTCTACCTTACAATGGCTGTAATTGTTCTGAATTTGTTGTGACATTGTGTCTCCAAGCCAATCAAATCTGGCAGAACTGTTGTAATCTTCAACATCAATCTTCTGACTGCAGCGATAAGTTGGGATGCATAGACTCTAATCAGATAAGATTGCTTTTCAAAGGCAGGCAGAAGTTCCAGACACCTACATATCTGAGTGTCAGTGGGCCACCTAAAGGAAGCATTCTCCAATTGGTCTAAGTCAGGTTTAAGTTTAATGGATCATTGGAGAGAGGAGATCCCCTTCCTCTTCAGAAGTCATTATGGCCCCTTCCTGTTTCTTTTGGTTTACTTACTCTAACATCTCCCTCAGACAAACATACTATGACTGTCCTGCTTTCCACCTTACCCCTAGCAATAAAACTGAGAAAAACCTAATACTGAGAGGAGATAAAGAAGTAAAAGAGTTCATTTCATTTCTGATAAATCTGCTGCCCTAGGTCTACTGGTTCCACAGCTTGATTTCCATTAGTCTCCAAACATGGGGGTCTAATAATACAGATTATAACAGAATTATCATGCAACTTTTATGTCTTTCTTATGGTAATGGTGACAGTGACCATGATACCGATGGTGAAAGTGAAGTTGAGGGCACCTTCGGTGTCTATGTTGGAGATCATGA
Source organism: Petaurus breviceps papuanus (assembly GCF_028583685.1). Classification (NCBI taxonomy): domain Eukaryota; kingdom Metazoa; phylum Chordata; class Mammalia; order Diprotodontia; family Petauridae; genus Petaurus; species Petaurus breviceps. The sequence continues at coordinate 2,153,474 of NW_027187460.1, read as the reverse complement.
CAGGAAAGGTGATGTCGGTGTTGATGGAGATGATAATATCTATGATGGTGATGCTGCTGCTGGTGATAATATCGATGGTGGTGATGGGGATGATGGCAATGATGATGTCTTCGATGGGGATGGTGATGCTGGCACTGGTGGTCCTTATGCTTAGGTTGTTGTGATTGTGCTACTGAAGACAATGATAACACTGATTGTGGCACCAAGGATGATGTCTGTGATGGGGGTGATGGTGTTGACAATAATTTTGATTGTGGAGATGTTGATAGTGAGATGAAAGATTGCACATGTGATACTGTTAATGATGAGCAAGAGGGCAATAACTTCTGTGACTCTGATGAGGGGTATGGTAGGGATAAAGATGGCGGTGGTCGTGGTGGTGACAATGATAAAGGGAGTGATGGTGGTGATGCTTGGGAGGGGGATACTCTTGATGTCTGTGATGCTTGGGATGGGAATGGTATTTGTGAAGATGTTGATGGTGGGGGAGAAGGTGGAGATGATGGAGATGGGGGAGATGATGGGAGTAAAGAGGGTGATGCTAGGAAGGAAGATGGACATGGGGATAAAGGTGGTGATGATGGAGATATAGATGGGTATTGTGGGGGTGAAGAGGATGATGGTAAGGGGGGTGAAGATAGGAATGGTAGGGGTGAAGATGGGGATGGTGAGTATAAAGATGGGGATGGTGGGGGTAAAGGTGAGGATGGTGAGGGGGGTGAAGATGAGGGTGGTAAGTGTGAAGATGGGGATGGTGGGGATAAAGATGGGGATGGTGGGGATAAAGATGGAGATGGTGGGGATAAAGATGGGGATAGTGAAGAAGGTGAAGATAGGAATGGTAGGGGTGAAGATAGGGGTGGTGAAAGTGAAGATGGGGATGGAGGAGGTGAAGAGGGTGATGGTGAGGAGGTTGATGGAAATGAGGATAGTGACAGAGTTAGAGGAAGTGAAGATGGTGATGAGGTTGATGGAGCTGAAGATGGGGATGGTGGGGGTAAAGATAGGGATGGTTGTGGTGAAGAGGGTAATGGTGAGAGGGTTGAAGGAGGTAAAGGTGGGGATGGTAAGGGGGATAATGGGGGGGAAGATGGGGATGGTGGGGGGAAAGAAGGTGATAGCGATAGGTTTGATGGAAATGAAGATGGTGATGGGGTTGACAGAGGTGAAGATGGTGGGAGTGAAAAGGGAGATAAGGGTGAGGGAGATGATGGAAGTGGAGTTGGGGAAGGTAGAGGTGAAAGGGATGATAGGCTTAGAGATGGGGATGATAAGGTTGAGCATGGGGGTGAAGATGGTGATGGCAGTATGGGTGATCGTTCAGGTGAAGATGGTGATACCTGTGAATGTGTTGGAGTTAAAGAAAACGGTGATGGGGATGATGAGTTTAGCAGCAGAGATGATGGTGCCAGTAACATATGTGATATAGTTGATAGTGATAATGCTGCTGCTGCTGAATATGGTAATGGGTATAGTGATGATGATGGTGACTGATAAGTTGGGAAGGAGAAGTAAAGTGTGGAATCAGAGAATCATGGAAACACTTTGACCTCTTCCTGGTTTTCCAGAAGGTGTTAATCATTCCTTTAGTAAGCTGTGGGGTCAATGCCTGACCCTCTTTCTCTAAATGCTAATACTCTGTTCAGCATCCAATTTCCATTTCTGGCACGAACAAAGGTGTCTTATGCTTCAACTGCCTTCAGGGTCCTCATGGCTCCTGTTCCAGAGGAGGAGACACAGTTACCACTTTGCCCTGTGCCTGAGACCTACCCAGATCTCTTCCCCTTCTGGTGAAAGTCCAGATCCTCATCTGTCTCTCTGTTTGTCTCAATATTAGTCTAGGTGTCAGTTTCTCTTTATCAGTCTCTGTGCCCCAGTCAACCTTTATGTTTCTAAGTTCCAACCTGTGTATAAATCTCTGTTTCTCTCTATATGTCTTTCCATTTATCTTAGTATCTGCTTCAATTTCTGTCTCTGACTCCATCTCTGTATCTTATTCTGATTTTTTATTTTTCAATATGCTCTTGATCCATTTCTCTAGAAGTTCCTATAGCTTCTCCTTCCCACATTCCTCTTTCCCTCTCTCCTTTCCCATTTCTTTCCTCCCTCACTCTCTTCCTCCCTTCCTTTCTTTTCTCCTTCTCTGTCTCTTCCTCCCTCCCTTTACTTTCTCCCTCCTTCCTAAACATTTACCCTATTCAAAAAACCTGACTCTTCCCACCTGCCTCTACCCCACTTTTCTCTCTCTCTTGATCCCTCTCTCTACTCTTCTGTCTCTCTTAAATCCCTAGGACTGATAAGGATGAGGGCCGAAGACCTGCCTTGAACAGTGGGGTTGGTCCCAAAGTTGCAGTATGTTGCCAAAGTGTTCTTCTCAGTTACAACTGTGTATCTTGCCCAGTGGATTTAGAAGGGATCTCCAGGATCTCTCCACTCTCTTAGTAACCAGTTCCTCAGCTGTCGGAGGTCTCAGGCTGCTGGACATACACTGAGCTTAGGGGCACTGTCAGAAGTTAACTGACTCTTCCAGAATCTCAGCCTCTTTTAATTCTCTTAGGCCGACTGCCCCTCCCCCACAGGCAAGAGGCTCTTGGCAAACAATCAACCCCCTGGTCATTCTGATGACACCCTGATTAGTATTCAAGCCACACCCACTCCTGAGTTACAGAGATTGTAGAACCCTGCCATCTTCCCTCTCCATTTCTTAAGCTTAAGACCATGGCCAGCAAATTTGTTGGTCTCAGGATACCTTCAACATTCTTTCACTGAACGTTTTTTTTTAAACTGAGTTATATCCATTGGTGATCTGGTGAATGTTTAACAATTGGCTCTCCGGGAGAAAAAAAAGTACCAGTTTTAAGTTTAATCCAAATTGTTAACATTTGCTCTATCACTCTCTTTTAAAGTCTACAATCAACAAAGCAATAAATCAAACCCCGATTTATAGTGTTCTCTGATTTTCCAATTTGAAGTTGTAAATGCTCACACTGAAAATTCAACAACCCACTGTGCCAGTTTGAGTTGGTTCTAACATTTTTTATATTTATTCAAAGTTAAAACATCTTAGTATTATTATGAAAATAGTTTTGACCTCACAGAGCCCATGAAAAGGTCTCAGAGACCCCAAACCACACTTTGAGAACCACTGGCCTAGGGTAACTCAGTCTTTCTGTCTCAGCCTCTTTGCACCAAATTTTTTACTAGGAGGTGCTCTGCCTCATAGTTAAGACATGTAAATAAGTATTAAATAAGTAAATAAACATTTATTAAGCAATTACTATGTGCTGGGCACTGTGCTAAGCACTGAGGACACAAAAAGAGGCAAAAGATAGTCCTTGCCCTCAACATGCTTCCAATCTAATGGGGGAGACATATGCAAAAAAAATATACAAACAAGTTATATATAAGACAAATAGGAAATAATCAATGGAGAGAAGTCACCAGAATTAAGAGGAGTTGGGAAAGCCTTCCTACATTAAGATGGTATTTTATCTGGGACTTGAAGGAAGCCAGGGGAAGCAGGAGGAGTAGATAAGGAGGGAGAGCATTCCAGACACAGGAGGCAGCCAGAGGGAATTTGGAAAGAGGACTAAAAGGGTTGTCTGAGTGTCCTGGCTGCTTGTGTACCTAAAAGTGTTACAGAAGTCATTTGTTGCTTTTGTTGTTAAGTGGAAAGGGCTGCTGTGGATCCAAATTCAGAAGACTTAGTGCCAGGTCACATTATTACAGCCATAGGAAGTCCCTTCACTGAGCCCATTTCCTCATTGGTAAACTGGAAAGATGCAGTGGAAGCAACTTTAGCCTAGAAAGAATGCTGGCCTTGGAGTCAGAGGTCTTTGGTTAAAAACCTGGCTCTCCTATTTGTAATTTGTGTGACTCTGGGCTAGATGCTTAACCTCTCTAGGCTTTTTTATCCTCATCTATAAAACGAAGAAAGGGGCTGTTGAATGAGATGACCTCTGAGGTCACTTCCAGATCTGAATTAATACTTTAATTATCCAATCAAATGAGATAATATTTGTCAAGTGCTGTGTAAGGGAGCTGAGAGTCTAGACGTCCCCTGGTTTAGACTACAACTTCAGTATTATGTTCGGTTCTGTGCACAATATTTCAGGAAGGATATTGCCACAGTGGAATGTATTCTAGAGGGTAACCAATATGGTAAGGGAACCGGAAAGAAGGCCAAACAAGTATGAGTTGAATGACCAGGGGGATGCTTGGGGGTAAGGGGAAAACAGATTCAAATGAGTATAAGAAGACTGCAAGACTGCCTTCTGGTCTTTGAAAGGTTGTCTGTTATAGGGAGCAGACTTAATCATTAAAGCAACAAGCATATATTAATGACCTACTATGTGTTAGGTATTGGGGATACAATGCTGAAAAATGAAATGGTTCCTTCCCTCAAGAAGCTTACATTCTATCAGATAAAATGTACACATATGGGGACAAGGCCAATGACTTCCCTGCTATAGAGAACTCCCAAATGAAGAAACTCCTACCAGTGTAGACAGACACCTCTTCTTCAACTTATACAAAATAAATAAAAATTCATGTGTAGAGGGAGGCACTAGCAGCTAGGGGGAATCAGTTCACATAGGAGGTGGCACTTACACTGAACTTTCAGGGAAACTCATATCTGTTAGTTGGTTTTATTTAATTGTTTTGTTGTTACAAAGGAGATTCACTGGCTGGCAACTGGGAAATATATTTGGAAATAAGTGTGAGAGTTTTAAAAAGGCATCAACAATTTATTTAGGTGTTTTTTTTTTTTTTTTTACAAAAGGTCTTATGGTCCTTAGCTTACTCAGATGGCTTCTTAAGATGTCAGAGAGCTTATTCAGTCATTCATTAAAATAAATTGACTCAAAAAATCAATTGCATAATTAGAGGAAGACTGAGGCATGGCCAGACAAATTTATATGAAATACATCTGGGAGTTTTAGTGGACTGTAAGCTCAATCAATTTAAGGCAGGAGGGTGGCATGTCAACATCCAAAGCTAACATGGCCCTTGGCTGCATAAAAAGATGTTCAGAACAAGAGATGTGAGAGTCCCTACTGTGCTCTTAAGAGTCTAGTAGAGATATGGCATAGATCCAGTTGCAGTATACTACTTGGTAGCCTCTATGGAAACTAGCCCAGATTCAGTGCTCAATAACTATGTACTTGGGGAATGAAGGCTACCCCACAGCTATCAAGAGGACTCTACTCTGGCATCCCATTTAATTGGGTGAGACAAAGACTTCGAGATTTGATGACCTCATAATGGCCATTTATAGAATCATTACCTCTCAAAATGGGAAAGAACTTCAGAGATCATCCAACCAGAAGCCCTCCATCCCCCCAAGGTTAGAATCTCTCCTAGATCACTCTTGACAAAGAAGTCAGTCCAGAATCTTTCAGAACACATCTAATGATAAGGAAGTCACCATCTCCCATGGTAGCACCTTCAATCACAGGACAGCTCCAAATGTTAGAAAATTCTTCCTTATCTCAAGCCAAAATTTGCCTCCTTTTGGTAACCTCCCAGTTGTGACTTTTCCAAAGAACAAACCTGTTCTTTTATATGATAATAGCTATCATGCTCCAATGAGAAGAACTCTCTAGGTTAAATATTCCCCAATCTTTCAACAAATCTTCATATGACTGGGCTCTGGTCCAATCCCCATTTTGATCACTATCTTCTGGCAAGCTTCAGTTTGTAAATGTCCTTTCTAAACTAAGGGGCCCAGAATTAAGCAAAGTACCCCTAAACTCTAAATTGGATCTACCTTCCTCTACTAGTGCTCAATATGTCTCTCTCTTAGAGCCTTTATCATACTAATCATTGTGCCATGGTCACCTGTGTCTATGTATTACCTCCTCCACTAGGCTGTGAGTTCCCTGAAAGTAAGGAGCCATTTTGATTTCATCTTTGTCTTCTCCAGGCTCAAGCACAAAGTATATGCTTAACAAGTCTTTGCTGGATAGAGAAATGAATATCTGGATGGATTTAGTTGAAGAAGGGGTGTGGGAAGGGAAGAGACTGAAAAGGCCCATGGGCCCTTTCTGTTTCCAAAATTGTACCCTTCCTGAGAAGGTAGTTGACTTCCAGAAGAGAGCCTTGGTATCTGGTTTGAAGCTGGGATTCTAGATCAGCTTTTCCTAGGGATTATCTGTTGGTAATTTTGATCCTTTCTCAACTTAAAAAGAGCAGCTCATAGCCCTCACTGCTAGGTAATATCCTGAATTACTTTTCCCAGAAACCATAATCAATCTGCAAAATGTGTTAAGAGAGCAGACATGGACAATGGCCAGGTTCTAGGCCCCAAAATGCCACTGCCAAGTTCCTATTCCTTTTTGGTCCCAGCTTCTCCACATGTTAACTATTTCTCTAGAACTTTAAAAGTTCACAAAGCACTTGCATGACAATAACCCTGTAAGGAACAGAAACTGAGAATTATCATCGCCATTTTATAGATGGTCCAATCATTTGCTCTAGGTCACATAGCTAATAAGTATCAAAGCCAGGCTTCTCCTAACTTCAAGCCAAGGGCTCATTCCATTATACCATGCTGCCTTCCAAAATGTAAAATGAGAAGGTTTGACTATCTCAGAAAGTCATAATTATTGAGGTAGAAGTGACCTCAGAGGCCATCTGGTCCAAACTAAACATTAAACATGAGTTGCTTCTATAATATCCATGAAACATGTGCTGTTTGAATACTTCCAAGGACAGGGAGCTCATTACTCATCCCAATTGCATGCCTTTGCCCTAGGCAGTCTTTTATATTGTGAGTCACCTACTATTACTACTAGAGAATTTTCACCATCAGCTTCCCTCTAAACTTGTCCTGTGTTGACCTACAAAGACAAACCGAGTAAGTCCAATCCTGCTTTCAAAATTTTTACATCTCCTACCTCTATGGTTCTTTCTACATAGCAGAAAAATCCTAGGTAGCTGATTCTTAGTTATCAGGTAGAACTACATCAGGCCAGTGCTAGGCACACAGTAGACACATCTAGTTAGCACACTTCAGTGCTTCATGAGTCCTTTAATTGTCAAATGTATTTAAAATGCAGTTGGACAAGTACAGGTTGGAAGAGTGGTGAATCAGCAGGGCAAAGGAAATAGATCTTGTGGTCTCAGTGAAAGGTGCACTGGCTTTTAGTTAGCAGGCTAGCAGGTCATTTTCTCTTTCTAAAGGAATTCCACACCTGCCTCTTCTATCCAACCCCTGTGCTTTCAATAAGGGAGTTCAATAGCCATGTCAAGGTTCTCCTAAGTTCTCTAACCTCTTACAGCCTCCATACCTCCTCTTCCACTCCTCCCCAGTCATACGCAGGGATGAGCATAACTGAGATCTCACCATTATCCACTTCCTTAATAAAAAAAAAAAGATTCTCTTTAACCATAATCTCTTATTATTGCCCCTCTTTCTATGTCACATCTCTCTGAAAACTATTCTTCGCCCTCAGGATGATCTCTGCCCATCAGTACTTTCTCAGGTTATGACATTTCTTTCTTCCCTTTTAAATCTTAATAATAGCTAATACTCATATAATACTTACTATGTACCTGGTATTGTGCTAAGCCCTTTATAATTATTATCTTATTTGATCCTCATAACAATCCTGCAAGGTAAATGCTATCATCATTCTCATTTTAGAGATGAGGAAACTGAGGCAAACAAGTGTTAAGTGACTTGCCCAAGGTTACACAGCTAGTAAAAATCTGAGGCTGGATTTGAACTCAGGTCTTCCTGACCCCAGGTCCTGTGCTCTTTTCACTGTACTACCTAGCTGCCCAATCTTCACTCCATGGTTAACCAATACAATTCCCAATATTCCCCTGGTTCAGTCAGATTCTTTGTGACCATTTGGGGTTTTCTTGGCAAATATACCAGAGTGGTTTGGCATTTCCTTCTGCATTTCATTTTACAGATGAGACACTGAGACAAAGAGGGTTATGTGACTTGCCCAGGGTCACACAGCTACTAACTGTCTGAGGCTGGATTTGAACTCAGGAAGATGAGTCTTTCTAACTCCAGACCCAGCACTTACCACCTTGCTGCCCCAGTAAACAGTCTTCTGCTATTGAATTATATTCCTCTCTAACTGGTTTTCCATTTTATTCCCTCCAAAAAGCTCTCCTCTCCTCTCCTCTCCTCTCCTCTCCTCTCC
>NW_027187460.1:2121461-2145212 GCF_028583685.1 Petaurus breviceps papuanus | reverse complement strand
CCCCTCCCCTCCCCTGCCCTCCTCTTCTCTTCTCTTCTCTTCTCTTCTCTTCTCTTCTCTTCTCTTCTCTTCTCTTCTCTTCTCTTCTCTTCTCTTCTCTTCTCTTCTCTTCTCTTCTCTTCTCTTCTCTTCTCTCTCCTAAGCCTTTCTCTCTCCAACACATGCTCAAGGATGCTGTTTCTTTATGGACATGAGAGAGAGTATATTATGCAAACTCACTCTTCTAACATCCTCATCTCAAATCCCTTCCAGGCTCACCTCCTTCACGCCAGCCTTTGCTATTGAGGTGGCCTCTGTTTTAGGGTCAAAAACCCCTTTGCATGTTCCCATGAGCCTATCCTCTCCTGTCTTCTCCAGTATATTATACCTTTAATTATCTTCCTTTCTTGATAATCTTCAATTTCTCTCTATCAAGTGGTTCCTTCCCTACTGCCTAAAAACAAGCCCAAGTCCCTCTCGTCCTTAAAAAATCCCAATCTATACTTTACCATTCTCCTCTCAAACCATCATCCTATATCTATCTATCTTCTCTTTCTTAACCTATCTCCTAGGAAAAACTTTCTATGCTTGTTGCCTTCACTCTTCCCCACATTCACTCCTCAACCCTTTGCAATCTAGGTTCTGATCATCACTCAACTACTCTCTCCAAAATTACCAATGATCTCTTAGTTGTCAAATCTGATGGGCCTTTTCCCAGCACCCATTCTACCTGACCTCTCTGCTGCACTGGACTCTATATACCACCCTCTCCTCAAGGATACTGTCTCCTCATTGGGTTTTCTTTATTCTACTTTCTCCTTGTTCTCCTTTTACCTGTTTATTACTCCTCCTAAGTCTCTTCTGCTAGCTTGTCACCCACATCTGACCTCTTGGTTGTGTTCTCCAAGGCTTTGTCTTGGGCTCTTTTCTCTATATATACTGTCTCTTATTGGTCTCATAATAATCATTAAATTACCATCTCTCCAGAGATGATTTCCAGATTGATAAAGTTCATCCCAGTCTTTCCTCTGAGCAGAGTGCTGTATTACCAACTGCCTAGTGGACATTTCAAATCAGATGCCCCAAAGACATCTCAAATTCAATATGTCTAAAACTGAACTTATTGCTTTCCTCCCAAAACTGATCTCTCTTTCAAACTTCCCTATTTCTGTTGAAAGAACCAACATTCATTTAGTCTAGTAGGTCTGGCCTTATCCTTGTTCTATCTCATCCCGTAATATCTAATAAGCTTTCAAATCATGTTCTTTCTGCTTCCACAATATCCTTCATAGCTGGCCTCTTCTCACTGCTCATACAATCACCACCTTAATTCACATTCTCATCAACTCTCTCCTAAACATTTCTAAAGGGCTACTTGGTCTCTCCCCCACTCTAATCCATTCTCCGTATAACTGACAAAGTGATTTTCCTTAAGTAATAATAACTGCTGTTGTTCTATCATTTCTGTCATGTCCAGCTCTCCATGATCCCATCTGAGGTTTTATTGCCAGATTTATTGTAGTGGTGTGCCATTTCCTTCTTTAGCTCATTTTACAGATGAGGAAACTGAGGTAAACAAGGTTAAGTGACTTGCCCAGGGTCACACAGCTAGTAACATATCTGAGGCTGGATTTAAACTCAAAGTAATAATAATAGTTAACAAATAGTGCCTACTATGTACCAGCCATTGTGCTAAGGACTTTACAAATTTTATCTCACTGGATTCTCACAACCCTGTCTGTATTTCAACTCTGCACCTGTCCAACTTGACTTAAAACTAATTATTTAGCTTTGTGCTATGCCTGCTTCTTTCTTAGGCTTTAAAGCAGGGACTATGCCTTATTTCACCTTTTTAATTACCAGAATTATCTGCAGGAGTTTATACAGAATAAGAGCTTAATAAATATTTGTGGAATTGAATTGAAACTCAGTGAAATGAACAATACAATACAGGTAAGGGGGCCTTGAATGACAGGGAAAGAATGTTTGGTTTCAAGGAAACTAACCTTTGCAGTGGGCTCTTGTGGGGCCTGGAAATGTCCATCCCTCCATTACCACCCCTCCCAATTCCCTCATAAAATGTTGGCTCTCAATTTACAGAAAAAGGGCCTCTCTCCATCTGATCTAGGGATTAAATGCTCAGCAAATTCTTCAAGGCCCCTTTCCCAACTTAAGCATGGAAGGTAATTGCCCCAGCAACGACTGTGATTCAAATATGAATAGCTGCTAATATGCATACGGTTTTGCATTTCATTTGCATTATTTTCACTTACAGTCAAGATGCATTGAAATCCACACCCCCAGGACCCTGCTGTTTATTCCCAAGTGCCATTACCCTCATCTAAAAAACATACTCACCATACAGTCCTAGGTCCTACCTGAGCCCAGGAGAGAAATAATGCTCAGTCTGGCTGAGTGGAAGGGGCAGCCCCCTGCCCCAAGGACCACAGTCCTGGTCTGTGCTTAGCCCAAGACCGAGGCATTCAAAGGATCACCTTTCACATCCATAGGCCTCTAAGTTTCGGAAGGCTTTTCATAGATACTGTCTTATTTAATGCTTCTGACAGCCCTAAGACACAGTCCAGTGTGAGGTAAAGAATCCTAGAATGAGAGTCAGCATATCTGGCTTCTGTCCTGCCATTGCCAATGCTAATGACTTGATCTATAACCCTAGGCAACTCATGTCTCTGCAACAAACTTAGTTTTCTTCTCTGACAAAGGGGATGATAATCTCTGCCCTCCAGTCTTCATAGGGTTGTGTTAGGATCAAATATCAAGTGCTTTTGGTAGTTAAGGCAAGGATTATGGTCCTCCATTTGACAGAAGAGGAGACTGAGGCTCAGTGGTTTGTCCAAAATTGTTGAGCAAGAACGTGCCTGTATACCAGTCTCTTGGCCCACCACCCTTTTCATTAAACTATGCAGTCTTTAAATAGAAAGTTCTAAGCCAGGAATTGGCAACCCAAGGAAAGTGTGCCAAGATGGTTTAGGGGCTGTCTCCCCCCTCAAAAGTGCAGTGTTGGGAGTCAGGGCACTCACACTTTCCTTCCGGGCCCTTGACGCAACTTGGGAGGCTCACGTTCCCCTCATTACTTTAATAGTGTGGGCAGGGTCCTTCTAAGACAACAAAAGGACAGGGTCTGGATTTTGGCCCCTCCCTTCTGAAAGGAGGTAGAATGGTATCATAGAAAGAACCAGGGTCAGTGAGTCAGTAGGCCTAGATCTGAAGTCCAGGCTCTGCCACTGTCTTACTTTATGACCCTCTGTCAGTCTGTGTTTCCTCACCTGTAAGATGAGAGGATTGGCTCAGTGATTTCTGATGTCCCTACTAGTCTCAATGTTGTACGTCCTAAGGTGTGGCAGAGTACATACAGTACTGGCACTGAAGCCAGTAGGTTGGAATCCTGCCTCAGACAGTTATTAGCTGTGGGACCCTGGGCAAGTCACTTTACTTTTTTGAGTCTCAATTATTTTTACCTATAAAATGGGGCTGCTGATATGTGTTGTCTGTACCTATATCCCAGGATCGTTGTGAAGCTCTGATGAAATCATCCATGCCAGGTGCTTTGCCAACCTAAGAGGCTTATATAAATGGCAGTTGTCATCTATTATTTTAGGTTTTATGTTTTAAGACCCCTTTTGGCTCTCCCATGCCAAGCTCTAGAGCAGAAGGTTCTTTTCTGCTCTGACATTCTATGACACAGTCCACAGTCAGACCCACAGCCAGTCATTCTCAGGAGGTTGACCTGCAGCCTCCTAGGTGCTCAGATTGGGCCTACTGCTCTGAGACATGTCTTAATTGGGAGCCCAGACATTCTCTTCCCTGCGTCACCATCCATCTCTTTCCATCTCTTTCCGTTCCTTCCCTCCCACTCTCCAACGTCCGCCTCCAAATGCCACTGAAACAAAATTAAAACTAACACTTTCAATAATGAGCTTTAAACGGGTTTTCCATTTTCTCTGCAATCTAGACAGGGCAGCCGGCCAGGAGGCAGTGTGCCAGCCCCCACCCCCAGCCATAGGCTGGGAGCAGCCCCAGAGATCTATTAAACTGGGTGTAGCGCAGTGCTAGCTAGCTCAGTGCTGATTTCCAGCCCCATCCTCTGCCCTCCACATCCCCTTCTCTCCACAAACTCCTTCCCTACCTCTGCTCACAAGGAATGATTTGCTTTGGTTTTGCATCATTTGTTGGCACTTCAGCCCAGTGATAACTGGATTATTCTATGACTTTGCTGGGAAGCCCCTCTCCCAAGGAGGATGAGGGAATTGAAGCCATCTACAGGTGATCTGGGACAATTAACAGTCTTGAAGAAAAGCACATCTGAAGAGAAGAGAGGAGGCAGCACGCTGCATAGAAAGAATATCACACTTGTCTTCAGAAGGCCTGTGTTAGAATTGGGGCCTGGCCATTTAGCAGCCAGTTAGTTCGTAAACAGGTATTAAGTTCCTACTGAGGGTCAGGCACTGTGCTAAGCACTGGGGATACAAAGAAAGCAAAAGACAGCAGTCCCTGCTCTCAAGGAGTTGCCAGTCTAACGAGAGAGGCAAAATGTAAGAAACTATGTACAAACACACTACATACAGATGACCTCTGAAATTCTCAATAGATGGAAGGCACTAGAAGCAAGAGGGATTGAGGAGGGCTTTCTGTAGAAGGCGGGATTTTAGGGGCAGCTAGATGGAACAGTGAATAGAGTGCCTGCCCTGGAGTCAGGAGGACCTGAGTTCAAATCCAGCCTCAGACACTTGACATGTAACTAGCTGTGTGACCTTGGGCACGTCACTTAATCCCAATTGCCCTGCCTTCCCAATTAAAAAAAAAAAAGAAGGTGGCATTTTAGCTGAGACCGGAAGGAAGCTAGGCAGAGGAGCTGGTAATCAAGGGCTCTGAATGCCAAACAGAGGATGTTAGGCCTTCATCCCCTTTCCCTGTAATTCTTCACTCTTAATACCTCGACCTGCTCCCCACCTAGAGGCCAAAATAATCTCCCCAAAGCACAAGCCTCTCCCCTGTTCAAGAACTTTTAGGAGCCCTATGGCCTCTAAGATAAAACACAAACTCTTTCGACACTTATAACCTTCTACAATCTGGCTCCTGCCTACTTTCCTGGTTTTATTTCCCATTATTCCTTCCCCCTATCCATTCTCCATTCCAGAGAAAGTCATCTACCTGCTACTTGAAATCAACATTCCCACTCTAGTCTCCATGCTTTTGTAAAGGTCTTTCCCCCAGGCTTTCACAATTCTCCCTCCTCACCTCTATCTCCAGAATTTCTAGATTCATTCAAGGCTCAGCCAATGTGCTACCACTCACCCAAAAAATTTCCTGTTCATCCAAGATATTAACAAGCTTTCTCTCCTCCCCAAATTATATAACACATGTATATGCCTGTACATATACACACGTATGTGTATACACAATACACATCCATGTATATACACATGTATGTATAGACACATATGTGTATATTACATACACACATACACATACAACAATTGTGGGGCAGCATGGTGTAGTGAATAGAGCACCAGGCTTGGAGTCAGGAAGACCTGAGTTCAAATCCAGCCTCAGATAGTTACTAGCTGTGTGATCTTGGGCAAGTCATTTAACCCTGTTTGCCTCAGTTTTCTCATCTGTAAAATGAGCTGGAGAAGGGAAGGGCAAACCACTCCAGTATCTCTGCCAAGAAAACTCAAATGAGGTCATGAAGAGTCAGACGCACATGAAAAATGACTATACAACAACAAAATGATAATTTCATTTAACTCCTTACTATCACCCTGCTTCTCAAATTGAATTTAATCTCCTTGCGGAAAGGGACTATGTTTTTTAGTTTATACAGCTGTTGGACAATGGGTGTAGACTGGATGATCATGCAGTTTCCCTCCTGTAGATTCCTTCTTGAGTCAGAGGAGATGACTTGGCTAAGAAATCTTATAAATGTGACCTTCTAGCTTTCAATGCATGAAGAATACCATAGGGAGAGGTGAACTCCAGAGCAAGGCATGTGATACCTAGTAAGCACTTAATTAATGCTGTTTTCATGAAATAATTCATTCATTTCTGGGAGGGGACCAAGGTGAACACAGGAAAGAGAAAAGAAGGGAAAGCAGTGTTGCCTTTATTAAATTCAGCACTTATGAAACACGTATTCTTGTTTCAGGTTCTACACCAGGCCCTGAGGGCACAAAGATAAATAAGAAAGAGGCCTGTTCACAGGTTTCAGCATCAATACAAGTTATTGAGCAGCTACTACATGAAGAATAAATACCCTTTCCATCTAGGGGTCAGGTGTAGATTATAGGATCATCATATTTAGAGTTGGAAGGGGCCTTTGGGGTCATCAAATTCAAGGCCTTCATTTTACAGGGGAGGAAACTGAGGCTCAGAGAGGAGAAGGGACTTGCTTGAAGTAGCGGACCCAGGCCTTTGACTCCAATGCCAGTGATCTTCATACTGCTCCATTTTGTCAACTCTAAGAGGCCTAAGACCCCACCGCTGCTCTAGGGGAGGTTAGAGTTCAGTTGCAGAGGTAAGATCCCTAAAAAGCTCATTATTGCCAATGAACTGGTAACTAAAAAATGTTTTAAACTAGAGGACTGAGAGATCCTCTGTAGGCTGAGATCATGAGTGAAGACTTCCTGGAGGATTTAAATGATTATTAAAGAGATTAGCAGCTACAATCCATCCCTCCAAGCCTGAGAGTACTGGGAGGAGGGGTGGGGTGGGATGGAAGGATGGAGAAGGGGTTGGCTTAGCTTGGATAAATTTACTGAACCTTCTTGGGATCCAATTCTTCACAAGAACAACTGTCTCAGGAAAGTGATGAGCTTGCTCTGTGGTTTTAAAGAAAGTCCCTCTAAAGATGAGGGCTACCTTAAATCTGAGATGGGTGAGCCATTAAAAAAACATGTAAAGGTTGAGGTAAAGAGTAGCTGAAAATGGAAGGGTGTGTGTGTGTGGGGGGGGTGTGGGTATGTGGATGTGTGGGTGTGTGGGTGATTCCGTAGCTTGAAGGATTCTGCAATGTTAGTCAATCAATTAACCATCATTTAATGCAGCTGTTCAGTGCCAGGTGCTATGCTAAGCATGAAGGATACAAAGAGAGGCCAAAACCCGGTCCTTGCTCTCAGGGAGCTTACAGTCTACCTGGTTAAACAACATGCCAATGACCATACAAATAAGCTTTAAATGGGATAAAGAAGAGATGATTCACAGATGGAAAAATTAAGGAGGCCTGGGAAAGCCTTCTTGTAAAAGGTGGGACTTTACTGAGCCAGGGAAGCCTAGAGGAGAAGGTGAGGAGGGAGAGGGCTCCAGGCCTAGGAGAATGCTCTGAGCTGGGCTGCAGAGGGTCCTGTTGGAGGAACAGCCATGAGGCCAGTGTCACTGCACTGCAGAATACATTATAGGGAGTAAGGTATCAGAGTAAGGTAGGAAGAGGCCAGGTTGTGAAGGACCTTAAAGTCAAATAGAGTATTTTATACTTGAGCCTGGATGTGATAGGGAGGCACTGGAGTTTACGGAATGGGGCATGATATGGACAAATTTGTGTTTTAGGAAGATCACTTTGCTATCTGATGGATTGGAGTGGGGAAAATTAGTCCATGTTTGGTCCAGATGGAAGGAAATTTCTATCCTTTGGATCTATGGATTATGTCTTTGTCTCCTTACACTAAGGGATCCTTGAGGCAGGAACTGCCCCCCACCACCACCAAGATAGAGATCATATCCGAACCCTGAGTTTAAAGTCTACCTCAATGGACAAAGCATAATTTCTCCTCCCTCCCCTCTTAAGATTCCTAAAGCCTTTCATCTAATTATGGGATTTCCCTCCCATTAACAAACTGGACTCCCCCCCCAAAAAAAGCAGGGGTCATCAAGATGGGAAAAAGGAGCAGTAGAGAGGCCTTATTATCAAGTACAGGACTCCCTGAGAAACTATAGGGAAAGGAAGGCCCCAATGCCATTAGCCTGACTGGGCCTGAGAGTTAAGGGCTGTCATTGTCAGAGGCAGTGAACCAGTTGTTAAAACATATAGAGATGTGTCTCTCAATCACCTGGCTTCTGTTCTCCCAGTTTTATTTCTGAATTCCTGCATGGCCTTTTGTTCCACCTTTTTTTTTTTTATTGACTTCACGTTTCTGCAAGAAATAAAACAGAGAGAGAGACCAGAAATAAAAGGGAGAAAAGAAACCATTGACCTGAGTCACCTGCTAAGCTGTTTTTCTCCCTCTCCTTTATGCCTTTTAGACCCAGCTGGAGCTCAGGGATTGGGCATCACATGGAGGGAGAGCCAAGTTTTCTTCTTGGGAAGTTGTGTTCTTCTCCCTGGACTGGATAGTTCAATGGGGAGGGCAGAGTTAATGAGATCAAATGTCTCCTTGACAAGGGCTCATTCAGTCTCTGACTGAACAGCTCCTAAGATAAGGGACCTTATTGCTATCCAGGACAGCTAACTTGGCAGAGAGGGAAAGTTCCATGCTCTAGTCAGTCACACTGAGCACAGACTGAATCCTAACTCTGGCCAGAAAGTAAACCTTACCCCCAGCACTGAAGTCCCAGATTGGATCACAAACTGAAGCTCTAATCCAGTTTATTAGGGGAAGCACTTCAAAGCAGAAAGAGGCCTACATTTGAACCCAAAACACTTGACAATACTTCCTGCCTGTGAAATTGTAGATGAGGCATTTTACCTCAAAGGCCTCAGACTGCCGAACTGTAAAACGAAAGGGTTGGAATAGATGAGCTCTCAGTTTCCTTTCAGTTCTAAATCTTATGTCTCTCAGATTGAGCCCAAAATTTGGCCCCAGAATAAGAACTCCAGCAAAGAATGATGTTGGGTGCTAGCAGTCCCATTTCCCAGGTGAAAGGCTGTCCTACCCCCCCCACCCCCCAAGATCCCTTTCATCAAGCTCCAAGGCCAGCATCCTCATCAGCTAGGAGGTCTCTGTATTAGCAAGCCAAGAATTAACTTCCCCTCACTCAGGGAAAGGTCAACAGAAATCTCCCTACCCCCAGATTTGCAATAAATGTTTGCATTTTTACAGACATCTCCTCTACCAGATTAAACTAGAAGACACATTTCTTTGTAGATTTCCATACCACAAGGATTACACAGGAGTTTCTAATCCAACCCCACAGGCATTTATTAAGTGACCAACATGTGGCAGACACTATGCTAGGCACTAGAGTGATGAGCACTTTTTAAAAAATCGTCCCTGCCCTCAAGGAGCTTACGTTCTTTTGGCTGAATCCAGCATGTGAGCAGATTAGGATCCACATAACCACTGGAAGAAGAGGAGAGGGCTCTTGGGGGACTCAGATTAGAAGGAGGCTCAGAGATCATCTAGTATCATCTTTAAATTTTATGTATGAGAAAACTGAAGGGCAAGGTCACAAGGTCAGAAGAAAGCATTCCCTGATTCGAACCCATATCCCTGATTCCAAACTCAGCCCTCTTTCCACTCGATAACACAGTTTAGAAAGGCTTCCTAGAGGAGGTGGCACAAGAGAAGAGCCATGAAAAAAGCTGGGAATTCTTAGAGATGGAGATGCAAAGGAAATGCATTCAAAGAACATGGGGATACACAGGACAAAGGTGTGGAGGCAGAAGCTAGGATGCCAAGTTTAGGGAAGATTAAGTAAGTTTTGCTTGAATGTGGAATGTATGAGGAAGGAAAAAAGACATAAATCCAGAAAGATAGCCTGAAATGAGATTGTCGGGTAGCTAGGTAGCACAGTAGATAGAGCACGTCCCTAGAGTCAAGAGAACCTGAGTTCAAATCCAGCTTCAGACACTTACTAGCTGTGTGACCCTGTCCAAGTCACTTAACCCTGACTGCATCCAAAAAGAAAATAAAGGAATCAGATTGTGAAGGATTCAATGTCAAACAGGAGTTTGTATTTGATCCCAGAGGCAATAGGGAGCTACTGAAAGTTTAGGATTACAGGGGTGGTATGGTCATACTTATGTTATAGGAAGTGTATTTTGGGAGTTATGTTTAGGATGGATTGAAAAAGGGGAGACTTGAGGTAGGGAGACCAATTAAGAGGACTTTACAATAGTCTGGGCAGGAGCTAATAAGGGCCTAAACTAGGGTGATGATCATGTGAGTGGAGAAGAAGATTGCTAAGAGACAGAAGAAGGGAGCTGAGATAAAATCTGACAATTGTGTGAGTGAGAGGTTAGGGTAAGGTAGGGCTCTGAGAATGTGAACCAAGCTGACTAAAAATATGATGGTGCCCTCAACAGAAATAGAGAAATTAGGAGGAAAAGTGAGTTTAGAGGATGGAAAAATGAATTCCGTTTTGGATTAGTTACATTTGAGATGTCTATGACATGTCCAAGTGGAGATGTCCAATAAGCAGTTGGGTGTTGTTTATCCTTGATTTTCAAAGACATCATGACATCGTGGGATGATGTCTTGGCTTTTGAATGAATTGTATTTAAGTGATGCAGAGGTGCACAAACTTGTCGGCCAGTCTTGTTCTCTCTTCCAGAGTCATAGAAGTTTAATGGCAAGACAAGACTGGTGATGGCCCAAGATGTAATGGATGACCCTGGTGTCTTGGATGTCTGACCAAGCTCTAAGGGTTCTACCAGTGCCTGCTTCAGCCTTATGGTCACTAGAACAGACTGTCTTTATCCACCTATTCCACAAGGGGAAGTCTTCACATGCATGGGTATGGGGTAGGCATCCCCTAACACTGACAGATTTGAGGCCTGCTGGTCACCCTCAACCTGGTTTAGCCAGTCTTCCAATATGGTTTTACTAGGATGTAGCTGCTGCACATGCTACGGCTTCTCAGAGGCACAAGTAAGAGTTGAGTGCCAGGTGAACAAAAAGGTAGATAAGCAGTCTTGAAAAGGGCTCCATGGCCCCTCACACCAGACATGCTTTTCCTCCTTGAACACCCCATATACCCCAAGCAATTGGCAAAAAGGAATTGGAATTCAGAAGAGAAGTTAAAGATGGATATATAGAACTGAGAGTCTTCTGAAGAGATGATGCTGCACCCATGGGAGCTGATGAGATCACCAAGGGGGATAGCATTAGGGATAGTAGAGGAACCAGAACAATGTTGAGAACACTGATGACCAGGGAATAGGGCATGGATTATTATTCTTCCCAAAAGACTACAAAGAGGTTTCAGTCATGTAAGAGAAAAGCAAGGAGAGAATAGTGTCAAGGATCAGATGGCTATATGACTGGATAGATGCAGAACTGGCTGAATGACTATATCTGAAGTGATCACATCAAGTGGTCAATATCAACTTGGCAGGATATTTCTATTGGAGTGCCCCATAGTCCTGCACAGTTAGTCCTGCACAGTTTGACTTTTTATTTTAATCAACTGAGATGAAGGCATACAAGACGTGTTCATCAGATTTGCAAATGGCACAATGCTGGAAAACATGACTAGTGCAGCTTATGCTGGAGTCAGGATACAAAAAAAGAGATCAACAGGCTGAAACGTTGGGCTGAATCTAATCAGATGAAATTTAACAGGGACAAAGTATGGCTGAAATAAATGAGGGACTTTTAAAAAAAAGGTGTAAAGTATTCTCTAGTTTAAAAAAAATCAACTTCACAAGTATCAGATGGGGGAGTTGTGTGTAGACAGTTGGTGCCATCCAGGCTCAGGAGGTGCCAATAGTATGATTATGACCACCAAAAAAGTCAGTGATTTTAGGAAGCGTGAAGAGATAGAGTATCCAGAATGAGAGAAGTAATAGGCCTAATGTTCTCTGCTCTGGTTAGAATGCATCTCAAGTACTGTGTTCACTTTTAGGGGCTGGTCCCATTTTAAATCAATATTGATGAGCTAGAGCACAAGCAGAGACGGGGGGAGGAGGGGGGGGGCAGGAGGATAAAGGGCCTTGAGAACAGTCACATGAAGACTGGGAGGCAGTGGAAAGAATGCCAGACTTGGAGGCAGAGGATCTGGGTGAAAATTCTGGCTCTGCTCCTTCCTATCTGTATGATCCAAATTATTTAATCACTCTGACAGGAGAGATATGGGATGATAGTTTGAGGGGATATCAGAGTCCTGTCAAGGTTGTTAAAGCATGGGAGAGTTGGCTTTAAAGCATATTTGTTATATGTAGTAAGAAAGGAGCTGGTAGGGAGGAAAAATTAAAGATGAGAGGCAGGCTTGATGACAGATGGGGCAAGTTCCCAGGAGATGGGAAGGAATGGGGTCAAGTGGGCAAGATGTATGATTGATTTGAGTAGGAGTTGGCCTAGTTGACGTCTGAGATCCCTTTCAACTCTGTCTATGGTTCTCTACAGTTCAATGTTATCTATCCTCTGGATTCTAGCTTGACAAAGTGCCTCCGACAATGCCGTGCTCCAAATGTACATGAGGCCTCAGCTGGGTTTTGATACTTTCTGAACACTGCATATGAGAATCATAACAATACTCAACTGGAAGGAACCAATTACCAGAGGTCCAACCAGTCCAGTTCACTTGCCTTCAGATAGGCAAACTTCCAATACCCCACTTTTAGAAGCTGATCTACTTTCATCTTGGAAACCTCTAAGGAAGAAAGATTTTACAGCCTTCTTTGGTTCTTCCTCTTCCAGAATCTGATTCCCCTCTGCTTCCAAGAACTTCTCACACACACACACACACACACACACACACACACACACACGAACACACACCATCCCACCCTCCATCCCCATTCAAATATAAACCTTCCTTCTTTAATCTTAGAAAAGAACATGGGGTTGGTATGAATTATATCTTGACCCAGAAGCAGAGGATGATAATAACTCATATTACTCCAATGCTTTAAGTTTCATAAAAGGCTTTTCCTAGTACAACTCTATGAGTCAGGCTGTGCAAGTTAGGTCATACCCTATTTTACAGTTAAGGCAACTGAGGTCAGAGAGATGAAGCAACTTCATGTAGCTAATTAAGGGCCTGATCTCTGAATCTAACCTAGTTCTACTAAATCCAAGCCCCATTTTCCTTCCTAAACTATAACATACTTTTGCTAAAAACAAATGTGATAACTTCTCAAGGCCCTTTCCAATGGGGGGGAAGGAGGGAAGAAAACCTTGGAAAGGGTTAAAAACCAGAGAACCAAACCAAAGCAATCAGGAAGGAAGGGGACGGACAACTATCATCAATTATAGTGAATCAAGGTTGGCCATTCTGAAGTGTATGACTGTCACAGGGGTTTCTAGGAGCTAACAGTTGAGGAAGGGGGTGTAGAGAGGTGGTTGGGGGGCTGAAGGGGGAGGGAACACTTCCTTGGAAGACAAGCAGGCCAGTTTCACACTACAGGCATGCTGCCGACTGCTTCCCTGTGGAATTTAACAGACTCTTTATCACTCCCACCCACTCAGCTCCCCTCAGCTCCTCTCCCCCCTCAAGTAACCACCCATACTCCCCACCCCCCTCCCGAAGTCCAAACATTCTGCTTGGAGTGAGAAGTTTACTTTTATTCTTTTGTTTTGCTTCCTTCTTATTTAACTCCAACATCCAGCTCCATGGGACAAAACTTCCTAAAGACTGAGAACAATTGGGCTTGGTTAACTGGCTGTTCTTTTTCTCTGGAGGGTATCAAAGGATGGTGACCGACTTAGAGTAATACAGAAATTCTCTTTTTTTGCCCCACAAGAGAGGGCTCAGGGCATTGGCAGTGAAATGAGACTGTTGTGTGAGGCTTCTGAGATTAGTAGAACTAAGCCAGAGAATCCACTTACCTAGTTTCTTATTTCAGAAGTTTGCTGGCCTGGGTTTGCATCTGTTTAAGGAAATACCGTTCTGTTTTGTTTTGTTTTTCCCCATGACTTCTATCTGAATATGACTCAATCACTAGATGGCTATGTTACTTTAAACTCCCAGCCCTCAGTTTCCTCATCTGCAAAATGGGAAGAATAACTTATGTTAACATGTAGTCAAGCTCAAATAAGATGATGTGTGCAAAATGTTTTATTGGTACAAAAGTGAGCTAAAAATTGCATCAGAGGCAACTTTGATGGTTCTAATTCCAGGGGATCACCTGGCAGGACGCCCCTCATCCTGAGGGGTACATTAGGTCAGGGGATGAGCAAGCACAGATGAGCCCATTTTTTCTCAAAGCTGGAAAGTTTTTGTGTTAGCCCATATGCCTGAAGACCATGAGATTCCAGCGAGGGAGCTGGAAAGAATCTTTAGAGGTCATCTATCTAGGACAGTGGTATTAAATTTAAATAGAAACAGGGGCCACTAAACTGTCTATGAGAACTTAGAAAATCACATGTTAACATTATCCATATTCTATTGTATTTTTATTTATTTCATTAAGTATTTCCTGGTTACGTTTTGATCTGCTATTGTGGCCCACACACTTGACACTTCTGATCTAAATCTAAATCTAACCTCTTCATTTTACAGATGAGGAAACTGAGACCCAGAGAGGTTAAGTGACTTGTCCAAAGTCACAAAAGAAATAAGTAGCAGAGTAGATATTTGAACTCAAATCTTATGATTCAATTCTGTTTATGATACACTTTGTCCTGTGCAGTTTTCCTTGCTCCTATTTCTCACCAAACTTGAGATACCACGTATATGGAATGGAATGCAAACCGAAGGCTGATGGGACCTGGCCCCCTAAAAGAAAAAGACCATGTCTTTGAAAGTTCCTGAATTTTCCCAAACATTTCAGTAGCCAAGATCACCGGCACCTCTGCCCAAGGCATCTGGCCGCCCCAGCCCACATAGATGGTACTTCCACAGTCTGCTTTTGGCCCTCCCCAGGCTACTTACCACTCCTTAATCCTTTCAAGACATTGTCCCTTTTTTGTATATAAGCATCAGTCTCACCCCCATTAAGTTGCAAATTCACCAGGAATCCGGTCCATGTCTATTGGCTACAATAAACCTTGCCACTTTGACTGGAAGAGGGTTTGAGTGCCTAAATTCTTTCCAGGCAGTTGCCACCCTGTACCCTGATATTTGAGAGTTCCCAGCAACCCCAAACCACATTATAAGGGAAGTGTGTGATTTTTCCCAACAAAAAAAGGATTAAAACTTTTTTTTGTTTTTATAAAAGTGAGAGAGATGGAGTTAGAGAGATAGAGAGAGACAGAGACAGACAGAAAGTTTGGTAGAAAGAAAGCACGCTACAAGGGGGTCTTCCGCTACTGAGTTCATTTTGTGAACTTGGCCAGGCCCTCCCCCATTCTGGGCTTCTATTTCTTCCTCTGTAAAATGAGAAAGGGCTTTCCCAACTCTATCTTTATAGGTTTCATGTTTTAAAGCTTCTTCCAGCTCTAACTTCTATGTTCTTGAGTCCTTCTCAACTCTAACATTCTGCATTGTATGAATCTTCAGTATAATAATTGAGATCCTCAAATGAAAGGCAACTTTTTTAAAAAGGAAAGAAAGAAAGGGGGGAATGCGGAGAAGGAAAGAGGGAGGCAGAGGAGGGAGGGAAGGGAAAAAAAAGGGAGGGAAGAAATATATTTGCAGAGGTGAGACCAG
Organism: Petaurus breviceps papuanus; assembly: GCF_028583685.1. NCBI lineage: Eukaryota > Metazoa > Chordata > Mammalia > Diprotodontia > Petauridae > Petaurus > Petaurus breviceps. The sequence goes on along the minus strand of NW_027187460.1, from coordinate 2,129,750 downwards.
GTCCAGTAGCTTAGTTCATTGGATATCTGGAATCTCTGAGAGGTCCTGTTGGGGATTTAAGAATATCACTTGGATTAATTTCTTTGATTTTCTGGGAAAGGAGGACTTAGCTATGAAAAAAGAAAGAAAAACGAAATCTTTAGCTGGGAAAGAACAAATCTCTCTAAGAAAACCCAGAGATCCACTGGGAAAAAAACAAACAAACAAAAAAAAACTCCCTAATAAATCAGAGGTGTCCAAGCCATCAGACTTTTAGGCTGATGGAAAGTTCACAGCTCCGGCTCTTATCTTGGCCTACATATAATAGCTCAAGTGAAATAGATGGGCTTGAGAATTCTCTCCCTGGAAATATTCAAGTAGAGTGTGGATGACCACAGAGGTGTTCAAGATATTGCAGAAAGAATTTCAGTTCATGAAATTGGTCACAAGTTGGACTAGCTGCCTTTCAGGTTGCTCCTACACTAGAGAAGGTCGCACTCTAAATACCAGATAACAAAGGAAGAGCAGGATGCAGAGAGAATTGAGCAGAACAAGGAGAAGTTTATATAATGACAGTATTACAGAGAAAAACTACTTTGAACCAACTCGATAAACCATGAGATGAAGATGAAACAGACCACCGACCTGCTGCTAAAATAGGGGTTGGACTTACAGTGAAGAAGGAGATAGGCATTTTTGGACATGGTCAACGTCAAAAAACGGGGGAGTGGAAGAATCTGTTTTGTTGGACTTTGAATATTTTGTTGCAAGTGACTTACTTTTCATTTAGAAAATTGATCTATGGGGCAATGGGAGGGAGAGATAATAAATACTTGCAACAATTAAACAAACAAATGTATTTTGAAAAACCAATTAATTATCTGATCACCAATCACTATTTGAATGCCCACTGTGTTCTTAGTCCGGAGCTGGACTCTAGTAAAAGACAAAGAGGCAGAGCAAAAATAGGCTTATGTAGAAGGGTAGCCCAACCCAAGGCAGCTAGGTAGCATACAGGATAGAGTGTCAGGCCTGGAGGGTGGAAGACTTCTCTTTCTGAGTTCAAATCCAGCCTCAGGCACTTAACTAGCTGTGTGACTCTTCCTAAGTCACTTAACCCTTTTTGCCTCAGTTTCCTCATCTGTAAAATGAGCTGGAGAAGGAAATGGCAAACCACTCCAGCATTTTTGCCAAGAAAACTCCCCAAAATGGGGTTACAAAGAGTTGGACACAACTGAAAAACAAATCAACCACAGGCCAACCCATGCTGCAGTCTAGCTGACTTCCCCTGAGAGGAAGAGGGAAACCAGCATCAGTACTTGAGCGCCCCTGACCACTTCTAGGCAGGCTTAGGAGGGCAAATAGCACCTTTTTAATCTCACTGTTAAAAGCATCCTCCTTTAGAGGTCACCTCATCTCCATTTCTCTTCCTTCTTCCCTCCACCTATGGCAGAATCCCCTGTCTATCGTTTCTGGTGCCGCTGACAGTACCCCTCCAGGGACAGGGAGCTTACCAACTCCTAAAGCAGACTTTGCTTCTCTTGAACAGCTCTAAATATTACTAAGTTTTTCCTTACATTGAGGCTCCACTTGCCTCCTTCTAATTCTGCCCTCAGGGGCCAAATAAGACAAGGCTAATCCCTTTTCTACATGATAGTTCTTCAGATATTTGAGCCCACATGGAGCTCACCAGCTAAAAGAAAAATGAAGGAGAAAAGTACTGTTCCTGGTTCCGAGGTGGTGGTGGAGCAGGCCTGTAATCCTGGCTACTGGGGAGGCTGGTGGATCAATTCTGAGTTGCAGTAACCCTCAGCCAATCAGGGTTCTGCACTAAGTCCCAAATCAATATGGTAATACTCCCCCCAAATCAATATAGTAACGTTCCCCCTAATCCCCAAGCCAGGAGCTACCCCTGCGGTTAGAAAGGAGAGAAAAAATGGCCCAAGTCCCAGGCAGGTCAAAGCTTTTGTGCCAAAGGGCAGGAGAAATCAAAGAGATCTGGCTGGAGAGTGACAGGTGCACTTTCAGTCAGGGTAAGATGGGGAGACCCAAAGAGCAAAAAGGAATAAAAAGCATGCATTAGGCCCTTACTGTGTTCAAAGCACTATGTTAAGTGCTGGAGATAGAGAGGCAAACACACTAAGATGTGCATGCAGTCTGGTGTAGGTCCTCCAGGAGGTCATGTTTTAGTGGGGAAAACAACCCCATTAGGTCAGAGAAGGGGATATCACAAGGATGGTGAGCAGAACTCCAGAGTCAATGGACCTGCCCTTATCTCCTTTCCAGAGATATTACTGATTTAATCAGGTAATTAGTAGAGGGTATGGATGGAACCCTTGATCTGGAGACAAGAAGACTCAATTCAGATCCAGCCTCAGACACTTAATGGTGGTGTGATCTTGGGCGATTCACTCAACTTCTGTTTACCTCAGGCTCTTCAACTGTAAAATGGGGATAATAACAGCACCTGCTTGGCAGGGCTGTTGTGATGATCAAGTGTAACAATATTTATAAAGTGCTTACAAATATAAGACTTTACACAATGTCTGGCACACAGCATGCCCTTAATAAATGCTCGTTCCTTCCGTTAGTTAAACTGGAGAGCTGTCCAGAGGAGGCCCATCAAGATGGTGTGAGTTCATGCCATACGGGCAGAGGTGTGCTGGTAAACATTTAACAACCGACTCTCTGGGCTGGGGGCCCCACAATGTCAGAGGTGTAAAAGCTCACAGTAAGAACGTAACCATCAGTTCAGTAGGAGCTGGGAGCTGGTTCCAGTCACCCTCACTGCATCAGAGATGCCTTGGTTCAGGTACCACCACCTACTAGAGGAAGTTCCTCATTTCTCCAACTGCTAGTGCTGTGGAAAAGGGGTCTTCTTTGAGAGACCTTTTTGAGAAAGAGGAAATGATAGGTCTTGGAAAGAGATTGGCCATGTGGGATGAAGGAGAGGGAGGAGTCCAGGATAATCCTGAGGCCAGACCTGGGTCCCTTTGGTGCAGAACTCTCCTGACTGTGGAGTATGTGAAAAACACTCACAAAGCCCAATGTATCTAGCCCTCTTCAGACCAGAACAAACTTTGCAATTTCTCGACATCTATTCTGCCACTGCTCCTCCCTCCCCTTTTCACCTCATTCTATGAGAATCATAATTGGGGGGGCAGGAAGGGAGTAAGCATTTATAGAAAACCTACTTATCCAACACACTGTGTCCACTCATATTCCCTTCATCTTGTATTTGCGAAATTGATTTTTTAACCCAAATATAAGACTTTACATTTATTTCTATTAATTTCATTTTATTAGATTTGAATCAATGTTTCTAGCTATAAGGATTTTGTTGAATTCTAATTTATATTATATATCCTTACAATCTTTACATCATCTGAAAATCTGATAAACACATCCATATCAATATCTTTTTTTCAAGTAAATTGTAGAAATATTAAATAGCACCAGGATAAGCACAGATCCCTGGGATACTCCATTAAAGATTGCCTTCCAAGTTACTATTGAAACATTAATGATATTACTCTTTGGGTCTATATCCATTCAACAAGTTTCTAATCTACCTAATGGCATGGGAAAAAAATAGGTTATTGGGAGCACCTGTACTTCCCCATTCTTTCCAAAAGAACAGAATGAAAAACTTTGCCAACATTGAGGCAAGCTATCTATAGCATTCCCTTGATATACCAGCCTAGTAACCCTGCCAAAAACCAAAAACAGTTTAATTTATCATCAGCTGATTTTGATGGAGAGCCATGTTGGCTTTCTGTGATCACTGCTTGCTTTTCTAGACTGATCTCTAACCATCCCTTTCATAAAATGCTCTAGATTTTCACTCAGAATTTAAGTTAAATCTATTGACCCATAAATCATAAACTTTATTCCCTTCTTCTCAAAGTTTGATTAAATGTATTTGGAATTTGTTGAATGACTAGTCCCAAAGAGTAATTAGGACATCTGACCTTATCCCCCTCTCCCTTCTGGGAGAAAGAGGGTGTGAGCAGAGAAATCAAAGGAAAAAGCCAGAGGAGAATTAAAGATTTGTAGAATGTTAGAACTGGAAGGGACCCTAGAGTTTATTAAGTCCAAATGTCCAGTTTCACAAAAGAGGTGAAGGGACTTGCTAGTCCCAAGTCCAGTTAGTGGCCAAGCTAGGATTAAAACCTCGGTGGTGGCAGCACAGTGTAATAGGTTAAGAAAGTTGGATTTGGAGTAAAGATGACCTACTACTAACAACCTCTGAGACCTTAGGCAAGTAACTTCCTCACTCTGAGCTTCAATTTCCTTCTTTGTAAAAATAGTTTCAGGGGCTTCAAGGCCACATGTGGCCCTCTAGGTCTTCTAGGTCTTCAAGTGTGGCCCTTTGACAGATTCCAAACTTCACAGAACAAATCCCCACGGATTGTTTGGATTCATTCAAAGGGCCACACTTGAGAACCTAGAGGATCACATGTGGCCTTGAGGCCACAGGTTCCCCACCCCTGGATTAGATGATGGTTAAATGTCTCTTCCAGTTCTAAGCCCTGTGATTATTTGGGTCACCTCTCTTCAAGCCCAGTGTACAGAATGGGCCACTGGATAATAATAATAAATAAAAAATCTGGCTCACCATCCCCTGGATGATCAAGCACTCACTCTAACTGAATACAGATATGCCATTATCCCGATTTTTAACAGCTGCTACTCAGCTCTAAGTAGAGCCAGTCATCCCTGATTTCTAAGTGGATTGAGAATGTGGAGGGCGCTAGCTCCCTTTTCTATCCTAATCATTGGTGGGGACCAGGATGCTTATGTAAATTTCATATACCTCTAGCTCCTGGGTACTTGTCTAGGCCTGATTCAGAGCAGGAGCAGCCATCAGGCTACAGGCTGACCGTCCCGACAGACCAATCGATGATCGTTTAATTTTACAGCCAAAGCCTCTTAAGATACCAAGGCCATAAAAGAGCTATTAGGAATGTGTTCAGCAGGGGTCCACAGGGAGGAGAGAGGCCTGAGGCGAAAGGGTCCAGTTTTCTTTGCAGAGAAAAACTATCATTTAGTTCCCAGCTAAAAGTACACAAGCAAGACTAGAGAAGATGTCCCAGCTTCTACCTCTCCCCCCAGTGTGCCTTGCCTCGTGCCTCCAAATCTTTATTCACACGGTGTTCTGTGCCTGGAAAATCCTGCCTTCCTGACTTTGCATACTGAATTTCTATCTACTTTTGAAAGTCTAATTCAAATGTTACCACCACCTCCCCCCCTCCCCCCAGGACACCTTCCCTAATCCCCAGTCCTTAATTTTCTTCTACTCTTGTCCTCATATAACACTCATTTTTATAATTCTCTAATGCTCTTATGCAATATTTTTATCATCATCAAAGTATCAGAGGATTTTAGCTTTAGAACTGGAAGGGACTTCAATGACCATTAAGTCTTAATGTGCACATTTTTTAAAAAAGGAAACTGAGGCAGGAGGATGTTACATGACTTGTCCAGAATCACACAGCAAGTGAGCTACTGAGGCAGGATCTGAACCTGAAGCTTGCTGATGCCAAGTTCTCTACACTGTATCATGTCACTTCTCATCCCCTTCCATAATGTCCTTTTGTCTTATTGGAAGGTGAGTTATATGAACTAGTATGGGATGATGGAGAGAACAATGGATATGAAGTGAGGAGAGACCTGAGTCTGCAGCCTTTTAATGCTTACTTTCAGGACAGTTAGGCAGTGCAGTAGATAAAGTACTGGGCCTGGAGTCAGGAAAATTCATCTTCCTGAGTTCAAATCCAGCCTCAGACACTTACTAGCTATGTGTGATCCTGGGCAAGTCACTCAATCCCTTTTGCCTCAGTTTCCTCATCTGTAAAATGAATTGGAGAAGAAATGGCAAACCACTCTATTATCTCTACCAAGAAAACCCCAAATGGGGTCATGAGTCAGACATGACTGAACAAGGGATTCTTACTGTCAGTGAGACTATAGGCAAACTGCTTAACTACTCTGAGCCTCAGTTTCCACATTTATAAAATGAGGATACCAATAGCTGCAATGCCAACTTCAGAGCTTTATTCTGAATTATGAAATGATGTATAAAGGAATGCAATATACAAGTGTAAGCTTTTAATTAAAAACAGGTAAGGACTTAGTCCTAGCTCTATTTTCATCTTAACCTCCCCCTCACCCCAATCCCTATCTAGGTAGGATGGGGTCCCAGGTCTCTCCTCACTCCTAGGAATACTCATAGAATTTAGTCTAGCTGAGAGATAAGGTACATACAATATTACATGGTAAGTGCTGTCACAGAGGTGCAAACAAAGCATTACATTGAAGAATTAGGGGACTGTTAGTCAATCAAGAAGCATTTATTAGGCACCTCTTTACTATTATTTAGAACTATAATCAAGCACAGTGCCCAGCACTGGGGATGCAAAAAAAAGGCAGTCCTTGCTCCGAAGGAGCTCACAGTCCAATGGTGACAATGACATGCAAATAACTACGAGTAAGCAAGATAAACTGGAAATAGTCAACAGAGGGAAGGCACTAGGCATCATGAGGGATCAGGAGATTTTAGACAAGACCTGCAGTAAACTGGGGACGCCAGGAGGCAGAGATCAGGAGAGAGAACACTCCAGGCTTGGGGTCAGCCAGAGATAATGCTCAGAATTGTTACTGACAAGGAGAGTCAGGGAAAGCTTCCTGAAGGAAGCGGCATTGGAGTAGGGATTTAAAGGATGGCTAGGAATTTAACAGCAGAAGGGGGTGGCGGGGGGTAGGGGGGTAGGGGGTCTGGATTCATTTCAGACAAAAAGAACAGGTTGACTGAAGACACCAAGGCATGAGCAGAGGGCTGAGGCAGGAGAGGGAAGGTGAAGGTGGTACCAGTTTGTGAAAGGTCATTAGCATAGGCAGAGAAATTTTTAACAATTCTAGAGACAAAAGGGAATCACTGAAGGTTTCTGAGCATGGCGTACATAAAAAAGATTAGCGTGGCACTAATTAAGATGAATAGCAAGTTGTATATAATAGATTTGCAGTTGCGTGCACAATCATCTTTTTTTTTTTCCATTCTACTATGTTATGGAAATGCTCATTTTATTTCTTAAGCTCAGAGTAAAATAAATAAAAATTAAAAAAAAGAAAAATTAGTGTGCAGTAGAGAAACCAATGATTTCTCTAGGATAGAGAAGCTGAAATGATTTCAGCTTCCCCACCTTGAAACAGTGCTCTCTCCAGACCTTTGAGATGAAATAATAATGATCAATACTTTTGTAGAACCCTAAATTTGGCAAAGTACTTTACATATATGATTTCATTAGAACCTCATAATGACCTTGTGAGACAGGTACAACAATTATGTTTGACATATGGGGAAATTAGGCCTTGGTGATAGTAAGGGACCTGCCCATGGTCACAAGCCTAGCAAGGGCCACAAGAGAGTTTTGAACCCTGGTATTCCTAACTCCAGATCCAGTGTTTTCTCTACTAGTATACCTGGCCTCATAGAAACTCACAGACCCTGTTTTCCCCAAAGGTTTTCCCTGGGAGACAGGCAGCCTTGGAAATAGACTTTCTATTTCCTGAGTCAAGAAAAAAGATTTGTTATTAATGCCAGAGTGTATGTGGAAAGATATAACACAGATCCTATCCTCAAGGAGCTTTCAACCTAATTGAGAGTAAGAGAGGAGGAGAACATATACATAAATAACTCTGATATGAGGGTTAGTGAGATAAAGGCAAAGGAAGGACCAGGCAAAATGGAATGGGAGGTGAGTCAGAAGAGATTGCTTCTGGCTGGCAGGACCGGGGAAGCCCCTTTATGTCCCAGATTGGTTCGCTTGCAGGGATGCCAAAAAAGAGAGCTGATAAGCTATGTGGTTTTGTCACTCCTCTCCTCAAAAATCTTTAGTGGCTCCTCACTCAGAGGAGTCTAAACGTCTAACTCGGGCATCTGGTGGCTCCCTATTACCTCTAGCATAACATACAAATGCTTTGGTCTTTCATGATCTATCCCCAGAATATTTCACATTATTTCCCCTCATGTGCTCTACAGTCTAGTCAAACTAGCCTCCTGGTCATTCTCTGTATATGGAAGTCAATTGCCCACTTCAAAATCTTTGCACAAGCTGCCCCTCCTCTTCCTCACCTCTGAGGCCTTACAGTTCTCAGTTCCCTTCAAGACTCAGCACAAATGCTAATTTCTATTAAAGCACTTTTCTGACTACCCCAGTTGTTGTCTTCTCTGTGCCTTTCAAGTGACATATTTACTCATCTAGGCACACATTCAACCTTCCCTACCTTCCACCTAGGACTGCTCTTCAT
>NW_027187460.1:2099168-2121061 GCF_028583685.1 Petaurus breviceps papuanus | reverse complement strand
GAGAGAGAGAGAGAGAGAGAGAGAGAGAGAGAGAGAGGAGGAAGGGAGAGGAATAAGCACTTATATAGTATCTATTATACTCCAGGTACTATGCTAAGCATTTTATAAATATTATCTCATTTGATCTTCACAACAATACTTCAAGGTATTATTACTATTTTGTAGTTGAGGAAACTGAGGTCAACAGAAGTTAAGTGAGTTGTCCAAGGTCACACAGATAGTATCTGAGGTTAGATTCAAGCTCAGGTCTTCTTGACTTCAGGCCTAAATAGATATATACAGACAGACAGACAAATGATAGAGACAGAGGATAGGTAGGTGATAGATAAGTGTGTGTATACACACACACACATGTATATGCATCTGTTTCTTAGCCCTGTGCCATACTGTAACCTCTATGAGGGTATGAGGTAATTAATAGATGTTTCTCAAATTAAACTGAATTTCATCTTATTTAATATTTACAATCCAGGCTCTAAGTCCTGAGTAGGCTGCTCTTTTGAGCATCTGATGGCATTTCTAGTGGAAGATCATTCTCCTTGGAGAAAACAGACACAAAACAGACTCAAGCTGCTACTGTTATCTGTTATCATGGCCATCTCCTCCCTTGTATTATCTGTTATCATGCCACTGACCCCAGACAGTGCTTCTAGCATTCTTTTAATAATAACAATAACAATAGCTAACACTTATAACCACCTTTTATGTGCCAGGCAAAGTGCTAAGCACTTTACAATTATATTTTCATTTCATCCTCATAACTACCCTGGGAGGCAGGTGCTATTATTATCCCCACTTCACAGATGAGGAAACTGAGGCCAACAGAGGCTAAGTGACATGCCCAGGGTCACACAGCTAGTAAGTGTCTGAGGTCAGATTTGAATTTAAGCTTTCTTGACTTCAGGCCTGGGCATTCTATCCACTGCACCTCCTCTTCTCCCATATGTTGTTTTTAAACCCCCTTTTTTGTTGTCTTTCAATTTCCTCACCAGTTTCAGCTCTTACTGGCATTTTTACAGGAAAATGTGTGCTTTTGTATTCATCCTCCTTTATCTATTTTTGTTTCTATATTTTGTACAAATATTTAAAAAATAAAAGTTAGTCAAGCATTCCCCATGCATACACTCTGGGCTCTTTGGACACCTCTCCTCATTCTTCCCCATGGAAATTGTTTCTCTTCGTCTCTCTGAATTTCACTTTTCACAGTATCTCTTCTTCTATAGAGATGTAGGCGAGGGATCATGTTCATCCTTCCTTTGCACTCTTTAAAACAATCTAGGATGCTTATAATACCATGTTTTGTTGTCCTCTCTTCTATCTCAAATCCTAAGATAGAGCGGTCGCTCCCCCTCAAGATTCTAATTACTTCTACACCAGGAAACATCTCTTCCTTGTAGGTGGGAATCCTCCACAAAGTCTTACTCTGAAGCCTTATCATGACATGGAGGGGTCCCTAAATTCTCAAAAGATATGTCAGCAAAGTACACACTCTGACAAATTTTGTCATATTGGAAAGATTTATCACCAGCAGGCTGCCCATTTGCTGATGAATTCTTTGCCTACAACAACTCATGAAACAAAGAAAAATTTAAAGAAAAACACTTTCAGGCCTGGATGGAGCCATTTTACCTTTATGTTTGATGTGGTGAGAAGGAGTCAAGAGTATTGGCAAAGTGGTGAGAAGGAGTCGAGAGGGCTCCAAGAATCATAGTCTTTAGATTTCCTATAAACTCTAATTTATTTATTGGTATGTGACCTCCTTATTCAGTGATCAAAGAATGGATATGCTCCCAGAGGAACTGAATCATATCAGTTTTGCTATAAACAAAATCAAAAGGGAGAAGGAAATTGAAACTACATGGAATAATGAATGGCTCACTGGTAATTAAAGGAGTTGGTATTTTTGTGCACCTAGAAGCAATAAGAAACATCATTTCACTTTGGTCCTCTTGAACTGCAATGTCTACCGACAGGCATTCACCAAATGAAAATGACTGTATTATGCAACAACATCAAGGTGAAGAGACAGAGAATATCTATGAAGAACTCAATAAAATCCTTCACATTAAGGCAGCTTATACTTTGATACTCAGTGATCTCAATACAAAGGCAAGAATAAGCAAAGGTGTTAAGAAATATATTGGAAATTACGAATTGGAAATTTGGGAAGCTAAAGACTTGTAGGCTGCTGATATTTCATTCATGTTTTCTTGAGAGAAGAACTGAAAAGAATTGGGCCCTGAATAATGTCAAGAAAAAATGAAATTGGTGATACTTTAACAGCTAGGAAACAACTCATTACTGAAGTTGGAGTTATTCCTGAATTAGCTGTCTGTGAACAGTCAAATCACAAAGGACAAAACAAGAAAACCTCTAGAAGAAAGAATAAAAATGAGAAAAAGACATGACATTCAATTAAAGCCACTCCATAATGACCTATTCAAGCAAGCAAGGTATTCATGGCAAAAAATGGATATGAATGAAGAAGTGACTTAGACTGCGATAATTTCAAATGGAAGTTGAACTGATATAGATCAGCTGACATATAAAGCACCTAAAAACAACCTTAGTTAGGAAACATTCTGACTTGCTTGCCAAGTGAAGAGATGCAGCAGCCAGGGAAAGACCAGTTTAGAATATAAACTCATTTGTAAACTCTAATGGAAGACAATGAAAGATTACGAGCAGTATCACCTTAAAAACAGAAAGAGGTGGTAAAAGGTAAAAATAATTTTTAAGAAAGAATGGCAAAAGTTCCAACTAAGCAAAGTCACTGTGAGGTCATGTATCCTTGAAGACGGAAGGAAGACAACAAATGGAAGAAAAATGGGAAAAATCTGCAACTATTTTTTTGTTTTTGCCTTTTGGAGGGCAACTGGGGTTAAGTAACTTGCCCAAGGTTACACGGCTAGGTTTTGTTTTTTTGTGTGTGTGGGTGTTAAGTGTCTGAGGCCGGAACCGAACTTGGGTCCTCCTGACTCCGGGGTCAGTGCTTTACTCACTGCGCCACCTAGCTGCCCCAACACTGTGCCACCTAGCCACCCCTGAAACCATTTTTTAAAAATAAACTTTTTATCATAAAGGACAATGGAGCTACCATAGTTGGACTGCAACATTATACACCTAGATGTGCTAAGGGAAGGTGCAAATAACACTTGAGAGGAGAAAGATGAGAAAACAATTGCATTAAACCATTAACTACAAACCACAAACTTCATTAGAGACAACTTGTGTTAAAGGGGCTAAAATTGTGAAGGCGTTGAGGGACATATTAATGGAATATATGAAGGAGGACAAATTACTTTTGACATTAGAAAAATAAAAAAGCAAAAAAAAAAAAACCCCTGAAACCTTATTAAAAACTAAGCAAACAAAAAAGTAACCAAGAGAATATATGAAAGATCTAAGGGTAGAGATAACTGGTAGAAAGCTTGTGTTTTCCACTGCTATCTTCATTATGCTGGAGAAGTGAGGACAATCTCTAACACATTGGACTAAGTCTCACATTGGGCAACTGGATGGCCAAAATGGATAAAGCACTAGGCCTGGAGTCAGAGGATTGTATTATGCAACAACATCAAGGTGAAGAGACAGAGAATATCTATGAGGAACTCAATAAGATCCTTCACATTAAGGCAGCTTATACTTTGATACTCAGTGATCTCAATACAAAGGCAAGAATAAGCAAAGGTGTTAATAAATATATTAGAAATCACGAATTGGAAATTTGAGAGGCTAAAGACTTGTAGGCTGAGTTCAAATCTAACCTCAGTCATTTACCAGTTATGGTCAAGTCAACCTCTGTTTGCCTCAGCTTTCTCAACTGTAAAATGCGGATAATCTGTGAACTTCCCAGGGTTGACCTGAAGATCAAATATGATCATACTTTTGAAGTGCTTAAAACAGTGCCTGGCCATACAGTAGGTGCTTAATAAATGCTTATTTTCTTCTGTGCATTTTGGAAGATATGGGTAAGAGTCTCTTGGAGTGGTCCGGCAGGAATGGGTTGTGGTCTGTACCATTAGAAGGAACATACAACCACATCACTGAGACCCTAGATTCTCTAGAGTATTTTGAAGCCAAGGTGAAAATTAGGCCCCGAGAAACAGTTTCTCTTGTTGGATTCTCTACCTCTTGAAGGATGAAATGATCATGAAGCCAGACCAAGAAAGTATCAGCTACTCTCCTCCTGGCTGAAAGAACTCTAGCAGATGTCCAATTAAGTGAAGCTCCCTGTGACTAGGATATCACGCCTCTGTGTCAGACTTGAGATGTTTCCCAGACCCTTTATCTGCTTTTGTCCACGTGGTCATCTGTATACTCCAAAGACAATATCACATCTGTTTCTTCCTCCATGGATCTTCATCTCAATGCTCTCAGAGAAACAACATTTAAGAAAGCCAGAAGGAATCACAGCAGCCAATCCATACTCAAAAAGAATCATCTCCTAAGGTTCCCAAAGAGAAGCCAACACCTTCTGGAGCACAATGGATAGAGCTCCAGGCCTGGAGTCAGGGAGACCTGAGTTCAAATCCAGATTCAGACACTTCCTAACTGGGTGACCCTGGCACGTCATTTTACCTCTATCTGCCTAAATGTCCTCAACTTTAAATTGGGCATCATAATAGCACCTACTTCCCAGGGTCTTTGTGAGGATCAACTGTATAACACTCAGCACAGTCCCTGGCTATATTGTTGTTTGTCCTTCATATTCAAGGATGTCAAGATGCTGGGGTGAAGGTACAAGCATGTTCAACTGTGGTTGATCAGACCAATACGAGCTCGGAAGACTCCACCACAGGTCAGGCACAAATAATCCATTTGACCATTTGGAGTGTATGTCTCTAAATTTATGCATCTCACATTTCTTTTGAGCTACTGAAATTCTGCTTTGCTCACAGACCATGCCCTCTTTGATGTATGCCATGCTGGGTGGTCCTGTGCCAGTGTAATCAATACTAAAGATCTTCAGAGAGACCTTGAGAATGTCCTTGTATTACTTCTTCTGGCCTCCATATAAGCACTTGCCTTATGTGAGTTTTTCATAAAACAGTCCTTTAGGTAACTGAGCCTTTGGCATTCAGGCTACATCACCAGCCCAATGAAGCTGGGCTCTCTACAGCAGAGTTTCAATGCTTGGCAGTTCAGTTCAAGAAAGGACCTCGGTGTCTGGTACCTTATCTTGCCGAGTGATCTTCAGAATCCTCCTAAGACAATTCAAAAGGAAGTGATTCCGTTTCCTGGCATGGCACTGGTACACTGTCCAGGTTTCACAGGAGTACAACAATGAGGTCAGCACGATGGCTCTGTGGACCTTCAGTTTGGAAGTCAGTGTAATACGTCTTCTGTCCCACACTTTCCTTTGGAGCCTCCCAAACACTGAGCCAGCTCTGACAGTGCAGGTGTCACCCTCATCATTTATGTGAACATCCCTGGAAAGGACACTACCGAGGTAAGTGAACATATCCAAAATTTCTCCATTTGCTGTAACCAATAACTCCACATATGGACGCTACAGTGCTGGCTGGTACAGCACCTGTGTTTTCTTGACAAGCAAAAACACTGATGAGGTTGTATTGGATAAGGTAAAATTCAATGAGGATAAATGTAAAGTTTTACACTTGGATTAAAAAAAATCAGCCTCAGAGATACAATATGGGTACAGCTATGATTAGACAGAAGACTCGGATTTGCTTGTCTGAAAAAGATCTTGGGATGTTAGTGGATTGAAATTTCAAAATTAACATAAGCAGCAGCAAGATTTTCCTGAAATCGAGCCTAAAATTTTTAGAAACATCCAATCACCACTCTTGGATCTGTCCTCTAGGGTCAAAGAAAACAAGACTAATCCCCCCCCCCTTTTTTTTTCCACATGATAGTCTTCCAAATATAGAGCACAGTCACAATATGTACCATGAATCTTATGTTCCGTAGGTTAAGGAACCTCAATTCTCTCAATTGATCCTCATATGACATGTTCTTAGAGCCTTTCCCATCCTACTCAGACATCTCTGGTTAGTCAGTGTCCTAAAGTATGACATCAACAACTGAACATGGTAGCCAGATGTGGCTGGATGAGGGCTGAGTTCTGATGGTCTGTCACCTTACTCATGGAAGCCATGCCTCTCTTAATGCCTCCCTTGAGCCCAAGACCACACCAGCTTTTTGTGGTTACCTCTGACATTACTGACACAATGCCTAGCACGTAGTAGGCACATGATAAATATTTACTGAGTTGAACTGAATGAAATTTCAGTCCACTAAAATCCCAAGATCTTTTTCAGACAGGCGAATTTGAGTCTTCTGTCTAATCACAATTTTATCCATATTGTACCTGTGAGGATGATTTTTTTTTTAATCCAAGTGTAAGACTTTATATTCATCCTTATTGAATTCCATCTCATCCAATTCACCCTCATCATTGTTTTTGCTTGTCAAGATCTTTTTGGCTGCTGACTGTCTTCCAATTGTTTACAATCCCTCCAATCTTTGTGTGATTTGTTAATCTGAAATTTCCTAGATTTCCTCAGAGAAACATGTCTCTTTAGTATACAAAGCTACTCTATTCCCAAAGTCATTTCCTAATCATTTGTCCATCAAACCAAATTTCAGTGATTACGTGTGATGTCAAATTTTCCTCCTGACATTAAGGTCTATACTTTATTTACTTTCCTTGTTACCTGTACTTCATATATGCCATACAGAGATCTTTGACCATTGATTTTCTGACTCATTCCTTTTTAAAAAAAATTTATCTCCCCTGAATTTCTGAACATCTCTCTTGATGTTTTTCTTTTTATTGTGTAACCACTCTCATTGTTCTCTAACTTGGAGTGTACACACACACATACACATACACACACAAGAAGTTTTTGCCTTTCTCCTACTTTTTTTTTTGTTTAAAGCTCTTTTCATTAGATTTGTTAGAGATACAGAGAACGGTTTTTTCAACATCCTTTGTTAGGTACACTCTATCCTTGGCCAAGAGTTTACCATTCCTAGATTTTCATTCACAGTTTAAAAACCCAAATCTCATTCTCAGACACACTTTTCTTGATTTTTGGCTGTTTGCTCCCCAAATCTGCCTTTCTCCTCCCCAGCACTGAGGAAAATAGCATCAGTGCCAACAAACTCATAATCCTAAATTTAAATTTATTGCTTGGGGGGGACGGGGGCGGCTAGGTGGCACAGTGAATAGAGCCCTAGCCCTGGAATCAGGAGGACCTGAACTCAAATCCAGTCTCAGACACTTAACACAAAAACTAGCTGTGTGACCTTGGGCAAGTCATTTAACCCCAACTGCCCACCAAAAAAAAATAAATTTTTGCTCTGCCATTCACCTGCAGTGTGATCTTGGGCAAAGAACCTTCCTGATCCTTAGTTTTCTCATTTATAAAATTAGGATATTAACATGAGCACATATTACCTCCCAGAGATATAAAGAAGGCACTATGCAAATAGTACTATAATGTGTTATTATACAAAGATAAAGGGGGACTATTTTTTCAGTCTTTCTTGTTCTGTTTACAGATAGGTATCTGGGTGAACATATAACTATACATACTACATAGATATACACTAACTCCATCTTGCTATCATCCTCTCTCTCTCCCTCTCTTCCCTCTCTGTCTGTCTCTCTATACACATACACACAAATACACGGATACATGTGTATACACATATATACATATACATATATGTACACACACGTGTGTGAAGGATATGTAATGAGAGAACAAGGGTACACAATAGAAGGTCAGCCTGAGTGTTTCACTGATATCTATGGGATATTGAGAGAATAGTATTAAGAGGAAGGGCTGTAATGTGTTGTGTAAATCTTCTACAGTAGAGGTAAAGTCAGATAAAGCCTGTGCCAAAGAAAGCCTGAACGGGCCACCATCTGTACCAATGGGGGATCCAACATGGTATGCTTATACACACCTATATTCACACACAAACACATACATTCACTTTTTTTAAGTGTCATTTTATTTTAGTGGTATGGTCTGTATTCTGAGAAATCCAATCTTCCAACCAGTTGAGTTCACAGGGTACAAGTAATCAGACATCATCATCACAATTATATCTGTACACGTACTGCATATATACATACATGTATGTGTGCATGAACACATACGCGCACGTATAAATACATACATATATAGATACAGATTGCTTACTAGGTGCCAAGCACAGTGCTAAGTGCTTTACAATTATTATCTCATATGTTCCTCACAACAACCTGGGAGGGGGGTGCTATTATCATCCTCATTTTACAGATGAGGAAACTGAGGCAAATAGAGATTAACCAACTTGCCCAGGATCCCACAGTGAGTGTCTCAGGTCACAGCTGAACTCAGATCTTCCTGACTCCAGGCTCAGCACTATCCAGTGGGATGACTTGAGGAATGCAGAGGAGGAGGCTACCAAGATTCTGAAACCTTTCAAAGTATCTAGTGTCCAGACCTATGTCAGCAAACATTTCTTAGTCACCTATAAATGCAAAGACCTGACTTTGGTGCTATGGAGGAGAAAAAGAGGGCTACACAACTCTTATAGCTCCTGCTTCCCTGACCCCAGGCCATAGTGTCAGCCACCTCCCTTCCCAAAACAAATCCACTGATATTTGGATCAGATATCACATTTCAAGTCCTTGTTTTAGTTTAGAGGTTGGTTTGAATTTTTTTTTTTAATTCATCCAATTTTAACTGACCTGGAGTGGGAACCACTGACTAATCCTCAGTCCACATAAGTGCTGGCTAATAGTCCCTTTGACTTATGGTAGCCCCTTCCTCTCCCCACACACAAGACAAAACTCCGTCCTGCTGTATTATTATATGAACCCACAAAAAAAGACTTCATCCTCAAAAGATGCTTCATTTTTGGCATGATTTCATGATATTTCAGTAAACAAAATATTCAGAGCTGATTTGCAACTATGAGAAAAACTGTGGTACAGAGCAGATATGACTTACTCCAGATACTCAACAAGCTAGCAACAGAGACAGAACCAGAACCCAGACATCCTGGGACAACGGCTCAGTGGCCCCCACCCCCCCATGGGGGCACCTCCTGGGCACTTTCTCACAAGGGCAGTCAATCAATGAACCTGGCTCACCTCGCTCTGAGGACTGGCTTCCTCCCGATGCCTGAGGGTATCCAGGTCCTCATCAGTAATCTCTGGGAGCAGGGCCTGATCCTGGCTCTGCCACATACTGTCACCCCCATTAAAGATCTTCTCATCAGCCAGGTCTGCAAACGGGGTTCTGGAACTCTGCTGCTGCTGGGAAGAGAGATGGGATCAGAGCGGACTTCAGGGTGACAACTTGGGATCTTCCACAAATCATGGAACAGAGCAATAAATGACTTGTGAACAGAACACACAATATCAGTGTTAGAAGAATCTTAAAACAGAGACCACAGAGCATAGAATGTCAACATCAGAAGAGACTTAAAATATAGACTATAAAACATAGAATGTTAGTAATGGAAGCAACATAGAACTTAGAACATAGAACGTCTGAGCTGGAGGGGACTTTGCAACCAAGAACAGGGAACTTTGACTAGGCCAAAGCTGACTTCAGAATGTAGAACACAGAATATCAGAGCTAAATGGTAGTAAAAATATTGTAAATGATAGAACTATGAGAAATCTTAGAATAAAGAGAATAGAATGTCAACTGGAAGGAGTCTTAGAATATAGGAGAACTGGAAGAGACATCAGAAAACAGAAAAGAGGTCAGTTCTGGAAGGGAATCTAGAAAATAGAATATATATATATATATATGTAGTTAGATATTAGAACAAAGGTTATAAGACAAAAGATCTTGAAAGGACTTTAGAACATGACATAAAATGATAGGGCTGGGAAGGAACTTGGAACAGAATGTCAAACTGTAAGCAGCTTTTTAACCAAGAACATATATTGTCAGAACTATAAGTACATTAAAGCATAGGCTATCATGTCTGCTGAGGTTGAGAACATAGAACTTGTGATTTCAGTGCTGGAGGGTACTTTAGGACCCAGAGTGTTGAGAACTGGAGGGGGCCTGGGAACAAAGAATGCAGAATGTCAGAGACAGAAGAAGTCTCAGGATAGCATCATGATGATCATCAGGACAACATCATTATAGCTGACATTTCTCTAGCCCTTTTAGGTTAAGAAAAAGTACTTTCCTCATAACCAGCCTTTGAGATAAGTCAGGGATGGGTTATTACCATCATTTTATAGATAGGAAGGCAAAGTTCACCATTGGTTCAAAACACATTCAGAGATTCTGTGACTTTCCAAGGTCACACAGTGGCAGAGCCAGGTTACTGTTGTGTAGCTGTTCAGTCTTTCCGACTCTTTGTGACCCCAAATGCTGTTTTCTTGGCAAAGATACTGGAGTGGTTTGCCATTTCATTCTCCAGTAGATTAGGCAAACAGAGGTTAAGTGACTTGGCCAGGGTTACAAACCTAGTGAGTGTCTGAGGTCACATTTGAACTCAGGTCTTCCTGATTCTGATGTAGCTAAGCAGCACAGTAGACAGAGCACTCGGCCTGGACTTAGGAAGACTCCTCTCCCTGAGTTCAAATCTTGCCTCAGACACTTACTAGCTGTGTAACCCTGGATAAGGCACTTAACCCTGTTTGCCTCAGTTTCCTCATGTGTAAAATGATGGAAAGCCACTCTAGTATCTTTGCCAAGGAAACCCCAAATAGGGATCAAGAATAGTCAGATGCCACTGAAAAACAACTAAATAACAACAATTTCCTGACTCCAGGCCCACAGCTCTGCTAACTGAGACATCTAGCTGCCTCATCAGGGTCAGGACACCACTCTATGTCTCTAGACTTGGCACACAGAACATAAAATATTAGAGCCGGACAAGACCTTAAATACCACCTAGCCCAACAACTTCCTCTTACAAAGGAAACAGAGTACTAGAGGAAGTGATTTGTCCAAGATCACACAAATAAGTCAGAGCCAGGACTCAGAGTCCTTAAGCAAGCCAAGGGTTACCTTCCCTGTTTGGCAGAAACTGAGAACTAGAGAAGGCAAAGAGCAGGTTAAAGTAAGCTTTTTGTTTTTTTGGAGGGGGGAAGTGAGGCAATTGGGGTTAAGTGACTTGCCCAAGGTCACACAGCTAGTACGTGTTGTGTCTGAGGCCAGATTTGAACTCAGGTCCTTCTCACTCCAGGGCCGGTGCTCTATTCACTGTGCCACCTAGCCACCCCTAAAGTAAGTTTTTAAGGGAGCCCAAGACTAGAATTCAGGGCTCTTGACTCCCATTGGCAAAGGTGGAAAGGTCTAGACATAAGTGAATGGGATATTATACTTAAATATCTCATCCCCGAGATAAACCTAAATGATTAATTTCATAGCAGGTACATCCTGGCTATAGGTAGTCATCAGGACATGGGTTTTTTACATTTTGGGGTATGTATGAGTGAGGAAGGGGTGGGATCGGGCAGAGCTGTGGGTGTTGAGAACAGGAATGGAGGATGTGGATGAAAGCCTAAGTAGTGTCTAATGTTGGCAGGGGCAATGAAGGAGGAAAAAGGTTTCCTCTGTGCCCTTGGTGGTGGAGATTTAGCTTTTAAACCCCTATCCCAATACTACCCGGCCCCAACCCACCTCTCCAGCTACACTGGATACTACTCCTTCTCTGCTCTGGGACCCTGCCAAACTGGCCTTCCTCTCACGGATGATGCTCCATCTCCCTCCCTCCTACCTGCCTTTGCTTGCTGTCCCACATGGCTGGAATGCACCCCCCATTGCCTCTGCCTCACACAATGCCTATCCTCCTCTCCGATGAAGGTCAGGCACCATCTTCTTCATTAAGCCTTTCCTGATGCCCAACCCCCAGGCTAATTTCGAGTGCCCTCGCAACCAAACTACCTCGTACTGAATTACTTTGGGTGTTATTTATTACCTTTATGCTGCATTTATTTTTATGTACTTATTGTCTCCCTCATTAGAATGTAAACTCCTTGTGAATAGTGATTATTTCATTCTTTGTACTTGTATCCCCAGTGTTTAGGACAGGGACGGGAACATCGTAATTGTTGATTGATTGATTGATTAGAGTGCTGCTTAAAAGATGCAGCAAGAGGGAAGTAAGGAACCAAGTCACACTGAAATTCTAGTTAAGTCCAGAGCATATCCCCTCTTTAGGTAACAGTAACATGGTTTTTAAATTTAAATATAATAGGGGAGAAAAAGACCTAGACTAAAAGTCAGGAGACTTCTGATTGGGTGTAGATTCTTGGCTCTACCAGAAACTCCTGCTAAGAGCCTTAGCAAGTCCCTTTTCCTATCTGAGCCTCAGTCTCCCCATCTGTAAAATGAAAGGGTTGGATTAGACATTTATTTTTTTTTTTTTTTGCTTTTTGGAGGGGGGAAGGTAGGAAAATTGGCATTAAGTGACTTGCCCAAGGTCACACAGCTAGTACGTGTACCAAGTGTCTGAAGCCACATTTGAACTCAGGTCCTCCTGATTCCAAGGCTGGTGCTCTATTCACTGTGCCACCTAGCCACTCCCGGATTAGTTCAATTCTAAGGTTCTCTCCAACTCTGCCATTTACTATTATGTCAGCCTAGCTTTGATAAGCTATAGCCTAGCTATTAAAAAGGCCATTTTTAGCTGTAAGAATCTATAATTTGATGAGCTGGGTCAGGCAAGTGGGTTTAAGGACTCTGCCTTGTCTAATCTGGATCGGAGGAGAGGTCCTAACTTTGGCCAAGTCTAAGGGCCCTTGGGAAGCCACCTCTTTACATCCATCAGCAGGATGTCTCTGTAAGGGGTTGAGACTGGACAGGCTGGAGATGGAGCTGCTGACATGATATGAAAGGAGTGAGCCATGCTGAGCAGCAAGGGAGGTCAGAACTCAGCCTAGCCCTCCAGAAATGACCCTCTACACACCACAACCCCATTTCTGAGATCTTTTATTGCCTTCTCACCCCTCTCCCCCATCTTCTCAGGGTCCCATGTCCCAACTGCAGGGATTTAGTGCTTTCCAAGCCAAATGCACCAGAGGGAGCAGGAAAGGCCATAGAAGATATCAAAGCTCACATGATTACTGACCTTGTGACCCTGCCTAATTCTTTGGGTTCCCATTACTTTCAGCGGTTTATAGTGAAGCACAACACCCAAGATATCCCCTCTGAGATTTTTTGTCGTTCAGACATTTTAGTCATGTCCCACTTGTCATGACCCCATTTCTGGAGTTTTCTTGACAATGATACTGAAGTGGTTTGTTATTCCTTTCTCCAGTTCATTTTACAGATGAGAAAACTGAGACAGAGTTAAGTGATTTGTCCAGGGTCACGCAGCTAGGAAGTGTCTGAACTTGAACTCAGGTCCTCCTGATTCCAAGTCCAGCACTCCATCTACTGTGTCACCAAGCTTCACTGAATCAATTACTAGATACAAACATGAAGCAAAAAGATCTCTCCAGAGTCTAAACCCTGGGGTACTGAGGGAAGGAAGATGGGACCTGAGTTGGGACTCAACAAACAGTTTAATAAGTACCTAGATAAGGGAAAAGATTCAGGGGAGTCCAGGATAAGGGAACTTTGTGCAGCAAGAACATTAAGGCAGGAAAGTACAAGGTTTATCTGGGTGGCAGTGAACCAGTTATACAGTTTTTTGCTCGAGGGATGAACTGGCATAGGGGAATGACAAAGACTAGAACATTCAGAAAATGGGGCAGGAAGGCAGCACCTAAGGCCAAACAACCCTAAGGAAGGTACAGATTCCTCTTCCACTCAGAGGATGCTTTCAGCAAATAAAACAGGTAGAGCTGAAGCTGACACATCTCCCCACCAACAAAGCCTTCCCTTGACCTTTTCATCAGTGCCAAGATGACATGCCTTGTCATCCCCCTTCAATCTCTGACAGTCAGATTCGCACACTTGTAGACTTGGTTCCCTCATCTTTCTCTGCTGTGCTCGAAGGTCCTTTCCAGCTATAAGAATCTATGACTCTATGAACCTTAAGACACTATAAAATTGAGAGTTATCATTATGATTATTGCTTCAATTGAGCCAAAGTAAAAATAATAGCTCCCATTTCTGTAGTGCTTTATTACTTGTACAATCTGGCTCCTGACCCTAACACTGGACCAAAACTGCTCTTTTCAAGGTTAATGTCTTAATTGAGAAATACAATGGGCTTCTCTTCCTTCTTATTCTACTTAACTTCTCTGCTCCCACAGCCACCTTCTCCTCCTGGATGTCTCTACCTGAGGATGTCAAATTCAACCCAGTTCCCCCAAAGCCTGCTCTTCCTTCTTCCCCATTTCTATTGAGGGTACCACCCTGGTTGACCACATGGAGATTCTTCTTGTCTCCTCTTCCCCCTCTCATGCCCTTGCCAAGTCCTATAAATTCTATACTTGCGGCTTTCACATCCATTCCCCTCTGCATTCACACAAGTCTCCATACTAATATAAAATATCATTAACTCTGATCTAGATTATTGTAAAAACCAACTCATTAGTTTCTCTGCCTCTGCTCCAGGAGATTTTAATCTGGGGTCCACAGACTCCCAAGGGGATCCATGGATAGATTTCAGGGGGTCTGTGAACTTAGATGGGAGAAAAATACATTTTTATCTTCACTAACTTCTAAGAGAAACCCAGCATTTCCTTCAATTATTTAAAAACATAATTTTGAGAAGAGGTTGCTAAGATTTCACTAGACTCCCGAAGGGGATCACAACATAGAAAAGGTGAGGGGGGCCCCTGCTCTCCTCTCTGCAAACCATCCTCCACAGAGCTGCTAAATATTCCTAAAACACAGAGCTGACCATGTACTCTTCCCAATCGAAAGTCTCTAGTGATTCCCTATTGTCTCCACAATAAAATACAAGGTGCTCAGCATGACATTTAAAGCCCACTACAATCTGGCCTCCCTCAACAATTCATTTTATTTCTACGATGTCTCTTCATAGACTCTTTTAGCCGTACATGGCATTCCATCTTGCTCCTCTGTTTCTCTTTAAGTGATCCCCTGTGCTGGGAATCCACTCCCTTCTCATTACTACCTCTTACAATCCTGAGCTTCCTGCAAGGCACAGCTCAGGAACAGACTCCTACACCCAACCTATCCTGATCCCAGAAGCTGTCAGGGTTCTCTCTTTCTTCAAATTACTTTGCATAACTTTGCATGTACTTTGCATTCATTTATCTATGTCTATCTGTAACTCCCAGTAAAACAGAAGCTTTCTGAGAGCAGGCATTGTTTCATTTTTGCCTTTATGCCATAAAGTGGCTAGGCTCAGTGACTTGTACATAGTAAGTATTTAGTGAATCCATAATGAATTGAATTTAATCGGGATTATACTCTCCAAATGGGTCTTTATAGTAGGGATGTAGAATTGATTGTGTTGAAAGACAGTGAAAGTGAACCAGGCCAGATGTAGTCATTGCTGAACAAGATAGTTGAAGTAGGGGGTGGGGAGGTATTAGGTGCTTTGTGTGACTTTCCCTGTATGTTTATGATTATGCTAAACTGTACTGTAAATAATCCCTGAGGAAATGTGTGTGTGTGTGTGTGTGTGTGTGTGTGTGTGCGCACGTGCGCTAGGCTATGCTGCAAGCTGAGGTTTGGGGCTCACAGAACACCAAATGGCTGTGTGATCGTGACTACCACAGCCTCCATGACAGCATGGTCTTTGAGACCATCTTCTAAGCCCTGAACTATTCTCTTGGGGGAGCTTGCATCTTTGAATTCAGGACTGCAAAGTTGGGGGTCACAGGATCCTGACATGAGCCTGGACAAGTAGTAGCTGAGAGGATTCTCCTGGCTGTGCCATTATTCTGTAACTGTAGAAGTCAGTGACCCCTGTCCACCACTATCCCTGGAGAGGAAAGATTAGGAAGCAATTGAGCTTGACTGATTCTTCCCTGGGAGAATTAATCTGATAAATGAACCTGAGTATAGGTGCCAACTACTTCTGCCACCTTCCCTGATCACTCTGACATGTTCACAAGGACCAGATTGAAACAGCATTGCTGGTTTGGGTACCTAAATAAACCTTTAGTAGTGTTAATGTCCAAACTGGCATTCGAGGACTTCCAGTCTGTTCTAAACCCTTCAGTTCAGTTTTAGACTACAACCACCCCACCATTTCTATACTCTGGCCTTTCCTATCACCAGGCCTCTGTTTACATTTTTCTGTGGATCCAGAAAAACCCTCCCTATCACTTTCCTTTGTTGAAACTACCCATTCCTCAAAGCCCAACTCAAATGTAATTTCCTCTCAAAGTAGGAGTTCAACAGACTGCCATTTACAGGGACGAGACCTAGGTTTCAAGTTCCAACTTTGATGTTTACAAGGTGTGTGACTTTTGATAGATCACTTTTTTCCTATGTGAGCCTCAGGCTATTTATCTGTGAAATGGGGGGGGGATGCTGTGATACTTGGCTCACCTACCTCCCAGAGGTGTTGTGAAGAAGGCATTTTGCAAACTTTAAAACTGTATCAATATGAGTTGTGATCCTTATCAATCTTTGTATCTCCCCCAATACCTGGCAAGAGAGCAGTCCATCAAAAGGCATTTATTGAGTTGGTGAATGGTGGGAATGTTGAGCTCACCATAGAAAGCATCAGATGAGGCTGTAATGACCCAGCACCAATACGCTCCTGCTTCCCAGGTGAGAGATGGGCTCGCCGAGGTTCACAGAGTTTCATAGATTGTTCCAAGGTCAGGCAGGGAATCAGTATCAGAACTGAGCTGGGGGACCAGGGATAGAGAAGCCCAGACCTGAGACAGTGAGCCCTGGGAAAGGCTACACTGGCCTGGGGTGATGAGGGTGATGTAGGAGCCAGCTGGGAAAAGAAGCTGTGTTCTCTCTGCAGTCTCCGCGGGTGGGCATCTCCAACATGTCCTTCCCCCATCACTCACTGCTGGGACTCAGCAAGATTTAAAGTAGAAATTCATCCGACAAAGCCCCAAAGCAATTACAGGCAGCAAGGCCTGAAACAGCCGCAGAACAAAAGCCTAGGGACAAGTAAATCAGTTCAGAAGCCTGCGAATAGGGGAAAAGAGGGGGGGGAGTTTGTCTGACTTTTTCTCTTTTCTCCTGCCCTTGAGGTGGGGCTAGGTAGAGAGAGGAGAAGGCAAAATTGAGACTTAAAAATGGGATTCTACTGAGCTCAGGGGCTGGAAGAGATGAACAATAAGGCATGAGACAATGATGGGAGTGGGGGGCCATATTTTAAGTCTTGTAGGACAATCAGGTAGGGGGCAGCTAGATGGCACAGTGGATAGAGGAGTCCCAGGCCTGGAGTCAGAAAGACTCTTCTTCCTAAGTTCAACCAGCCTCAGACACTTACTAGCTGGACAAGTCACTTAACCTCTGTTTGCCTCAGTTTCTTCAACTGTAAAATGGGGACCATGGAGAGGGAAATGGCAAACTATTCCAGTATCTTTGCCAAGAAAACCCCAAATGAGGTCCCAGTCGACTGAACAACAAAGGCCAATCAATAGTTGTGCAGGAAATTGGTTATGATTGGCCAGTTTTTTAAAGCACTTTGAAATTTACAACAAACTGGTCCTTACATAACTAGTGAAATTGGCCATAGGGATAGTCTTCTTCTGATTTTGGAAATCATAGGATCAATCAATGATACCCTAGGTGCAAGAAGCACAGGAAATGTTAGGACTGGATATAGGGCAGGGCTAGTTGTAGAAGGAGAATGAAAGACAGCGGATAGCCATCCCACATTCTGCACCAGTGCCTACAAGATGGAAAAAGCATACAGAAGGGTGTCAACTCATTGGGCAGATCAATGGGGGATCTGTGGAAGAAAATGGATGAAAATCTCCCCGGATGAGATGCCATCTGCACCAATGGAAGGAATAAATGCATTGATGAGATCAGTTACGTGCTAGTACCAGAAGGGTCACGGGATGTGGACCAAAGAGGGCTTCAGAGATAATTTAGCACAACCTCTTCATTTTATAGGTGGGGAAACTGAGGCTCAGAAAGGGCCATACAACCAGTAAGCTTTAGGGTGAGGACCAAAACCCAAGTCTTCTAATTCCCAAACCAGGGTCCTCTCTGCTATACCCTACTGCCCCTATCTATTCATAGGATCATAGATTTAGAGTTGGAAGGAATCCCAGAGGACATCTACTCCAACTCCTTCATTTATCGGAGATAAAATTGGGGCTCAGAGAGATTAAGTGATTTACCCAGGGTCACACAGCATATAAGCACCAGAGGTGGCATTTGTTCCTGACTCCCAGTCCAGTGATCCCAGTTATGCCATGCTGACTCTTCTGTGCCTATACACTGAGTCCTAATCCTCATCATAGACTAGGCCCTAACCTTGGCACCAAAGCAAATTCTAACATATCCATATCTCATTGGTTATAGGAGTGACCAGTAGAAGAGAGCATGTGTGGGTCATCATGGCTCCATCCTCCCTTAAATAATACTTAATAGCATTTATGTGGCAATTTAAGATTTGGGAATAGCTTTATATATAATCTCACTTGATTGTCCAAGAAGCCCTGTAGTATGGGTGCTATTATTATCCCCATTTTACAGATGAGGAAACTGAGGCTATGAGGGGTTAAGTGACTTGCCCAGAGTCACACACCTAGTGCCTAGAGCAGGATCTGCACTCAGGTCTTCCAGCCTCCTCATCTAGCACCACACAACCTGGCTGCCTCCCTACTGCAGAAGCAACTCAGAGCCCACTCTGTCCTGACAGGATTGCAGGACTGCCAGGGTTGTGTATAAAGAAGCACCTCATTCATTAGAGAAGTGGCTCCCTGAGAACATGGAGTTTGCCTCAGCTTTCAGCAATGGCTCTTGGAGCTGGGTGAGGTACAGATTCCCTTCTCCTATCCCCAACCCTAAGCACAGAGGTGGGCACACAGCTTTTGGCTGATAAAATCTTACTGAACAGAACTGAAAACTGAGGGCAGGATTCTGTCTGAACATGAAGGTCATGAAGGCATCCTCCCTCCCCTCCATTTAAGTTTTTCCAAATAGGCATTATTTGTCAGCCTCTGACATGTCCCATACCACAGGATACAGCAAGTTTGTGAATGATAAAGAGCTTTCTCAAGGGCACTGAAGTGAAGGAAAAAGACTCAGATCCCATGATGGAATGATCTCAAATCTAGGGGAATGGGACAATATCACCGCTATCTCTATAACTACCTTCCCAATCACAATCTTTGCTACATCATCATTATCCCAATCAATATCTTTACCCCAGGGACCATCATCGTCATTATTGGTTTCAAAAGGTCCACCCTCCACACCCTGCCACCTTTACTGTGTCCATCAAACAACCCTGGTTTCTACCATCACCATCACAAAGCCTGCCTTCTAATGGAGTCCCACCTTTGCTCAGACTGAGGGACTGATAAGAAGATATTATAAAAGAAAAGCCTCGGCCAAACACGGATCTTTAGAAAGTCAAAGTCATTAGATGCCGAGCAGTTTAATAGTGAGACCCTCACTGTCTAGTGGGGAAAGGAATCTTCCTCACCTCACACCTCTGGTATCTGCAAAGTCTGCCAGAATCCTAGCCATCTAGAGACACTAGTGACATGGTGTATGAAGGTCAGGAAAGGTCTCCTGAACCCAAGCCAAAGCTGCCTCGGAGTTATGGGCACACCTATATATCCCTAGCAAGTAAGGACCTGGGCGCAATGTTTAGATTGGAGAGAACAGTCAACCAGATCTAAGAGAATGAAAATATTGTGGTCCAGGTAACAGTATCTCACTGTCTTTAACTGGGCAGAAGCATCCCTTTTTCAAGCCTGGAAATAGTCTCGTTGAATTTTTTTTTTTAAAGAAAAGGAAAGGCTTTTTAAAAATTAAATCATATTTTAATTCTATATGCCCCAGAGTATAATACTACTAATAGCTAGGGTTTACATAGTGCTTTAGATTTGCAAAGCACTTTACAAATGTTACCTTGCTTTATCCTCAAAACAACACTGCATAGTTGTTGCTATTACTGTCCCCATTATACAGAAGAAGAAATTGAGATTGACAGAGGTTAAGTGACTAGCTCGGGGATTACACAGCTCATAAGTACTGAAACTGGATTTGAACTCAGGTCTTCCTGACTCCAGGCCCAACACTCTGTCCACCACACTGACAAGTGTAGGGGACAGTGAATTCATCTTAGAGTAAAAAAAAACCAGGGTTCAAATCCTGCCTTTAATACATACAAACCGTGTGACCTTGGACAAGTCATTTAAATTACCAGAGTCTCAAGAAACAGTCTACTATAAATTATAATAGACATTATGATCTACCTTATCTGGAAACAACTTTCAGATTAGGGGTGTTCTAGACAGATGAAATCACAGGTCCACACCCCTCACCCAATCCAAAGAAAAAAGTATGTGTGTGTGTATATGTGTACACGTGTGCACACACACATACACACAGACACATATAAGTTTAATCAATGTAGGGTTTTTTTTTCTTTAATTAACGTCATTGTATTTTAAGCTCTGAATTAAAACATTCTCCCTGATAGGCCGGCCAGACTGTGAGTGGGTAGATATTCTCTCTTGGACCATACAGTATACACATCATGCATTTGCATGTATAATTTCGTGTGTCTGTGTATATCTACGTCTGTTTCTGGGAGCCCAAATCTGTGTGCATCTACACAATCATCTGTGCACATGAAGTTATCAGCATGGGTGTGTCGGTGTGTGTCCAGGAATGTGTTTGTTTGTGCATCTATAAATCCATGCACCATCAATGTGTTGGTCAGCTGGTATGCATGTGTGTGAGACAATGTGTGTCCGTGTCTATTTACATGAGCATGTATTGGAATGTGTGCTGGTGTGTGTCAGTCTGGATCCTGTCCTAGCTATCTATGCATGCATCCACATGGACAGGACTGTGTGTGTCTCTGTGTGCATGCATTCATGCACATGCTTCTGTGTTTGTGATGGTATGTATATATCTGTGTGTGTGTGTGTTTGTGCCTAAGGGCAAGAATTGTATTTTCTTGTCATTCCATTCCCAGGGCTCATTAGCACAGTAGCTAGCACAGTTAGGTGCTTGGTGTATATGGAATGTTTTCTTCTGTGTATGTATGTATGTATGTATGCATGCATACATGTGTGTATATATTCTAGTCTATTTGTGTGACTGGGGATGAGAGGGTCCATGGGCAGGGAGCCATTCTGAAGTCACTCTGACTGCCTTTGCCCCACAGATTTGTTCATTTCCCTGTGAATTTTCAACAATAAAGCTCATTGATAAAAGGCTAGCAGCCCCTCCTGTCCTTCTTGGAGCTGCTCAGATACTTCTCTCCACCCCCTGCTGCCCCCAGACCACCCTCCCCCTCCCAAAACACATTCAGGGCACACATAGGCTGTTTCAGTTTTTCTTCGGTGCATTTTTTTTTTAATTTGGAGGAAAAAAAAGGTTGAGAGAGGATACAGGAAGAAATGGGGAGGGGGGACTAGGAGTGAAGTTATCTGAGGTCAGTGGAGGGATGCCAGAGCTGCTAAATTTTATCTGTGGAAAACTCTCCCAACTGTCTTCCCAGAGCCCATGGGGAGGGTTGCTTTCAGAAGATCAGGGCCTGCCCCAAACCCCCCCAAAGATGTCCTCCAACCATCCAGGAGCCATATCAGAAAATGTGAATAGTGCCTGGTTCAGGTGTTTAATAATAGTTTAATAATAGCAGGTGTTTAACATATGCTTGTTGACTGACCAACCCATTGTGTGACCTTGGGCAAATTTACTTTGTCTTAAGTAAAGGCTCCCCAAATGCAAAACCACAAGACATCAACCAACCTTGAAGGCCTCTAGTGAGAGAGATATTACTTCCCAAGGCATCCATCTAGTTCCAGGTAGCTCTCATTGTGAAGAATTCCTCTTAACTCCTGAGTGGATTCCAGA
>NW_027187460.1:1972623-2099158 GCF_028583685.1 Petaurus breviceps papuanus | reverse complement strand
CTCTCCCCAGGCTTCTAGGGAATACTGAATGATTATTTGCTGGGGAGGTTATAGAGAGGTTTTTAGTCAAGTTTGGGTCACATTTAGTGGTTTAATGGAGCTAACTCATCACAGATTGAAAGAGCTGGTCATTAAATTTTCAGTGTGAACATTTGCACCTCAGAAATTGGCAAACACTACAAATCAGGACTTGATTTGTTGTTTTATTGACTACCTAGACTTAAGAAATCAATGGAGAAAATGTTAATAAACCCAGAGATTACACTTAAAAGAGTGTCCAGAAGACATTCCCCTACCCCCACTCAAAGTCTTTTGTTAAACATTTACCTGAACACATTAGCTACCCTTTGAGGCACCTTCCAATTCTGTATTCATTATATGTACTTTGTCTCTTCCTCTTCCTGACAAAATGCTATGTGACCCTGGACAAAATCTTCCTTTCTTTGGGCCTCAGGTTTTCTTTTGTGAAATAAGAGGGTTGGATTTAATACTCTCCAAATTACCTTCCAGCTCTGACAATTTAGGATTCAATTATTAAATTCAATTATCAAATTATTAAATTAAAATTCAATAAATTAAATTGTTACCCAGTTCTGAGCGGGTCAAAGATCTCCACTGATTTGAAGATAAAGGCTAAACTCTTTAGACTAGGATCCAAGGCCCTCCATGTTTTGTTGTTGGTCATTTTCATCATGTCTGACTCTTCTTGTCTCCTTTTGGTGTTTTCTTGGCAAAGATACTAGAGTGGTTTGCCATTTCTTTCTCCAGTTTATTTTACAGATGGGGAAACTGAGGAAAACAGGGTTGAGAGACTTGCCCAGGGTTACATAGCTAGTGTCTGTGGATTTGGAATCAAGACTTCCTGACTCCAGGCCTGGCACTCTATCCACTGTGCTACCTAGCTGCCCCATAAGGCCTCCATGATTAAGTTCCAATCAACCTTTCTGAGCCTTACCTCACATTATTCTTCCATATCACTCTTCCAATATAGACAATTCAATTCAAGAGACACTTAATAGAAGATAAATCAAAGAGCAGTACTCAAAACAACACAACTATTCTGGAAAGCATGTGTCAATGAATTGTCCTATGAGTCCAATCACCATCTCTTTTCCTTCCCCACCTAAAACACTACTCATTGGCCAAATGTGTCATATTCTTATATTAGAATGCAAGGTCCTCCAAGTTAGGGAATATGTCATGCCTTCTCTTCTAAGGTGCAGGTGACTGCCTGGTGCAGACCCTCATCACCTCACACCTGGACTACTATAGTGTCCTGCTGATCGGTCCCCCTTCCCCAGGTCTCTCCCCTACTCCATTCCATCCTCCATTCAGCTGCCAAAGTTCCCCAGATTCAAGTTTATGTCACACACCTCCCTGCAACAGCAGTCAATGACTTTTTATTTCCCCCAGGATCAAATGTAAAATCCTTTGTTTGGAATCAGAAGTCCTTCACATCTTGGTCCCTTCCAACCCTTCCAGTGTTCTCAGTTTTCACCCCCTCCATGTACTCTTTGATTCAGCAATATTGGCTTTCTTGCTGTTCCTTGAATCTAACATTCAGCTCCAGATTCCTTGCCTTATCACTGATATTCCCTAAAGCCCCACTATGCCTGGCATGCTCTCCCTTCTCATCTCTGACTCCTAGCTGCCACGACTTCCTTTAAGACTTCCCTTATGCTATCCCTACCCTTCACTACTAGCTCCTTCACTCTGTCCTTACCTCCAATCTACCCTGTCTACATCTCACACAAATCTAGTTATTTCTATGTTGTCTCCTCCAAGAGACTGTGAGCTGGGGACACAAAGACAAAGAAGGAAATAGTCCTTGCCCTAAAGAATCTTATACTCTACAAGGAGAATATAATATAATAAGAACTTACATTAATAGAGAAAGTTAAGCTATACAAAGTGTTTTCCACACAACAGCCCTTATAAGATATTATAGTGTTACTATATATGTTATAGTATATTTAATATACTTTTTTTTCCCATTTTACAGATAAGAAAACTGAGACTCTGAGAAATGAAATGACTGATTCATGTATATGTCTAAGATGGGATTTAAATCCAGGTCTCCTGCATCCAAATTCAGCTTTCTATCCATTCTACTGCATTGCACAAACTGGGGATTAAAGAAAAGCAGGAGACTTAATTCCAAGTACAGGAAACAGATTTTGGTCTAATTTGTTTGGATTGTAGAATGCCTATAGGAGAATAATGTGGAGTTAGGCTAAAAGTGGGGGTAGGGGTCAGATGGGGAAAGACCAAGCTCAGGGGATTGTAATTTGTTCCAAAGGCAAAAAGGAGGCATTGGGGAGAGGCTCACAGTGTAGTAGTATGGAGGATGGCTTAGAGGGAAGACATCAGAGGCAGAGAGGGCAAATAGGAGGTGATTAACAACTGCTCAGGTAAGTTGTGATGAGGGCCCAAACCGGGACATTATCTCTGTAAGTGAAGCAAATGGGGCAGATGTAAGATGCACAAGAGTCAATCTCCCATCTCCAGAATGGACCTTCCATGTTCTTTTGGCTCACTCCATTACCTGTTGCCTGATGGGCCCCTCTCCTGCCTTCTCTCAGCTTCTCCAAATCTTCCAAATCCTCCAAAGTTCAGCTGAAGCACTGACTGACAGTCCCTTACTTGGAGGTACAATTCCTGCTTTCCCTGAGCTCCTGCAGCACATCAGTGCCCAAACCCACAGGCCATCATCTGCTGAGGTGTTGTTTATTATCAACCTTCCTTTTCATTAAAAAAAAATTCTGAACTTAACAAACACCAAATAAAATGAGCATTTTTATATACAATGTAAAACAGGAAAAGAGGATTATAAGGAAACTTTGAATTTATTATATACAGATTGATTTTCCCTTTAAGTATACAATCAATTCAGCATGTAACTTACAAAGCTGCCCTGCTTGACTGTGTTCCCTTCTGGTCTTCCTTCTCTTCTTTTTTGGGCATTTAAAAAATGCTTCAATTAGTCTCTTATTTTCCTTTTCTTCTTTTTTTTTTTTTTTTTTGGTAACCTTATTACTACCTTCCTATGGTCCCTCCCACCTCCTAACTAGAAAAAGATGAAGAAAAAGGAGGAGGAGGAGAAGAAGGAAGAGGAGAAGAGGAGGAGGAAAAGGAGGAAAAAAAAGAGAAGGAAGAAGAGGAGGAGGAGGAAGAAACCTTTGTAACACTTATGGTACAAGTCAAGCAACACAAATGCCCATCTTGGCTATATCTGAGAACGTACATCTCATCCTTCCCCTAAAGTACATTCCCTCTCTATCAGGAGGTGGGCAGCACGTTTCATCATTAGTCCTTCTGAATGCATCCTTTCATGTATGAATCTTACCTCCCTACTAATCTTACCCTCTCCTTCCCATCAGTCAGGCCTTCCGTTTCCTGACTTCCTTTATTCATAACCAGCTCTCTATTCCCCCTGCCAGGACCTGAGCAGAGTTCCTCCCTACCACCTACTGAAACAATTCTAACAGCTTTAGAGAGGTCTTCTTGACTTTGCTTCTTTCCCCATCCAGTGCTTTTAGGATAACCTTTCTTTCCGGTCATAGATCTGGGCATGTCCCTCTTCTGCTCACTCCTACCTACATTTCATGATGGAATTCCAAGAAAAACTCAAACCTTTTGGCCCAACATCCCAGGACCTACATCTGAGCCTCATCTTGCTTTTCCAGGCTTGTCTCCTGCTACCACCTTCCACCCATTCTCATATGCCATGCATGCTCCTCTGTGCTTCTATCCACACTACTCTCTTGACTTGGTATGGCCTCCCTCTGGCTTTCTGGCTCTTGAATACCATCCCCTTCCTTTACAGCCCAATTGAAATGTCACATCTTCCATGAAGCATTCCCTGCTATCTGCTATCAGTTACAATCTTTCCCTTCTGACCTTACACAGTATTCTGTGTGCACCCTGCATCATCTCTTCCTACTAGATTCTAAGCCCCAGGCAAGGGTCATTTCTTGTTTGTCTGGTATCCTGGTCACAGGGCCCAGAATGCAGTAGGAGATTAATAGCTCTTTGTTGTAAGATGGAGTGATTCAGGCCAGAGAAGTAAAGGCAGAATTCTGTCTTAACAATGACCTTCAATGCTCCATTCCAATCTTAGCTCTTCCACAAAGCTTCGCATGGATGAGTCTATCCAGTTCCCATCTCTCCAAACAATGTTTCCTCAGTACTTCTGCATATATTTGTTTTTGACTCTATCTTTTGTATACAGAATCAGAGAAGGAAGAGAAGCCCTATTTTATAGTGATTTGTGATTGAAAAAAAAAAACACTTTCCTCAAATAACCTGCACCTTACAGAACATAAATATTGTTATTCCCATTATACAGATGAGAAAGAGAGGTGATATGATTTATCAAAGTTCACAGTTTAAAAGCTGTTAGAGCGAAGACTTGACATTGTTCTCTTGGCTCCAGGACCAGTGCTCAATGCCAGGTCCAATAAGGCCTTTAGCCCTGTTTCTAGAAAGGATCCCACCTAATCCAGAGGCCTCAATGAACAATGTCACCTTTCTGAGGCATTAGCCCCCTTTCCTCAATAGGCGCAGAGAACTGCTGTCCTTGGTCCAAGGGCTTGGAGCTTTACTAATTTCAAAGCCTTTATTCTTCCCTGACAGCCAGCTTCAGGCACCAAAAGGCGGTGATCTTCCCAGACTCTGAACCGGTTTGCTACTCTAAGCTCAGAGATCAGCTACCCCTAATTCCTAGTTACTCTCCCCTTTGCCCTGCTGCCATCACAGTAAATAGATGCCCTGATTTGGCATCTGCCCCTCCTCTTTAGCTCCTCTACCTTTTCTCTAAACAAACCAGGCCAAGGTCTGTTTATATGGTGAATTCACAAAGGGCTATTTCACAAAGGAGAAGAGAATACACAAATCCAAAAAGAATACACCAGTATAAGGAGAATAGAAGTACATATAAAATATTCTACCCATCCCCATACTAAATGGTAGCTCTCAGCACCTTGATGAGTTTAAGAGGCTAGTCAATCAATCAGTCAATAATAAGAATTAAAGGGATTAATATGTGCTAGGCACTGTGCTGAATGAAATCCCAGGGTATTGAAAGAGCAGGCAGATATCACTGCTTAGGTACTCCTGTCTTTCAGTGATCTTGGAAGAATCATGGAGAATGGGACTGGTCCTGGAGGCCTGGGGAAGGATACATGTTATCTGGCTTTTCAAACTACAGGAGAGCCCTTCCTTGAAATTCCTGGCAAGATTCAAGAACACATTCTTAAAGGGATGGTTAGTGAACACCTGGAAATGTCTGGGAAAGATAACTGCTAAGAGCCATCGGAACAAGACATGGCAGACAAAGTTTCTCGTGCTTTTTTTTTACGGACAAGATGGACAGAAAGGAGACTAGGATATAGTACAGTATGGTGAATTCAGGAGTTGCTGGACACAATGAGCAGGCATTAATAACTCAATGTCAGCTTAGGGAGTCTCTAGTGGAGTGCTTCCAGGATCTGTCTTTGGCCTATATTGTTCAACTTCTATTTAGTGATTCAGATTAAAAAAAGCATTAGGTGAGATGTTTATGAAATGTTGCAGATGCCACAAAGCTGGGATGCACAGTTAATAGAATAGATGGCAGAGTCAGAATCCAAAAAGATCTTGGCAGGCTAGAACACTGAACTAAATCTAATGAACTTAAAATTTAATATAGTAATAAATAGAAAGTCTTACATTTGGGTTCAAAAAAATCAACTTGATAAATATATTATGTCAGAGATTTAGCTAGATAGCAGTCTGCATGAAAAAGAATCTAGGAGTTTTAATGGACTACAAGTTAAATCACAAAACAAAACAAAATACACATATAATGAGATCTTGGGCTGCAACAAGAGAGGAAAAGCTAGAGGGAAATTAGAAGAGAACAGCTGATGGCACAATGGATAGGGAGCTGAGTCTGGAGTCAGGAAGTTTTGGATTCAAATCCAGCCTCAGACACTTACTAGCTGTGTGATCCTGCACAAACCACCCTGTTTGCCTCAGTTTCTTTATCAGGGGATAATAACAGTACCTACCTTACAAGGTTGTTAGGAGGACAAAATGAGATAGTATTTGTAAAAACACTTTGCAAAACTTAAAATGCTAGCTATTAAAAGGCAAGAGAGAGAGAACTAGGTGTAGTGGATAGAAGCCTCAGAAACCTGACATGTATTAGCTGTGTGACCCTGGGCAAGTCACTTAACTCTGATTGCCTAGCCCCCCCCCCAAAAAAAAAACCAGCAAGGGAGTAGGAGTAAGCATTTACAGAGCACCTACTATGTGTCTGAGACTGCATTAAAAGCTTTTTTGCAAATATTATCTTATTTGATGAAGGACTTGGCATCATATTACATGTTAAAGCAGCTGGGCAATTTAGCCTGGAGAAGAAGAGAGTACTTATGCATTACAAAGCTTGATCAATACCTTCAAATAGTCATTAGAGAGACTATCTTGTGGAAGAAGGATCGGACTTATCATGCTTAGGCCCTGGAGGGCAGAACCAAGGCCTATCAATGGAAGCTGCAAAAGAGGGTTTAGGCTTAATGTTGAGGGGGGTAGGGAGGGTAACCATCCAACAAAATGGAACCCGGAGCTTGAGAGAGAAAATGGTTTTCTCTTCGCTGGACATCTCTACCACTTGGGTTACAGACTGGATTCTTGTTCAGGTTCTGTTTGGATTACACAGCCTCTGAGGCCCCTTCCAACCCATACACTGTGATTTTGTGACAGATTCTTAGGTCTAAAAGCTGCTTCATTTAGATTTAGTCCCTAGAGTCTGGCTTGGAGCCATGATCCCCTGAGGCAAAATCCATAGCTTCCAGAGCCCCTCCCTTTCCCTCCCCATCCTTGGGGGAAAACATGTGAAAACAGTAGTAGCTTCTGCCCCAGAACATCCGTTCATTCATATGGACATGTAAACACATCTCCAAAAGGTAATGACTTAAGAGGTGACATGGTTTCACTCACATGGAAGTGCTTAGCTAGATTAATCTGGTGATTGCTGATTCCAAGCTTATTCTCAGTCAATCAGGAAGCCTGGAGATGTGGTCCCACCCACAATCCTACAAAATCACAGGTTCACTAGGAATCTCCTGTGTGACTTTGGATGAGTCTCCGGGTCTCAGAGAGGAGGATGAGTGGGAAGGTCCACACCAACTATAAAATCCTACTCCTCAGGGGAGGGATAGAAAGAACCACCATGTACAATGAAAATGAGTCTCATCACCAAGACAACAGAGCAGTAAAACCTGTCCTGGTTCCAGGGTCACTAGAGCTAACTTGCTCATAGACAATGGTCTCTGGGTCACTTCTTCTCTTCCCACCTCTGTCCCTCATTTTCTTTTTTGTCAGCCATCCCCCGGCATATTCTTTTTACATATGATGATAATAACAACTCTCATTTCTATAGTGCTGTGAGGTATACAAAGTCCTTTCCTTAAACAGACTCTGTGAGGTAGGCAATGTAAGTCTATGGTCAGAGAATCAGAGGCCATCTATCCAACCTGTACCTGAGCAGGTATATCCTTTACCCACAACCAGCTTCTTCCTGAACACTTACAGGGACTGGGAACTCATTACCTTTCAGGCCTGCCCAAGAATGACCATTTCTCCTTTGAATAGTTTAAACTGTTAAGTCTTTCTTGACATCATGTCGAAGTGCATCTCCCTGTAACATCTGTAACTCTTAGAGCTTTACTTTAGGATCAAAAACATCTATCTAATCCCCTTTCTCAAAAAGAGTCCTTCAAAAGTTTGAGTCATTCCATAAGCATTTATACTTCTATGTGCCAAACACTGTTCTAAGCACTTGAGGACACAAAGAAAAGACAAAAGATAATCTATACTCTTAAGAAGGTCACAGCCTAATGGAAGAGACAAATAAGTGCAAACAACTATGTAAAAACAAGATAAAGAGAAAAGGATAAATTGGAGATGATCAAGAGAAGAAAGACATTAGTATTAAGGTGAATCAGGAAATCCTTCTTGTAGGAGAAGGGGTCCTTGATATTTTTTAAGAATGTAAAGGAAACCAAGAAGTAGGCAGCTCTCTTAATCATACACTGCAGAAACCTGTATGGGTAGAAGGAGTTTCCTTACACTAATGAAATTTCAGGCTCCCTCCAGTCTCTATCCCTATGCTTGAGTACTCTGCATTGATCACTATTAGATTTGGCCATAGTTCAAATCTATCAGATATTTTGGATCTTGATCCCGATTCTTTCATTTAGCACATTAATCCTCCTGGCTTCATATCATCCATAATTTTGATAAAAAATGTCACCTGTGGTTTTATTCAAGTCATTTATAAAAATTAGTGACCAGGTCAGGACCAAGAATAGAGCCCTATATCTACGTCTAGAGACTTCCATGAAAGAGGTCATCTAGTGGCAATTATTCATAAGTAGTAAATGGCAGTTATTAGCTCCTCTCTCAAGAGAAAGTTTAAAGCTAGAAAGGTAAAGAAAGCACTAGGGGCACCTAAAGAGAAGGATAAGGGAGTCTAGGATGGAGAAAAGGATGAAACAAGGAGACTAAAGGCCAAGAAACAACCTTTATCAGTTTCAAAAGTCTGCAGAGGTCCTGCACTGAGAAAAAACAACATGAACCCTCCATACACATCCAAGCCACTGTACTTGACTTAGACTAAAAGTGTAACTCTCTCTCTCCATTCCAAAGGCAGGGAGTACATAGAGTTCCTGATACAGAATGGGAATCATTAAAGATTTGGGGATTATGGTAATAGTGATAATAATGATGATGGTAATGGTACTGATGATGTTGAGCTTGATGGTGATGACATGAATAGCAATGGTGGTGATTACAGCAGTAACATTCAAAGGGAAGGGAGGATGGTAATGATGGTGATTCATACAATACTGAGGACAATGGTGAATGTAAAGATGATGATGAGACTGAAGATGGCAATGAATGGTTGGTGCAGTGAAAATTAAGTTATTTTGATGATAAGTATAGTAGTAATCATGATGACAAGATGGTGGTGATGACCATAGCATGAATGACAGTGATGGTGATGAGGAGGGAGACGATGATGATGCCAACACAATGGTAATAGTAATGATATTTAAATGACAAAGGTGCCTCTGAAGACTGTCAGCCTGTCATTCAACTGCCATTTACTAATTACCTACTATGTGCTAGGCACTGTGCTAAGCATTTAGGGGTGCAAAGAAAGGTAAAAAGACAGTCTGATCTCAAGGAGCTCACAGATTAATGGAGGAGAGAATATGAAAACAAACATTTATATATAAAGATAGTGAAAGTATTCAATGGAGATATATTGGGTAATTCTTTGTATGCTTTAAAATCCATAAATAAAAATTATTAATTAGGAAAAGGAATATAATTAAAGAGATGATCAGAGGATTGTAGATTTAGCATTGTAAGGGACCTTAGAAGTCACTGAGTTCAAACCCCTCATTTTTCAGATGAGGAAATTGAAGGGGTAAAGTGATGTGCCATGCATAACACAGCTAGCAAGAAGCTGAAGCAGAATTAGAACCCAGGTCTTCCTGAGCTCAACTACTGTACCATGATGCTTCTTGATGATAATTTTACAAATAGCTTATATCTATAAAGGTTTACAGTGCTCTGGGCCTCATAATAACCCTGGGAGGTAAGCATTATTATCCTGATTTTAAAATCTGGATCTCAGAAAGGATAAGCAAATTGCTTAGAATCACAGAGTTGCTAAGTATATGAGGTGGGATTTGACCTCAAGTCTTCCTGAGGCCAAGTGCATTGCTATATGTACTGGGTGAGGGCCAATTTAAGCATATGAGACAAAAGAGCCTTCCCCTCACCCCTCACTTATGCTGCTCACACAAAATATTCAAAACAATTTAATTCAATTTAACAAGGATTTATTAAGTACCTATTGCCTGCAAGGTCATCAAGTGCTAATCTATTGGGTATCATCCAATTCATAAACCAATGATACCATGGCACAGTGGCACATAATCTTTCTTTCACCTTCCCCAGAAAGACAGCCACCATCAAACCTGTGCATACTCTTCCAACCGAACTTGTTTCCCAGTGGTATCAATGGCAGCTACTGAATTCCAGAGATATGACCATTGGTCCAATCAACCTCTGCTCTAGAAGGCCCATTCTGAGGTCCCCTATTCCATCCTCCTCGTGCATCTAAGCCACCAAGACAGGTAAGAGCTCCAGGATTCTGACATCCTAGCGTCTCCAGTGAGAAACGCCTCCTGTCCCAAACCCCTCTTGCCACAAAATAAGCCCCTGCTTTTGGTTTTGCTTTTTCCATCATCAGAGAACATTCAAGTTCAAATTCAGCAAATAATTCTTAAGTGCCGACTATCTGTAGAGCTCTACATTTGGCAGTGGAAGAGTGATACAGGTTAGATAAGACGTAGTCCTCATCATTAAGGATTATGTCATCTAATAGAAGGGGTAAAATCAGAATAATCATGCTTGTATATTGTAATTATTGTCAATAATGTTGTCATTTGGCAATATTGTCATGTTGACAATGATCAAAATACTATTTATAAAGTGATTTAATGTTTACAAAGCAATTTACTAATGTTATCTCATTTTATCCTCACAAAAACTCTGGGAGTTAGGTGCTATTATGAATCCCATTTTATAGATGAGAAAACTTGAGGCAGACTAGGGTTGAACTGACTTGCCCAGAGAGGTGCAGTTAGTAAGCGTCTGAGGTAGTCCAACCCTGACTCTCTACCCACTGTGCCTTAACTGTTGAAGATATGAACATATATAAATAAAACATAGTGATAGATTTATCAGAGAAGTTAAGTGCTATGGAAAACTTCAGAGAACCAACTAACGATGGAGGTATCAACGAAGGCTTCCTAGAGGAGTAGAGATTGAACTGGGCTCTAAAGAAAGGGTAGGAATTCAACAAGTGAAAAGATGGGAAGAGGGGCATCCCTGGACTGAATGAAAAAAGGTACATGGCTTGTTGTAGGGATAAAGAGGCATTCAAATTGGTTGGGTGGAAGACTATGCAGGAGGAAGTTAGTAGCACATTAGAAATGACATGGCATGGTGGTGCTAGACTGGGGAAGGCCTTGAATGCCAGGTAAGGAATTTCCTCTTCCTTGCTGGGAAATAAGAAGTTACTAAGGTTCTCTGAATGAAGGGAGGCATAATTTGTGTAGAAAGACAACCAGTTGACAGTGACCTTCTAAACAGTCTACACTTCTTCATGAGGCTCTCCCAAGTCTAGAAATGGTCCCTGTTGATTCAGATAAGAAGAGCCTGAGGGTGCTCATCCACCTCTAATGACAACTTGCCTTCCAAGGGCAGTGCCATATTGGGATTTTGTTCCCCAGTTGGACTTACTGTAATGTGGATCCTCCCCATATTTGCTAATCTCTCCAAAAAGAAAAGGGCAGTGACCTGGGCTGCTGCCTGTCCAGCAAACTGTTCTGATGGGTGCTTAAGGGGGTTACTAATGGAGGCTGTAATTGATTGCCTGATGGATGGCCCAGTGGCCTCAGCAGTGGGCATGTTGACATGGTGGTCACTGACATTTTCAGTCACTGGTTGACCCCAGGGTTGAACATACACATGAATTATCACCTTTCCTGTCGGTAGATATCATTCTCCTAAT
Organism: Petaurus breviceps papuanus; assembly: GCF_028583685.1. Lineage (NCBI taxonomy): Eukaryota > Metazoa > Chordata > Mammalia > Diprotodontia > Petauridae > Petaurus > Petaurus breviceps. The sequence continues at coordinate 2,087,523 of NW_027187460.1, read as the reverse complement.
AAGCATGCCATTAAGGAGCAGCCAGGAAGGAAGGGGGAGGGGCTGCTTCCTTTGCTGCTGGAAAGCAAGAGGAGCCCTTGGAATCAAAAGGGAAAATCACATATAGCCAACAACCCCTGATGGAGCTCCTGCCTAAGCTTGGACATGGCTTTTTGGACAGGCTGGAGGCCTGGCAAGCTATTGCATTTGCTGCAAAGCCGTTTTTCTGTCCTAGGGTAAGAACATAATCCCACCCAGGAGACAAGGGCGCTAATTCTCTTAGGCGGCCCCTAAATCAGTCTCAGCAGGGGTTTCTTACAAGATGCAGTTGAAATCTAACTCGACTTGGAAGCCAGAAAACCTGGGTAAGAATGGATTTCAAACCTCACTTACTATGTCTCCTTAGAAAAGAAGGGATCACTTAGCCTCTCTGAGCCTCAGTTTTTTCATAGCTGCAAATGGGGTACTACCTAACTCAAATGACTACATCAAATCAGATACTGTGTGACAAGTATTTTGTTAACTTTCAGCTCTTATATAAACATTACTGAGCATGACCACTGTTATTCATTCATTCATTCATTCATTTATATTTTTTGCTTGGGGGGGGGGAAGCTGGGCAATTGGGGTTAAGTGACTTGCCCAAGGTCACATGGCTAGTGTTAAGTGTCTAAGGCCAAATTTGAACTCGGGTTCTCCTAATTCCAGAGCCAGTGCTCTATTCACTGCACCACCTAGCCACCCCTGGTTGTTATTTATTTCAACACATGCTAAGAAGCAAGTATTATGCTCCTATTATGTGCTGAGGATACAAGGATGAAAAACAACACAGACTCTGCTCTCAAAAAGCTCAAAATCTAATGAAAGGAGGAAGAAGGATGCCATCTTTGTACAACTAAGTAGGATGCAAGGTAGGACACGATGGGAATAAAGGAAAGAGACAGACACTTTGGTCCACAAAACTCCTCCTTGTTATTGCTGAGTTCTTTCAGTTCGGATCGACTCTTCATGACCCCATTTGGGGTTTTCTTGGAATAGACAGTGGACTAGTTGCCATTTCCTTCTCCAGCTCATTTTCCAGATGAGGAACCGAGGCAACTAGGATTAAGTGACTTTCCCAGGGTCACACAGCTAGAAGTGTCTGAAACTAGATTTGGACTCAGGTCTTCCTGCCTCAACTCCAGGTCCAATGCTCTATCCCCTGTGTCACCCAGCTGCTCCTCACAAATCTCCCTAGTGCTACCCAAGCCAGATTATAAGCCATAATTGGGAAATGTTTAACAAAAGAAATAAAGATGTAACACAACAGAGATAGCTTGTGGCTTTCTAAGTCGATGTACAGCCAGACACCAGGGATTCCTTTCCACTTGAGTCTGACACCCTTGCTCTAGGGTAAAGGTGTCTAATATGCTGTCTTGCCCTCAACACTCCCAAGTATGGCCAGAATCAAATTAAAATGTAATTGGGCATAACTGAACAAAATAAATAGAAATACAATAAAGGACAATGTTAATATGTGGTTTTCTAAGTAAATATGTGGCTGGCAGAGAGTCTTATGTAACTGGTCTCACTTGTGCTTGAGCTTGACCCCACTGACTTAGGGACATTTGTAGACAGGGAGAGGGCACTTTCAGCTGGGAGGATTTAGGGAAGGCTTTAGGGAGCAGGAAGGACCTGACTGTCCCTAGAAAGAAGAAAAGGACTGGAGGGGAGAGTGTGCCCCAGGAACATAGGACCTTGTGAGGATGCACAGGGGTGGGAAAGGGCAAGATGAGACCAGAGAAGAGTCAACAGCCCAGGATGACGGGAGCACAGAATGTGAAGGGCAGTGGTGGCACACAAGGCCGGGGCCAAGTTTCAGAAGGGCATGTTCTTGATCTCTAACATTCTCCTGTTCTCTGAACTGTTGAAGGGGCTGGCCCTTGTTCTAAGGGCCACTAATCCCCACATACTGCTGACCTGGTGATCACAATTGTTCCTCTGGTTCTCCCAGCCTTACCACAGCAGCCTTACCATAATATCATCATTTTTCCTCTGTTTATCCAAAGTTAGAGTTCAGCTTTTTCAAAAGAGTCCTTTAATAGTGTGTGTGAGGGGGGAGATTCCCTGCTAAAGCCTTCCACCCATGCCTCCCTGTGCCATGGAGACAACCCTGAGTTTTCAGAGGCCATGGCCGGCAAAGTACAATCTCTGGCAGAGCCACCGAACCTGGAAAGGCTTCCAGTGGGGGCTTAGTGGTGGATGCTGTCTAGCATTGAAAGCCCAACCTAGCCCAGCCCTGAGAGACACAGACAAACCTCTGATTGCTCATCAGGGTAGACATATTTCTGACCACAGAAACTCAAGAAAGCCTCTGCTGAGGTGTAATAGGATTGTTTTCTAGGAAAAGGGTAGGAAGGCCACACCAGTGAAATCCAAATTCCTTAAAGTACTGAAGCAATGAGAATAGGCAGAATTAAACAAACTTACAAAGCAGAGAAATCTGAATTTAGAGTTCAGGAATCTTGGCCTGTGATGCTTAAACTCTGGTCACAGATTACTTTCTACCTAAAAGATTCTATGATTTATTTTGACCATTAAGATTCCTTCTAGTTGTGACATTCTGTATCTTATATTCTAAGTTTTCATCCAGTCCTGACAGTCTAAGTTCTAAGGCCCCTTCCAGCTCTGACATTCTAGATCCTATGTTTCAAGGTCTCTTTCAGCTGTCATAACCTGACTCTTTGAGGCTGAATCAGCTGGCCTCCCCTCTCTGACGATGGCTTCACTGGCCCAGGCTCAGCTTTGTGCCACTAACAGCAGAGTAGGGAGAGGGTCCAGGTGAGGGAGCAAGCAGAACTGTTGTCCTAGGATAGTTCACCTGAGTATGAGAGGCACAGTTATGGAATACATTTAATGGGCAGGAGAACAAAACTTCACCAGCGCTGCAGGGCAGTTTAAACCAATGGAAAGGTTACAAAGAGGCAGATTTCTGACTAATCAGTCATTCCCAAATGGAATGAAATGCTTTGGGAAGCAGTGAGGTCCCCATATTGGAGATGCTCAGTGGAGGTGGGATGACCTCTTGTCAGGGATGCTTGCAGAGGGCTGATTCCTGTTCAGGGAGGAGTTGGATGAGATGGGGCCTGAGGTCCCTTCCAGCATTGACATTCTGTGACTGTTGATACTACAACAACTGTTTAAAGTCTTCCCAGAATACAGAGGACATCACAGTCTGAAAAAGGTTTTATCCCATGAAAGAAAAAAATAATACTGACATTCACCTACTTCATACACACATACACATGCTATACATGCAAGCACAGATGCGTTCACATATAATAATAAAACCTATCATTTATGATCATGGAGAAGCACTTTGAGTGTCAGAAATCCAAAGAAGTAGCTGTCCAAAATCATGCCAGTGATGCAATGGACAGAGGAAGACTCATATTCCTGAGTGCAAATTTGGCCTCGGACTTAACAGCTGTGTGACCCTGGGCAAGTCACTTCATCCTGTTTGTTTCAATTTACTCATCTGTAAAATGAACTAGAAGGAAATGGCAAACCACTCCAGGATCTCTGCCAAGAAAATTCCAAAAGGGGACATGGAGAATCAGACATGACCGAAACAACTGAACAACAACTTAAAGTTAAGCTCACTGGCCTATAGTTCAAAGAAATTCCCTTTTTTTGGAAAATCAAGACATTTGCCCTTCTCCATTTCTGAGTTTGCTCTTGTGTTCTCTGAAAAAAAAATAATGGTCACTGGCAGGGCTTAGCAATTCCACCTCTCACTCCTTGAAGATGTAGTCCATCTGAGGCAGGTTTGAATCATCAGCTCATATGATCAACAGCCAAGTTCAGACCATTCTCTTGTCTCCCTTCCTTCACTCTTTCTTCTCTTCAATCAATCCTCTATGAAGCATTTTTGATCATGTTACTCCCCTGCTCAAGAAGCTTTCCTGACTTTTTATTGCCTCTTAAGATAAAAGAGAAACCCCCTGACTTCCTTCAAGTCTCAGTTAAGGTCTCACTTTCTGTAAGAAGCCTTTCTTTCCCACTTCTCCTTGATTTTCCCTCCCTCTGAGATTATCTCTAGTTTATCCTGAATACAGCTTGTTTGTATACATGCATTTACATGCTGCCTCCTCTATTAGACTGTGGGTTCCTTGAGATCAGGGACTGTCTTTTGCCTTTCTATTCTGAGCACTCGGTATAGTGTCTGGCCCACCTCTGTTATTCAATCATTCAATCATGTCTAACTCTGTGACCCCATGGACAATAAATAGTACAACAATACTGTCCATGAAGTTTTCTTGAGAAATATGTTGGAGTGGTTTGCCATTTACTTTTCTAGTGGATAAAGGCAAAGAGAGGTTAAGTGACTTGCCCAGGGTCACACAGCTAGTAAGCATCTGAGGCCTGATTTGAACTCAGGTATTCTTGCCTCCAGGCCCAGCACTCTATCCACTGGGCCACTTAGCTGCTTTGTCTGGCCCATAGGAGGCCTTTAATAAAGGCTAGTTGACTGACTGAGTGGCACCTGGCATCTAAGGTTCTTTACAATCTGCCTCAAGCCTAACTAAGTTTCAGACTCATGAATCTACCAATCTGCAGGCACAGACATGACACTGCATCTCCGGCATCCATGGTGACTCCCTTTCCCATCTCCCCTGGCATCTCCCCCCAGGAACACTCTCTTCATCATCCCCAGCTTTTGGAGGCTCAATACAAACACTACTGCCTAGATGAGGTCAATCCTGAGCTCCCCAATTATTAGTGTTTCTCCCAACCTCCACTGAAATCACTGTGTATATATTTGCTGTCTATACTTAACCAAATATACATTGCTTCCCACTAGGAAAATGGGAACTCCTTCAGGGAAGGGGGGACTGTTTCATTTCTGTCTTTTTATTCCCTGAACTTACCAACAGCATCTAGCTCTTAAGAGGTGCTTAATAAATAAATGAATGAAGAAAAAATATTAAGTACTTACTAAGTGCCAAGTACTAGGCTAAGAGCTAAAAATATCAACAGAAAAGCAAGACAATCTCTGTTCTCAAGGAGCTCTCATTCGAATGGGGGAAATAACACATATAGCTGTGGGGTAGATGGCAAGGTCTGGGGCCATGACTCTTGAATGGCAGTGAAATGAATTTCAGAGTTTATCATCCATGATAATACATGCCCATGAATACACCACAAAAACACGGCACTCCACACATTTATAACAGGCATATACCCACTCATAGGGACAAACAGCACCTGATAAATGCCTATAAACCCACAAAAATGTCACAGACACATCTCACATACATACAGCCCTATGATATACAAAATATGCAGAGATATATTCATAAACACAAATATAAACATATCAAATATACCCATAAAAGATCTCAGACACAAAGTCCTATGCATCCATCATCTATACACCATGTATCCATGTGCACTCAGCCTCCTTCTTCCTCCCTCCTTTCTCTTGAAGAAAAGGAAGTGGAGAACCAAAGTTGCTCTGACCACCTGAAGATGTCCAGGCAAGCTCCCCTCTTTTTCTGAGGTCCTGGCAGGTAAGCATCCCATCATGAGGAGTGAGCTACAATCCAAATACTTGGACTTCCCGTGAACAACTGCCTCACTTTGCCAAGTGAAGGCTGCAGAAGAGAGGGGGCAAAGAGAACAGCCCCCTCTGAGATAGGATGAAGAGTGACTCACACTGCCCACACCTGTGCCACTGCAGGCCCCTTGGCAGAGGCAGCCAGCCCCATTTGGGAGCTGGCATGGGGCCAAGACTGCAAAGTTCCTCAGTTTGCCCTGGGAGATGAGTCACACCTGGCATATCAGAGAAAGGCTCTGCAGAGGCCTGTCACTCATGAAGGTTTCTGTTGGGAGAGGCTGAATCCCACAGACAGTTCCAGCCCACATATTCCCATTCTTCTAACTTTCTTTGGCCGTTCAAGTTTAAAGTGGGTAAACAGTCATTGACGACCTGCAGAATGGATCTTGGAAGACAGAATGCTGGAACACAGAAAGTCAGAGCTGGAAGGAACCTCAGAACACAGAGTACTTGAAGTCTGCATGGTGGAGCTGGAAGGTGCTTTAGAATACAAAATGTTCATGGGAGCATTGACGGACAGTTGGAAAAGTCCTTAGAGAAGGTGTCTTTCCCTAACGTCCATGAACTAGGTTAAAAATAAATCTTGACAAAAAGTCTTCTGTTTCAATGTAATTGCTTTCCTTTGTAACCCCATGAACTTCATTTTAGGCATTTAGAAGCATTCTTCTAAGAAGGGCTCCATAGGCTTCCCTCGATTGCCAAAGGGGTCTATGACACAAAAAGGGCTTAAAAACACTGCCTCCGAAGACATCCAGCTCAACTCCCTCATATTACAGATGAGAAAAGCTAAAACCCACAGAAGAAAAGCGACTTGCCAAGCCCACCCAGGTAGAAAGAATGGAGGCAGCTTCTGAATCCAGGTCACCTAACTCCACAGCTGGTGGTCTGGTTGTTCGTGTTCTCCCTTGTACCAAGCTCCCTCTTTTTGGAAAAGAAAGTCAAAAGCTGGGAGAGAGGTTTGAGATCAACTGATCCAAAGCTCTCAGTTAAAGCCAGGAAGGAACCCACTTCCTATCAGAGTCAGAGCTGGCAAGGAGCCGGGCCTTCTGACTCCCGGCTGTCACTGCTAAAGCCCTCCACGATCTTGCTGCAGACAGTCTTTGCAAGTCGAGCTTCCACCACCCCTTCACAACCATATCATGCTGCAGCCAGATGGGAATATTCCCATTTCTCTCTGGTGGAGCAGTGATGAGGGATGCCCACCACCAGGCCATCTTCAAAGAGCACTCTCCCTCTCTCTCAGTGCTAAGGAGAGGTAGCTATCAGATATGGTGGAGAGAGTGTTCTCCTTGGAGTCAGGAAGACCCAAGTCTAGTTCCTGGCCCTGACACCTGCAAGATATATGGCCCTTTGTTAGTCAATAAACCTTTCTCAGCAGCACCTAGTTCATAGGACTGTGGTGAGGATCAAATGGGATAATAAACAGAAAGTGCTTCACAAATCTTAAAATACTTTATATACACACATGCATACCTATAGAAACACAAATATATGTGCACGTGCATGTACATATTAGCAGTGTGACCCTGGACAAGTCACTTCCTCTCTGCCTCAGTTTCCTCATCTGTAAAATGAGTTGTAGAGGAAACGGCAAATCACTGCAGCATCTTTGCAAATATGGGGTCTTAAAGAGCTGGACATGACTGAAAATGACTAAACAACACATACACAAATGTATACATATATATTTATATATATTTACATATATTTATACATGTGCATACATGTATAAATATCTACACTCATGTATTTATATACATGTAGGAGCATATACATGTATATATGTGCATATATGTGAATGAAATCAGGGAGGAATCTGTGCTGTTGTCAGAACAGTACTGGAGACTTGGGTTTCAAGCTAGAGAATTCCCTACAGTGTAGACACCACAGGTCTGGTACCTATCCCTGTCTGACATGCACTGACTATGTAAGCAGAGGCCACTTACCTCAATGGGTTTTACCGTCCTCATCTGGAGAATAGATAATGATACTTGCACTACCTACTTCACGGTTTTGTGAAAAGTTCTTTGTCAAACCTTAAAGCACTATATAAATGAGAACTGTTATACTCTATACTCTGGAACCCAACCCAAGTCTCGCCTCCTTCAGCAAGCCTCTCCAGGCATCTCTCTTTTCATGTCTGTAATACCTGACACATGATAGATGGGATGGTCCTGTGGATCATCTTTCCACGTGTATACAGAACCAGGCTGTGTGGGGGGAGCAGCATTCTCCAAGTATAGGGTCAGAGGGCCTGGGTTCAAGTCCTACCTTGAAGCTATCTATGTCACTTTGGGTCATGCCTTCCTTGGCTTTGTTTCCTCTTTTATAAAATGAAAGGGCTGAGTTAGATGGTCTCCAAGGTCTCTTCCTGCTCTAAATCAATGATCCTATGAATCATCTTTATATCTCCCATACCACTGAGCACAGAAAGTCGGGTAGAGTGCAAAGGCCAGGATGCCAAGTAGGGGTCTGTGATAGTAATAGAATATAAAGATCCCCCTGTATTGGCTTGGTTTTCAAATTGATTGTGTTAAAACCCAGAGCTTGTTAATCCCACCTGTGGGACGGACTTGTTGACTTGAAAAGAGAGTCCTGAACTGGGAGGAGCTGGTGATGTAGATTTGGAGAGACACAAGAGAGAGGCAGAAGAACTTTTTGGAAGCAGCACCCTTGTGGAGGCAGAGAGAGACCGAGAAGATTGCTGAGGGCCACTTTGAATTGCCCTGGACTTTTGAGACCTGCCCCCGGAGCTGCCAAGGACTGAGGAGACAAGGCTGTTTTGCTGGTACTTTGTCTGTCTGTTTTGATGTTATTTTGCCAGATTTGTCCACTGGTGAAAGACAGTCCTGTTGTTGCAGGAGTCTGGGAACCTTTGTGTTGGTTCAGAAGCCCTGAAGAAGGATTTTCTTGTTGTATGTTTACAGAAATCCTGGGAGAGGGTTTTGCTAATGTGTTCAGGGGTCCTAGGACTGTTCTGCAGACAGGGGATGAATTAATGAAGACACTGGCAATGTATCTTGTGGCCTTGCTAAGTTTTGTCTCCCCAGGAACAAAGATTGCTGAGAACTTGCCTCTGTCAAGATGAAGAAAAGACCTCCATTTGGGTATTAAGTGCTATGCTTAAACTTGTTGTAACTCTGGGGTAGATTCAATTGTGATCCAGGGGTGGGGAACTTTTGACCTTTTTGTGTTCTATGATTGAACAAATGAATGTGCTTTACTTATGATTGGAAACTAATCTCCATTTGAGTAGAGGGGCTTTGTGATGGATTAAATGAAGGTACAGCCTAGAGGTGGAGTAGTATTTAGAAGAGGGACTTTGTAATTGATTGAATGAATGTAAGGTCTTGGGGTGGGGTAGTACTTGGAGATTATTTAATCACACTTAGTAAATGTTGTATTTTGAATGATGTCATATTTTGACCTTCTCTGTTCTTAATTTGTCACTGAATAAAATGGAGAGCACCTATGCTGGTATTTTGAACCTTGGGAAGTTGCCTTTCCTTGGCATTACATTACAGGGTCATATATAAGAGATGCTGTGGAGACAGAAACAAGGTTTGAAAATGGATTAGATGAGATCAGTAAGAATGAGGAGGACCAATGATATCATGGGGTGATGCCTCGACTTGCTTGTGAACTGGATTTAAGTGAGGTAGAGATGAACAAAGTCGTCAGTCTCACTCCTTCTCTCTTCCAGAGTCACAGAAGTCCAGTGGCAAGACAAAAGTCAGGACAACTGGAGATGACCCAGGATCCTCCACAGCATCTTCAGTCTCCTTCATGGCCACTGGAATAAATCATTCTCATCTGCTCCATTCCACTAGGAGAAGTCTTCCTATGTGTGGAGTAGATATCTCCCCAACTCCTGGAACGGACTGAGGTCTGTCAATTTTCCTTACCCTGGCTTAGCCTAATTGCCAAGAAGGTTTACCATGGTGTGGCCACCCTGAAAAGCACTTGGCAAGCCTCTCTAAACACCCCACATACCTCTGGTCCTATCGACAATTAGGTCAATATCACAAGGTTACCAAGTTGGTGACTGAAAGAATAATGGTGCCTGTCTATAGAAATGGGGAAGTTTGGAAGAGAGGTAAATTTGGTGGGAAAGCTAACAGCCTGTTTTGGATCAGTTGACTTTGAGATGCCTATAAGACATCCAGTTTCAATATCCAGCAGATAGTTGGTGATACAAGACAAGAGAGCTCAAGAGAGAGACTAAGGCTGTATATGTAGAAATGGGGAATGCCTGTATAGACATGATAACTAAACACTTGAGATTACACCCCTGATGAGGTCAGCAAGTGATATGGAAGTATGGAAGGCCTAGGATGGATCCTTGGGAGATACCCACAGTTGCATGATATGGATGATGGATGATCCAGCAAAGGAGACTAAAAAAAGAGAAGTCAGACAAAAAAAGAAGAGAACCAAGAAAATACAGTGTAATGAAAACCCAAGGAGGAGAGAGTCATTCATGACTCTCATTCATGACTTGCCAATCAAGGAGGGTATTCAATGGCTCCAAATGCTGTAGAGAAGTTGAGAAGTGTGAGGATTGAGAAAAGGTCAACAGATCCTTACTAATTTTGAGAAAAATCATTGCAATTGAGTGATAAAGTCAGCAGCCAGGGACAAAGGCTTTGGAAGAGAGGGGTAGGAGAAGAAATAGAGGAAACAAGTCCACAGGGGTTTTTCACAACGTTTAGCTAAAAAGAGGAGAAGAGATACATGATGATAGCTAGAGGGGATGGTGGGGTCTAGTCAACAATTTTTAAGGATGGGGGGGTACTTGGAAGAGATTGTAGACAGACTAGAAGAATCTGGGAGATAGGGAGATAATGAAGATTAGAAACTGGGAAGGGATAATAGTGGAAGCAAACTTCAGGAAAAGATAGAAGGGGATGGGATTAAGGGGAAATGTAGATGGCTTGGCCTTAGTGATTAGAAAGACCAGTATTTTAATGGAGCCTGGAAGAAAGGAGGAGCTAGGGAGAGTAGTTTCAAGGGGCTGTGAAATGTGGAGAAGAGGGACTCATGCCAAAGGGCCTTGAGGCAGAGGTGAGGAGGGAGCATTTTCCAGGCATGAGAAATAGTCCGTGCAAAGACAAAGAGATGGGAGACAGAAGGCCATGTATGAGGAATAGAAGGTCCATCTGGACTCAGGAGCCAGGGTGCTTTCCATGGTACTGCTTCCCTCACAATCTTGAGCCCTGAACAGGGTTGCTGAGGATTCTATCTCCACAACAAGAAGAAGAATCAGAAGATTTTAAATTTTTTTTTGGAAGGATAATAATAGCTGACATTTATGCAGAACTTTAAGTTTACAAAGTGCTTTACATATATTATCAACTCCCATGAGTTCAATTATCATATTTTTCTGCAGATTATTCCAAAATCTATATATCTAGTTTTGATCCTTCATCTGTACTCCAGAAGAGTACTAGCAATTGCCTCCTGCTGGACAGCTCTCTCTGGGTGTCCCACAGGTATCCTGAACTCAACACGTCCAAAATGGAACTCACTATCTTTCTCTCTAAACTGACTCTCTCCTTCAAATTTCCTCGTTTTCATCGATGTCACTGTCTTCCTTCTAGTCACTCAGATTAGCAACCTCACACTCATCTATGACTCTTACTCACCCTCCCAAATCAGTTCTTGTATCCTGTCAACTCCCAAACCACAATATCCCTCAAACACACACCCGTCTCACTCCTCACATAGCTCAGGCCTTCATCACCTGTTACCCAGACAACATCTCCTAACTAACCTCTCTTTCTCTAGCCTCTACCCTCTCTAATGCATTCAATGCATAGCTGCCAGATGTATGTTATTTAAACATTGACCCCCACCACAGGTGAAATGAAATATAGGAAAAGTGCTCTAACATTAGAAACAAAGGACCCGGGTTCAAATCCTTCTTTGAAGCATCACGTGACTTTCCTGGGCTCCTCACCTATAAAATATAGGTTGGACTAGGTGACCACCACTGGGGTCTAGATTTCTGGCACTATGATTCTATGTCACCTCCCTATTCAAAAATCTTTAATCATTCTCTACTGTCTCAAGGATAAAATGCAAAATCCTAAGCCTAACATTAAAAGCCCTCTCCAACAGGGCACTTCTTGAACTTTCTAGGCATGTCTATTATTCCACTCTATGCATTCTCCTTTCTAGGCACATTGGCCTACAAGTTATCCTTTTTACATAATTTTCTATTTCCTGCCTCCATGTCCTGGTACACACAGCCACCCCACCCCTCCCCACCTCCAATGCCTGGGATGTTCTCCCTCCTCATCACTGTCTCAAAGACTCCTTGTTGTCTGTAGCTGTCTGTAGTCATTTCAGACTCTTTGTGACATTGTCTTTTGTGTGTGTGTGGAGGTTTGAAAGGGGGGGGGGGCGGTTCTTTGCAAAGATACTGGAGTGATTCACCATTTCCTCCTCCAGCTCATTTTACAAAGGAGGAAGTCAGGCAAACAAGGTTAAATGACTTGCCCAGGGTCACACAATTAATAAATGTCTTAGGTGGGGTCTGAGCTCAAGAAGATGAGTCTTCCTGAGAGAGGCCAGTGCTCTCTCTACTGTGCTACCTAGAGCAGCTCCTTAGCACCCTTCAAAGCAGAGCTCAAGCACCACCTCCTACATGATGTCCTTCCTGATCCCCCATCTGCCTTTTCGGCACCCTCTCTTAAAATTACTTAATTCTTGAATATGATGCAAACCGTCAGTAGACCTCCAGGACAAGAACTGTTTAGTTTGGACCTTTGTATCCAAGGGGCATAGCATACAGCAGCTGCAGCTTATTAAATGTTTGTTGAATTAAATAGAATTATCTCATTTGATCCTTAAAACAGGGAAAATCAAAGCCACTGGGTAGGAATTTCCGGCTGGCTCACTCTACTACTGCTGTGAAACTGTTTCTCTGGGAAGGAGAGAGAGGATAAGTGAGCCAAGTGAGACCTCCTCATGGCACAGCAGTGCAGGGGGTGGGATGCCAGTATTTCTGATTCTATTCCTGCATCTCTGTATTTCCCTGTGCTGGGTGGGATCCTGAGGAACTCTACAATGGTAAACTGTGCTATGAGATGCCTGGGGTCTGGGGTACAAAGGACACCGCATGGTTTAGGGCTAATGAATCAGCATCACAAGATCAGCAACAGATGCATCTTTGAAAATATGTTTGGTGCTATTTCCTCTTCTCTTGACCAAGTTTGTATTAGACCACACCCACCTCTTGCAAGAAGACTTCTGGATCTACTACAGTACTCACTGATTTTGCCTTTCCTCTGAGGGGAACATGCTGGGACATATATTCTTATGCCCCCCTCAACTGTTCCTCCTTCTGACTTCATGATATCTTGAGGTGGCATCACCATTCACACAGCAACCCATGGTTGAATTCCTAGTCATCATTCAATTAAATAAAATTCAAACATTATTAAGTGCCTACTATGTGCCAGGCTTGGTACCATGCACTGGGCATGCAAAGACAAAATAACAACAGCCTTTGATCTCAAATAGCTTACACACAGAGAAAAAACAACATTACATAGACAAGTGCATACAAAATAGAGAACAAATAGAAATTTATTGGAGGGAAGAAATTAGTATTGAGAAAAGCTTAATTAATGTGGATGGTGGTACTCGAGCTAAGGTTTGAATGGAACTAGGAACCTAAGAGCAGGTGAGGAGGGACAACATTCCAGGTATGGGGAATAGTCTATACAAAGTAAAGGAAGTAGGACAAACATGACTATAATATACAGCATTACATGTATAACCCATGACCCAGACAGAGCTTCTCAAAGAATTCAGGTTCACACAGAATATGTCTGATCCTGGGAGCCAAGTCCAAGAATGTTGCTATCTCTTTAGTATATTGCCTCTAAACAGATTTGTTCCAGGAAAATTTCCTGATATATTCAAAATATAGTTCATGTCTTGATTTCCAAAAATGTGTAAGGGAGACCTTAGCTCCCATATAAGCATTTAAAGCAGCAAATGCAGGCCAGGTATAGGACAGCCTTCATCTACACACACACACACACACACACACACACACACACTGCAGAAGATGGAAAGTACTCATAAAAGCTCAGAAACAGATACAGATCAACACATAAGTCGCTCAAATGGCTCAATTAACCCTTAAAAGGGAACTGAATTTGGGTCAGGGCATTCTTTGACAATCTGGTGACAACCTCTTTCCTACACAATTTCTCTAAGAATCAGAATTCCCCCTGAGGATAAGCATACTTTGGGGACTGCTAAAATAGCAATCCTTGTCCTATCATATCACCTCTGAGGCCAACTCTTCCTTCTCCCTTCAAATCCTTCCTAAGATTCCACCTCTACAGGATCTCATAACCACATCCTCCTAGAGTGGCACCATGTTGTACAGACCATTAGGGCCACCCATTCTGAGATTCTCCTCCTTCTACTCTCCTTTCTCAGATTCATCCTGCACACAGCTTCTAGACTAATCTCCTTTCTGCACAGATCTTTTTATGCCACTTCCCAGCTCAAGAATCTCCACTGGCTCCCTACTGCCTAAGGGATAAGCAAGCCCCTCAGACTGATTGCCTAGGCTCTCCACAACCTAGGGCCATCCTGCCCTTTCAGGCCTATCTCAGCTTGCTTCTCTCCTCACCTTCCATGCTCTAGGCAAACTCTAGATTCTCTCTGTGCTCTTGACCACCCCTTGAGCTTGACTAGATCCATACTTTTGCTCACATCACTGTTTATGCTCAAAATGTTTCTCTTTTCTACTTTCACACTGAATTCCTTCCCATCTTGTAGTTAAAGCCCAATTCAAATACTACTTACTCCAAGACACTGGAAGGGAAGAGGTACAGCTTATGGTAAAGGGTTCTGACCAAGGGACAAATTGGGTTCTGATTCTGACTTTCTTACCTACATTGGGCAAGTCACTTAACCTCTCTGGGACTCAGTTGGATTAGATGATCTATAAGGACCTTAACAGCTCTAAATCTGGATCCCTAATGACTTACCCCAATTAGCATATAGAATTTTGTTGGCACCCTCCTAATTCACTTATAAAGTAATATCATGTGTGATATTTCCATATGTGTGTGTGCGCTATTCCCTCACTAGATTATAAACTCTATGAGGGCCCTTGTCTTTTCTAAGACTTTATTTTCCCCCCAATTCCTAACCTGACTCTTCCTACACATTTATCTGTAATAGATACTTTGATGTAACTGATGAATTGAACTGTATTCTTCCTTTCCCCATAGACGTGAAGCTTCCTCAAACACCAGCCTCCTCCAAGAAGTCTTTCCCAACCTCTCTGAGTTCCAGTGCCTTCTCTCGGTTAATAGCTTCCTATTTCCCCGTTGTATCTCCTTGTTTGCATTTGTCGCCTTCCTTAGATTGTGCTCCTGGGCTATCTTTTGCCCTTTCTTTGCATCCCCAGTAGCTTAGTACAGGGCCTACCACAGAGTAGGAGCTTAATAAATGTTTACCGACTGGCTGACTGACCCTACCCTTACCAGCACCATCCAGTCATATACAAATGAGAAGGGACAACTCGGCATCAGAACTATATGCCTGAATTCTTTTTTTTTTTAATTGGTAATAAGTTGTCAAACTTTATTGTAAACCATCATGCAATGTAAGTACATTATCTTCCCTTAAAAAAATTTGCCTTTTTTTAATGTAACACCACAGATTGGACAATAATGATGGGGTACAGGCTCTGGGAACCCCCTTGAACTCTCCTTGAATCTTCCCACTTAATGAGGCATTTGCCTGAGGCCACAAACGTTTCATTATCACTAGGCCCAAATCTCCATTACTCTTAACCTAGCCTAGCCCTCCATCATCCAGCTACTTTCTACCCTTGCTCCTATCTATATATCTATATCCAAAATATCTATATCCAAATCTGTTACCCTTAAACTAGCCTAGCCCTCCATTGTCAGTCACCTCCAGGTAGCCTTCAGCTACTTCCCACCTTTAATCCCATTCCTGGAGTCTGACCTCAGTCCCATCAAGATTCTCCTTAGACTCCTCCTCAAGATGCTCCCCAAACCCTTCTTCTAGAACACTCCTAGATCCCTCCCACAGTCTTTCTGTATATAAGATCTTGCCTGCATTAAGGTGCTGAGACTCAATTCAGACTCAGTCTGTGTCAGATTGTTCTGGCCTGCTTGTCAATACAAGCTTCACAAATACTTAGGCTCCTTAAGAGTCTACCCATTATGGCAAATCTTTAATAAACTTTGCTTTTTTTTTTTTGGCTGGGAGAAGGCTTAAGTCAAATTCATTTGGCAAGACCTGGCATGTCAGTATTTTGGAGTCTTGAGCACCCCTAAACCCTAAACCTAAACAATACCATTGAATGCAGCAGTATTTGAACACAGTTTTTTGGTCACACAAAGGTCTAATCTCATCAAAAGAAAGCTCAAATAAAACCTCTTGAGAGCCCAAGGCTCAGATACTAATAATCCCAAACCAAATGAGACAAAACTCAAACTATTCCCCCATTAAGAACTAGGTCCCACACCAAAGGACCACAATCCTTTTGGAAAAGTGACAGTTTCTGCATTTTGTACAACCAGATGATTCCATTTTTCTGCTGGGAATGTTTGGAAACTTTCCTAAAGAAATTTTCCCTAGTCTGTCTCACAGTTATGTTGATTCACCCTTCAGTTTATTCTGAAAAAAAAAGAAGCAGCTCCATGGATGGCAGGTTAGTGAAGCACAGTGGTGGGCATCACTGGTGGCCACATTCTCTGGAAACTCCCAAACTGAGTCTTCTGAGGCCTGGCTTTAAGCCATGTCTGAGTATGAAGAGGTTACCCATAAAGAAGGTTAGGGTTGCTCTGGAGACCCCAAAATACCAACATGCCGGGTCCTGCCTAATGAATTCAACTCAAGTCTTCTCTCAGCCAAAGAAAAGCAAAGTTTATTAAAAGGTTGCTTGTATTAGACACAGACTAAGTCTGTACTAGGTCATCCTATGGCACTCTCACCTCACATGGAGGGAAGATGGGATCTTATATACAGAAAGTTGTGGGAGGAATCTAGGGGTGGTCCAGATGAAGAGTTTGGGGAGGGTCTTCAGGAGAAGTCAGATGAGATCAATGAGAGATTAAGGGTGGGAAATTGCTGGAGGCTACCTGGAGCCAACAGACAATGGTGGGCTAGGTCAATTCAAGAGTGGATTGATATTTTGATGGGCTCAAAGGTGGGAAGTAGATGGACAATGGCAGGCTAGGCTAGCAACAGTGGTCTTGGCCCAGTCGCAATGTAAGGCTTATGGCCTCATGCAAGTGCCTCATCAAATGGGACGATTTAATCAGAGTTCAAGGGGGGTTCCCAGAGCCTATACCTCAAAGACTCAAGGAGAGATCAAGAGGATTCCTAGATTCTGCACCCCATCAGGTATATGCCTGAATTTTCAAGAGTATGCTAGAGCTCCTGAGGTGACCTCAGCCAGAAGGAGTAAATCTGGGGAGGCTTTCTGGAAAAGATGATCTTATTATGGGCTGATATTGATGGGGTACATGCTCTGGGAACCCCCTTGAACTATGACTGAATCTTCCCATTTGATGAGGCATTTGCCTAAGGCCATAAACCTTTCATTATAGCTAGGCCCAAATTTGTGTTACTAGCCTAGCCCTCTTTTGTCCAGCTAGCTCCCACCCTTGCTCCTCCCAAACCCTCCATTGTCTCATCTCCAGGTAGCCTCCATCGACCTCCTACCCTTAATCTCTCATTACTAGAGTCTGACCTCATTTGACTCCTCCTGAAGACCCTCCCCAAACTCTTCCTCAAGACCACACATAGATTCCTCCCACATCCTTTCTGTATATAAGACCCCATCTAGCCTCCATGAGGTGTGAGAGAGCTGTAGAATGATGCAGCACAGACTCACTCTGTGTCAGATTATTCTGGCCTGCTTGCCCAATGAAAACATCACAGATACTGAGGTTCCTTAAGAGTCTACCCATCATGGGTCGGCCAGGTAGCATAGCGAGTAAGAGCACCGGCTCCAGTGTTGAGAAGACCTGGAGATCGAATCCCAGGCTCAGACACTTAGCACACACCCAGAAACACCTGGCCGTGATTGCTTTAAAAAAAAAAAAAGAGTCTACCCATCATGGCAAATCTTTAATAATAACTTTGCTTTTCTTTGGCTGAGAGAAGACTTGAGTCAAATTCATTTGGCAGTGTTGGTATTTTGGGGTCTCAAGCACCCCTGACTTCTTCATTGATATGATTTGTTTAAAAGAGAACATAAGTGTTCCTCCTCTGGCCCAGAAGTATCATAGGGAAAGGCATCTGGAATCCTTTGTCTATCCTGCATTGGTCCCCACATAACTGTGCCTAGATATGGGTCACATAGAAAATTAGAGTTAGAGATGTTTGAAAAGAAAAGATAAGTAAGGAAGTAGGAAGAGATGAGACAGATTAAAAAACACAAACCAACTAAACACAGAATTTGGCTTTTGTAAATGGCAATATAGTTTCACCTACATAGTACTTATAAATCCTTTGTGAATAAGTAAAGAGTGCAGGAGCCCCTGTTAAGCAGGGAGTAGAGGGGCAGACCCTTATAGTTCTTTCTAACATCTATGATTCTATGTATTCCCAAGATTCTAAAATTCAACAACTCTAAGATTCTGAAATCCTAATACCCTATGACTATGATTCTAAGATTTTGGGAATGCAGCACTTATTCCAAGATTCTAAAATTTTGTGATTATGGTCATAAGATTCAATGACTGGATGAAGCTGATTGTAACATTTTTCTATATAGTTTGAAATCATGTAACACTGACTCCAAGATTCTGAAGCTTTTAACCCATTCTGTGGCTTGGATTCTAAGATTCTCTGACTCTGACACTGACATCAAAATTCTGAGAGTCTAACATTCTAGGATTTGATGATTTGGAGAATCTATAAATACCTGCTGCTTTTGCCTGCTTCCCCAGCTTCCCCAGTTTTATTTCAATTTTGAAATCAAAAGTCAAGGACTATCCCCTGCCTAGGATTATCCCCTACTTCCAATTGTGCTTGACCATCCCTGCAGCCCATTAATCTCTATTTCCTTTTGACTTGGGAAATGCTGCATGTTGGAGATGATAATTGTTTTCCTCAAGGAGGAAAAAAAAAGATGTTGATGAGCCTCATGCATAATGTTAACCATCATTCTCCATCTCCTGCCCCTCCCCTGGGCATAGAAAGGCCCTTATCTGTGCTCTGAAGCTGGATCTCACAAGTATTCACCATGTTGCTCTCCCAGTGGATATCATTATTTCAGAACAGGAAAAAAATCACCATTCATTCTGGCATGAAGAGAGAAGCTGAGGAAAGGCCTCATCTCCAGGCCTATTCCCAAGGTGGACTGGGCCCCTGAATAGCATGACCACCATAACTGTTCTCCAGGGGTGCCCAACAACTCACTATGTAACCTTAGGTCAGCCTTAGTCTCTCTGGGCTTCAAGTGTAGAGGATCACAGAATGATTAAACAATATATAACAAAGCTTCTTTCCCAAGCACTAACCCCCACACTCATTTGTCAAATAATTAGATTAGAAGGGGAAGGCAATAAGCATTTATATAGTGCCGTCTCTGGGATAGGCCCCATCATAAATGTTTTTTTACAGTCATCTCCTTTGATCCTCACAATAACTCTGGAAGGTAAATGCTATTATTATTCCCATTAACAGATGAGGAAACTGAGGCAGACTGAGGTTACATGGTTTGCCTGGGGTAACACAGTTAGTACATGTCTGAGGTCAAATTTGAACTCAGTTCTCCCTAACTCTGGGCCAAGCATGCTATCCAATGCAGTCTTCCTGCACTAGATGGTCCTTCAGGTTCCCAAGGGCTCTGAAAATTACAATATAATACAATGAACATTCCTTAAGGGTCTATTGTACACAAAACAGGATGGTCAACATTGTGTTCAATGACTCTACTATGAGGCTAGGATTCCACCTCCACTCCAATTAATGTAATCAGAGTAGCCTTGAACACTTCCACTAAATCAATACAAATCAATGCAAAGTATAAACTAAGTATGATTAAGTCCTCAATCAATTTGAGAGGATTATAGGGTTTTAGCCATAGGATGAAAGGTGATGACTTCACATAATTGGTTGAGAAGATCTAGTCTTATCTCTCCAGTCAACCCATAAAAAACTACATGCCAGCTTGAAGTAGGCAGGTGAAAGTCTAGTGATGGACAACTTCTGGTTTGGAGGATTCCAGGTCACGGACCCTAGGAGGATTTGTGGGAGAGGGTACCTCATGCTTCTGTGGGGAATGTTTTTGTGGCTACATTCTTGCTATATACCCTCTTAGTAAATACCTTAAGGTGAGGGAAAAGGAAGAGAATAAGCATTTATGTAGGGCCTACAGTGTGCCAAGTACTGTTCTAATTAAGTCATGTTAATTGTAATAGGGGGGCACAAAGGTAGGGATTTGTGAGTAAGAAACTCAACCCTTTGGAGCTACCCCTAGAACTCTGGGAATGAATGATCAACTATCTTCTGGAAACCATTTTCACTCCCCTCTCAGTGGAAGTGATGGGATTTAGGTTTTGGGAACCCCCTTGAATCTTCCCACTTGATAAGGTATTTGCCTGAAGCCATAAGCCTTCCATTATCACTAGGCCCAAATCTCTGTTACTCTTAACCTAGCCTAGCCCTCCATAATCCAACTATTTCTCACCCTTGATTCTATCAAAATATCTATAGTCAATTCTGTTACCCTTAGGCTAGCCTAGCCCTCCATTGTCTATCATCTCCAGGTAGCCTTCAGCTATTTCCCACCTTTAATCCCATTCCTGGAGTCTGACCTCTGTCCCATCAAGATCCTCCTTAGACTCCTCCTCAAGACCCTCCCCAAGCCCTACCCTGGACCACCCCTAGATCCCTCCCACAGTCTTTCTGTATATAAGATCTATCTTGCCTCCATGAAGGTACTGAGATTCAATCTAGTTCAGACTTAGTCTGTATCATATTGTTCTGGCCTGCTTGTCAATACAAATGCTTAGGCTCTTTAAGAGTCTACCCATTAAGGGGAATCTTTAATGAACTTTGCTTTATGTTGGCTGAGAGAAGACTTGAGTCGAATTCATTTGGCAGGACCCAGCGTGTTAATATTTTGGGGCCTTGTGCACCCCTAAACCCTAAGCCTTGAGAGAAGTGGGAACTGGGGAGGTAACTCTGGAGGGGGTGGTACACATTGACTCTTCATCATTGTGAATATCTCATAAGCCTGAATCAATAAGAAGTTCTAGATATGTAAACCAACCTCCTCCTGTGGCTTATTTCAATGGCTCTGGGCATGCTAGATATGAAATGTGGCACCTCAAGTCTTCTGGGAAGTCCTGTGGGCCTTGTGAACTCTTGTACTTTAGGACAACAACAAACACTGTGAGGAAGCTAGCACAAGCAGGATTATCCCCATTTTACAGATGGGACACTGAGGAGATGATCAGCATAATGCCCCCCCCCCCCAGTCATACCATGAGCCTGGCATCACAGCTGAAACTTGAACCCCACTCTGCTGCTTTCCACCACAGACACTGCCTGGAATGTTCT
The DNA here is from genome assembly GCF_028583685.1 of Petaurus breviceps papuanus. Taxonomy (NCBI): domain Eukaryota; kingdom Metazoa; phylum Chordata; class Mammalia; order Diprotodontia; family Petauridae; genus Petaurus; species Petaurus breviceps. The sequence continues at coordinate 2,066,357 of NW_027187460.1, read as the reverse complement.
CTCTCACCCAAGCACAAGGAAAAAGTGGGCAGAGGAATTTAAAAAATAAATTAATAAATGAATGAATGAGAATAAAGAGTTTATAGAAAAGAGAAAGAAAAAATCGTTGACAAGCTTTCCGATTCCAAGGCAGTAATTATCATGCTCGCCTTTCCTGGAGTGGGTGGGAGGAAGTGAGCAGTCCATGAATATGGGGTGGGGAGAAAGGGGGAGACAGGTTGGATCCAAGCCAATGGCCAACCCCTCCCTACCCCCAGCCATAGCTTTGGGAAATGGAGATCTGATTTTAAAGGGCCCAGAGCTATTCCCTCAAAGATGGAGGGGGGAAAGCAATGGGAGAGAATACTTAGCTGATAAAAAGAACACATTCCCATTGAACATTCATAGAATTTAGAGCTGAAAGGGACCTTAGGAGATATCTAGTTCTCAGAAAAGGGAAATGATTTACCCAAAGTCATACCAAGAACAAGTGTCACCACTAGTTCAATCAATAAACACTAATTCAATGCATACCATGTTCTGGGAACATGCTAGGCGCTCAGATCACAAAGACAAAGATGAAAACATTCCTACTAAGAAGGAGCTGACCAGTTTGCAAAGTTTTCTTCAGGAATCTGTGCTGGGAAGGATGATTGCTTTTATTCTGCATATAAGGTGAGGTAAGACACCCAACCAACTGTCATACAGTTAGTTGGCAAAAATCAGTCCCAGAAGAAATTTGTCTTTCTAGGATTTCTTATCCCTCTGAGCTCTTCCAGCCCAGCCAGGCTCAGACCCGCCCAGTCCAGGGTTCTTTATGTAAAAAGATCCTTTGGTAATATGGGGCATGATCCTCATCTAAAGCCCCTTCTGCCTTTCCAGATACTATTTCCTCCAGGAAGCTCTAGCCCTGATTCACTAGAGCAGCTTCATTGAACCTCTGAGGCACTAGGAGAAAGAACTAAATACTGTTGTTTATATTTCTACAGCATTAAAGTTTAAGAGGAACTTTTACAGTAGACGTAAATGAGGACAAACCCAGGTACGGTAATCCCATGTTACAGAGGAGACTGAAATACAGAAAGACAGGGTGATTTGTCCATTAAATGTCAGAGCCCCGATTGAACCCACATCCTTCTGCCTCCAAACTATGACATTTAGTGCATGACAATCGCAGAATCACTGAATCTGAGTTGGAAGGAACTTCAGCAGCCATGTTGCCCAACCTATACACAAAAGGACTACTCACTTTACATGTCCCCTGTCAGGCTAACTGATCATTCAGTCTTAATAGAAGACCTCCAAGGAGGGGGAACCCACCCCCTCCACAGGCTGCCCTTTCCACTTCTGGACAAGAATAATCAATCATAGAATAACAGAATCACACGTGGAAGACATCTCAGAGACCATCTCCTGGAGTTCTTAACCTGGGACTCTGTGAACTAGATAGAGACATACATACATACACAGATATAGATGGTATAAATATATATGTGTGTGTGTGTACATGAAAATATATACACACATAAACATATACTGACAACTCTTTCAATATAATTGAAATTTCCTTTGGTTTCCTTTGTAATCTGATGGATTTAATTTTTTCATTTAAAAACATCATTCTAAGAAGGAGTCCACAGGCTTCTCCAGAATTCTAGGGAAGTTCAGAACACAAGAGTAAGAAGCCCTAACCTAACTAAGCCAACTTCCCACCACATGGATGAGCACCCTTGATAGCCTCCCTTCCAAGGGGTCATTCAGTCGTCTTCTGAACAACTGCAGTAATAGGGAATGCAGTACTTCTCCGTACTATCATAGAACAGTGCCAAAGGTTAGGCAGCTCTTCCTCATGCTTAAATTTAGTTCTCTTGGACTTTGTGGCCTCACTTCTAGTTCTACTACCCTCATGGGCCTCAGAGAACAAGTCTGCTTGCTCTGCCTCTACCTCTAAGAGAGGGTTTGAAAGTTAAGTAGTTGATGAAGTGGGTGCTGGGAGCTAGCTGGACAGCACCTTGGAAAGGACAGTAAAGTTGGCCCTGAGACTATGATTCATGGGAAGGGGTGAGGGTGGATATCTGAGGAGGGCAAACAAGTGGCAAAGAGAAGTCCGGGGGGTCAAGAAGCAAAGATGCAGCCAACTAGGAAGGACAAGACTATTGCAGCCCTACCAAAAGTCTGACTCTACACAGAATGAGAGCCTCACATGTAGGACCAACAGCATCCAGTAACATTCTAGACTTACCACAATGCTCTACCTTCCATGCACTTAACATTTCAGCCAAAAGGGACTGCTAGCCTTTCTTTGATTTTTTCTTGCCTTCTCCCAGAACACAATATCTCCCCATTCATGGGACATACTCCTTCTTTGGCCTGTTGAAATCCTTTGCCTTTGAGACTCAGCTCAGGTGCCACCTCCTCCAAGAAGTATTCCCCAATGCAGGATGCCGAAAATGATCTCTTCTGAAGGCCGCTTTGCCAGGTCTCTTTTGTACCTATCACACACTATTATTATGCTGCTGTATAATCCTCATCTGCATGGCCCCTGTCACTCTCTAGATGGTAAGATTTATGAGGGCAGGTGTCATCAAGAAATGTGGGTTTGAATTTCATAACTTTTGTGATCTGGGCAAGTCATTGTACTTCTTTGAGACTCAGAGTATCAGTTGTTTGCTAATTTATATAATGGAGTCAGTAATACCAGCCTCACCCATCTCACAGGCCACTGCCATGTGAATGATTATTATCTACACTTTGAGCTGCCCCTGACAGAGTGGTGTGCATATATGGATCTCCTCTGCATAGAAATAATAAATTAATGAATGGATCATAAACTTGGGGGTCCCAAGTGTTAGTGCCCTCCTTGTCTCAAAACAACCTTATCTTACATAAACCTTGTACTGACTTACCTGTGCACATGTTACTCTCAAACCCTAACAGAACATAAGTTCATGACACTTGAAGGTTATGTAATTTCACTGATGTGGGAACACCTTTTACTAATGCAAACTGCAGCCCCTCTGTACTATCTTGAAAAGTTGCTATAGTCAACCTTGAAAAGTTTCTCGTTTGGGAGAAGCAGACAGAGCCTGCATCTCATTGGCATGACAAGTTCCTCAGAGGTAGTGACCATGTCATTTTTCATCGTTGTGACCTGAGAGCTGAACTGAGGGTCTTGCATGTAGCAAGGGTCTTCTGGATTACTGAATGGGGATCATACTGTAGGAGGGTCGTCTTGGGGGTACATGGGGTCATCAAAGAGGCCACTGTACCTACCCCATCCCACTTACCCTCTGGACAAAGACAACAGTATAATGGCAGGGACTGGCAGGGGGAGGTATCACAGACACAAGAGAGACCAAAGGAAAACAGAAAGAGACACAGGGCAGTGCTGATGGTGACAAGAACAGCAATAGAGATAGAGGAAAAACTCAGGAGCAAGGGAGGCTTAGGATAGGAAATGCATCTGTCCAAACAGACCTGTGACCTTGGCCCAGAGGCCTCCATCTCTGCAGAACACCATGCTCGCCAGTCAGAGAAATCCTCAGGTATTCCCTCCCACAGAGCTCAGCATAGTCTGCATGGAGGACTGGGGAGTCATGTGTGCTCACAGGGATCCCCTCAGGCTCCAGCATCACACAGAGGGAAATAATACGCCTCTATCTGTGATCCCTTAAGATTTCCAAGTGGCCTTCCACATAGCATCCCTTCGAGGTAGGTAATGAAGGCACTGCTGTTGTCATTTGGCAGAGGAAACAGAGGCTCTTAGAAGAAAAATGTGACTTGGTCAGAGTCACATGGCTAGCTAAGGTTTGAATTCAAGTGTCCTGACTCTCAGTTCAGCATTCTTTCCACTAATAACAATACCCAATCCCACTTCAATTAATCCTTTCAGATCTACAGAGTGTTTTTCTCACCAAAGGTACTCTTGTTGCCTCTTATAACAAGAATTTACATTTATTTAATGCTCTGAAGCTCCCAAAGCAAGCCCCTTACATGCACATATCTATGGATCCTCACACTAGCCCCATGGGGCAGGAAGTATAAAGATTATTGGAGTCATCTGACAGAAGAAGAAACTGAGCTAAGGCTAGGTTTTCAGTCCCCAGAACTGCAGAACTAACAGCTTTAGCTTCAAGTCCCTTTCCATTGATTCCCCTGTGTCTTTGAAGGGCTTTCCATCCTTCCCCCCACCCCTCCTCCTGAAATATTTCATCCCATAACTTATTTTCATGGAACCACTGGAGAATGAACTTATTTGCCCTGGATACAGAAAGAGGAACAGGATGAGTAATTTGCTCAGTAGGCAATCTGAGAGAGCCCAAAATGAACAGCCATAATCCATGACTTTCTGGAAAATGTACAAAATGCCACTATCTTTGGCTAGGGCCAGGCAGCCTTTGAATGTTCAGAGATAATCCAAAATCCATTCTAGCTTCTGAATACCTCCCAGCCAAGAAAATCAAGGCTCCCAGGCCAACTTTAAGGGGGGAGCTATGCAACACTAAGCAGGTCATGTGGCCTCTCTGTGCCTCAGTTTCCTCATTATCAAAATGGAGGATCATTGTATTTATGGAGGAAGGGATCATCTAGTCCAACTCCCTCAATTTGCAGTTGGGGAAACTGAGGCACAAAGGGGCTAAAGAGATTTGCTAAAGGTCATATAGGTCGTAAGCAGAAGAGTAGGGATTCAAACTCGGGTCTCTAGCTCCAAGAGGTCTTTTCAATGAACAAACCTGACAATAATAAAAATGCATTTATATATACATTGCCTCATTTGAAGTGGTCATGAAGTTGAAATGAGATACCACATGGAATGAGCCAGCACTAGTTTATCCCTGAACCATTACTATAATAGGCACCAAGACTGCTGAACTTGGAATCAGATTCATCAAATATTTACAGCCAGAAAGAGAACTTTGAGACCATCAAGTCTCAACCCTTTCATTTTACAGGTGAGTAAACTGAGGCACAGAGAGCCAAAGTCACTTGCTCCTGCTCACACAGACAGTGTCTGGGGTGGGATTTAACCCACATTTTCTTGGCTCCAAGTCAAGGCCCTAGCCACCATGATAAGCTGCCTCTTGAGACCTGGCTGAAATTATAGCAGCAACCTCTGCTTACAGTGTGACCCTGAATAAGTCACCACTCAAGATCCAGTCTTTTCCCCTGTAGAACTGGAATAATAGTTTGACTCCTTACCTCACAAGGCTAGTGAAAAAAAGTATGCTGTAAAGTTTAAAGCACTGTAGAAACAGGAATTTATTATAATATGGGCATCATTCTTGACCAGCCACAATGAGGCTGATGCATCCTCCTTCTAACCACAACAAATCATGATGATGAAACAAAGGGCAATTTTCCAGAAAGGAGATCCTGTGCTCTCATGCTTTTATTATTGTTGTTGAGTCATTTCAGTGGGATCTGGATCTCTGTGACTCCATTTAGAATTTTCTTGACAAAGATACTAGAGTGATTTGCCATTTCCTTCTCTAGTTCATTTTACAGTTGAGGAAACCAAGGCAAACAGGGTTAAGTGACTTGCCCAGGGTCACACAGCTAATAAGTGTCTGAGGACAGATTTAAACTGAGGAAGAGGAGTCTTCCTGATTGCCAATCCACGGCTCTATCTACTGTACCACTTAGCTGCCCCATCCTCTTTTTAGGACAGCTATGACATCACAATGTCCTCTCTTAGGGGCAAAACACCTGAAAAGCTTCATGGTTTGCCCCATTCTGTTTTCTCCAATACTCTCTGATGTCCACGTAGGAGATGAAAGACAGAAGACATCAGCCAACAGGCTAGACAAGAAAAGACAGTTTTTGTATGCATGAATCACCCTTCTGTTTTCATGTCTGTTCCCAAGGCTCAGGACATCTTTGCTTAAATAAGACCCTCTGCTTTAATGAGCTCTATTAGAGCTTAAAAACATTCACTCAGCTGTAATCCCTGGAGGAAGACCCATGAATTTGACATTTCTAATAAAATTGTGCTCTCCTAATGTTTCACAGAATCAAAGATTTAAGGATAGGAAACTCTTCAGTGGTCATCTAGTCCTAGCCATTTCATCAGGGCTTCTACCACAGCAGAAGTATTTACTATATAATAAACACTCAGCCCCACAAAGAGAAGTATCAATAGAAGCACAGTTCATAAATGGGCTTCTCTACCAGAGACATTTGTTGGCCTACAGGTAGACTCCACATGCTTTTGCTATGAAAACAGTGACTCATTATATAACTAAACCTTGATATTAAAAATTAAATTAGATTAATTAATGAATAAATAAACTGCGTTCAAGTAATTATATAGAAACCAGATGGTTGGTGATGGTCTGAGCTAATGGTGCCCTATAACATTTGCTTATTACTGCGCCACCACAGAAATTAAAAAAAAAATTATTATGTAAGGTAAACCTGGATTATTTGGCATGTCTTTTTCTTTTCCTCCGGGACTCGCTGGTTTTGATATAAGCACCTCTTTATCAGTCAACCCAATACACTGCAGGAGGATCCTAATGAGGATATGTTTACAGTTTTTATTTCCACATGGGCCAACTGTCTTCCAAGGTACCAGACTGAGCCCTAACCCTGGTCACAGAAGAAACCCTCATCTAGGCTGACAGACAGACAAACAGACAGCTGGACAGGTAGGGACCAGGAACCAAAAGACAGAGAGACGTGGGCGGAGAGAGAGAGATGGATAGACAGATAGCATTTACTTACTAGGTACCAGACCTGTTGCTAAGTGTGGCACACACAAATAAGATCCTCCTTGCCCTCAAGAGGTTTACATTCTAATATGAGAGCTGGAAGGGGGGGAGGGAGGGAAAGGGCAATGTAAGGGGAATCTGGTGGAAAGATGGCCATAAGGGTATAGAGGCCTGGTTTCATACACAAATGCTCAACTATCAGAGCCCATCATCCCACAGGCAGAGTCCAAGGTTTTCAGGGAAGATAGAGATAATGGCCAGCGTGTAGGCAGCATGGTGTGGAGATAGCCAGGACAGGATCCCCCACTATGTACACGACACCCACCTGCCTTCTGCTCCTCTGTGCTCCTGTGGTGACCACCAAGGGAAGTTGGGTCTTGGATTTCTCTGCTATTTTCTGTCAGACAAAGAATTGGAAGGAGGTGAGGAAGGAGGCAAGTAAACAGAGAGCTTCTGGCTAGGCCCACAGACATACTCATGCTCACTTGTTTCCCTGTCACCCACCCTCCCCCAGGGAATGGAGATGGCCTAGGACAGAGAAACTTGGGCTTTAGCCCTGACTCAACAACTAGTGAGCTCTGTGGCCTTGAGAAACAATCCGAGGGTAGGAGGAACAACCAGCCTAGAGGTTATCTGGGTCACAGTTTCAGTACTTTATTAGTTCTGTGACTGAACATAAGTCCCTTCGTCTCTGTGGGCCTTACTGTCCTTATATGTAAAATGGGAATAATAGTCACACTTTCTATCACACATGACTGTTGTGCTTTGGAAACTCTAAAGAGTCACAGCAATGTGAACGATTATTGTTGCTGTTATATTATTATACTCTAACATGTTGGGAACTCAGTTTTCTTATCTGTAAAACTATTGTAAAACATTCTTATCTATAAAACTGGTCTAGGGTCCCTCACAGACCTAATTTAATTTAATACTATTCTACAAGAATTCACTCACTGCCTATGGTGTAGTATAAAAACGTCCCTACCTATGAGTCTGACTGCCCCCAAGTCTAACCTTGGATAAACCATTTCCCCTTTCTGGGGCTCAGCTTCCCCATCTGTACAATGAGAGGAGGCAGAGGTAGGCCTAGATGACAGATGAGGTCTCTTAGTTGTGACACTGTCTTTCAAGGGCCTTTCTAGCTCAGAGACACTATGTCCTGGCCTTCAAGAAAGCCTCGGGCTAAACTCAAAGGAAATGATTTGTGGGGAACTACAGTAACAAAAATAACAAAAAGACAACCCCCACCACAGATTATTGTTATAATGGATACGATAACATTTGTATTACATAGCTCATAGAGTTCCTCTAAAGAAAGCACTTGAAAACCCTTAGGTCTTATTATTAGACTTCTGTGACTGTCCAATGAATGGAATGGAGGCAGAATATGTATAGAGATATGCCTTAGCATAGCGACCTTTGGGAAGAGGAAGAAGCATTTGAAAAGCCAACAAAACCTAGTGAGCACATCTCAGGGAGGACAAAACATAGATCACAGAGAGTTAAAACTGGAAGGGACTTTGGGATATAGACTATCAGAGCTGAAAGGGAACTTAGAACAGAAAGAACCTCAAAACCTAAAACCCAGAACCTGGAATCTTAGATCCAGAAGAGACTTTAAGCACAGAATGCCCAAGCTGGAAGGGACTTCAGAATGTTAATATTTAATATTTATGGTTTGTAAAGGGCTTTACAAATAAGTCATGATTCTCAAAAAACAAGACAACAAAACAAAAAACCCTGTGAATTTGCAAATGAAAGTATCATTAGTCCCATTTTGCAGGCAAGGAAACTAAGGCTCTGAGAAACATAGTGATTTGTCCAGGGTCATATAGTCAAGGGCACAGTCCTGTCGTCTAAGAAAGTGAGGAAGGGCACAGCACCAGGAAGCACTGAGCCGAAGATCTGAATTGTGGTCTCCTGACTCCAAATCCAGCACCAGACTTCACAGATTGTCAAAGAAGTCCTATCTACATCTCTGGGGTGTGGTGACAAGTGGATGAGCTAAGGGAATGGGGAATGGGCTTTAAACACCCCCAAAAAGGGCCATAGAGATGTGAGGCTTTATTCAAAGCAAATCTCACTGGGCTCTGGGCTACCCCACTTTGGCTATTACAGAATCTTTTCCTGAGGGCAGTCCAGTAATTCTCTAAGCTTCAGGTTTTTATCTGTTAAAAAAAAAAAACACACTATCTACTCTAGAGGGTCATGGTGAACAAAATAATTGGGAATGTTTAAAGTCCTATATAAACGAAAGGTATTTTTATCATTATTATTCCCCCTCTAAGGCACGCTGTAGGGGAGTGGGGTAATGATCCCAGAGCCCTCACCTTCTGAACAGGTCCATAGCGCTGGAGAACATCCAACAGTTGATTCCTTAGTCGGTCTAGCTGAAGGCATTCTTGCTGCAAGGAAAAGAGCAGAGAATGGATGAGGGGCACTCCTCTGGTTAATGGGCTTCCTGGGCCACTGTCATGCTCACTACCACCATTCACTCCACCCCAGAGAACTAAAGGGGTTCTAGAACCTGAACTTGTACCATTATTTACAAAAATAAAGGCTTGATAGATGATATGGGATTTAATGGAAGGATGACTGCCCTGCCAATCACTGTTGAATGCCAGAAGAAGCACTGGCAAAATGCGGTCCTGAGACTGTCAGTATTCACAGTTATTAGTGATACCTCCTGACTCAAATCTGAATTTATAAAGGATCATAACTCTAGAGCTAGAAGGGCTCTCAGAGGCCATCAAGTCAGTCCAATCTCCTCATTTAAGTGATTTGTTTTGTGTCAAAGATGTATGCAGGATCAGTCAGGAGTTGAACCCTGATCCACTGACTCCACTGTCAGTGCTCTTTCTATGTTTTAAAATAATTCTTTAAATTAACAAACCTACTTTCTCTTCCACCTCTCATCCCATTAAAAAGGGGGGGAGAGAAAGAAAAACACTTTCCTTTTAACAATTATACATACAAAAAACAAAACAAATTTCCTCATTGGCTATAAACAAACATTGTGTGTGTATATATTTATATATGTGTGTATGCATACATATAACAGACATGTATGTACACGTGTGTATATGTACACATGTACACTACACACATATTTACACATATATGTAAACATTCTCCACTCTGAATCCATCCCTTCTCTGTCAGGAGGCAGAAAGCATTCTCTTTCTCCTCTGGATTCATTGCATTGATCAAAGTTCTAAAGTCTTTCAAAGTTGCTTCTTGTCTTACAGCATTCATGGTATTGTATAAATTGTTCTGGTTTTCCTCATTTTTTATTCTTCATCAGTTTATACATTTTATACATTTATTATATTATTTATATACTATGTTATTATATTATAATATAATATAAATAATATTATATATGTTATTATTATAACCATTTATACAATTGTTCTGGTTTTCCTCATTTTTTATTCTTCATCAATTTATACATTTTATACATTTTCAAAATGGGTCCCTTCTATGACACTGATGTTACAGTATAAATTCTTCTGGTGCTGCTCACTTCACTCAGCATCAGTTCATACAAGACTTTCCATGCTTCTTTGAAACCATGTACAGAGTAGCTTCATTTCTTATGCTGTTTGAGCACTGTATCACATTCATATACTACCGTTTGTTCAGCCATTTCCCAGATTAGCATCCCTTTACTTTCCTTTTTTTTTGCCACCACTAAAAGCGCTGCTAAGAATATTTTTGTACATAAAAGATCATTTTTCTATTTCTTTGATCTCTTCTAGGTATAAGTCTAGCAGCAATAGAGTTGGGTCAAAGGATATACGTTGCTTAGAAACTTTTTCTGTATCATTCCAAATTGCATTCTGGAATGGCTGTACCCATTCACAAGTCCACCAACCAGTGCATCAAAGTCCCTGTTTTCCTACAACTATGTTTCCTTTTCTTTTTTGTCAATTTTGTCAATCTGGCGGGTGTGAGGTAGAACCTCAGAATTGCTTCAATTTGTTGTTACTGTCATTCAGTCATTTTTAGTCATGTCTGACTCTCTGTGACTCCATTTAGAGTTTTCTTGGAAGATACTGGAGTGGTTTGCCATTTACTTCTCCAGCTCATTTTACAGATGAGGTAACTGAGGCAAACAGGGTCAAGTGACTTGCCCAGGGTCACACATCTAGTAAATGTCTGAGGCTAGAGTTGAACTCATGAAGATGAGTCTTTCTGACTCCATGCCTGGCATGCTCTCCACTGTGCCACTTAGCTGCTCTTGCTTTAATTTGCATTTCTCTAATGAATGATTTTTTTCCCACATGACTACAACTAGCCTAAGTTCCTTCCCTTGAGAATTTAATGACACAGGAAGACCCTTAGACCTATCAATTGAGAAATAGTTCTTATTTTTATAAATTTGACTCCATTTCTTATATATCTTGGAAATAAGAATTTTATCAGAGAAACTTACATTTTTTTTCCCCAGTCATATTCATTTTTCCCTTTTAATCTTAGCTTTATTGGATTTGTTTATGTAAAAACGCAATCAAATTTCATGTCATCAAAATGATCCATTTCATCTTTGGGGATTCTCTCTATCCCATTTCTGGTTGTGAATTTTCATTTTATCCATAAATCTCATAGGTAATTTTCCCATATTTCTTTACCTTGTTTGTGATGTGAGCTTTTATAGCTTTAGTCACATCTTTATTCAGAGCTTATCTTGGTGTGTGGTGTCAGGTGTGGCTCTAAACCCAATTTCTGCCAGAAGCTGGCCAGTTTTTGTCAAATAATGGGTCTTTAACCCAGTACTTGAGGTCTCTGTGTTTATCAAACACTGGGCTACTGCGTCATTTGCTTCTATATGCTGTGAACTTAATCCGTCCAACTAACTGACCTATTTTTGCCATGTGGTGTAGAGTTTGAGATGGGCCATAGCCCTTGCCAGTATGACCTCTTGCCTTTTCATCTGTGTGCATGCCCTCCCTTTCTCCTGGTAGAATGTAATTCCCTAGATAGCAAGGACCCTTTTGTTTTAATCTTTTGGGTCTCTGCACATAGTAAGCACTTAATAAATGCTTGCTGACTGATGGACTGATTGATTGATTTCTCTTTCTCTCCCAGTCCATAATTGTGCAAAGTGCTCAACCAGCCCACAGCAGTAGAAAACCATCAAAATGGTTTGCATTTCATAATGGGTCATAAATTCTGTGTTAAGTGCACAAAGTTCTCTAGGCTATCTTTTAAACACCAACTTCTGGCATGAAACTATCATGGCATCAGATCAGTTCCCTGGCAGTTCACAGAACAGAACACCAGGGTGAGAGTCCATCAATTCATCATTAAACCACATAGGCAACTCCACAGCAAGGGCCATGACTTTCCTGGGCCTCCATGTTCTCCTCTGTAAAATAGGGGAACAGAGTAGCTTATTTCTAAGGCCTCTTAAGGTTCTGAAATTCTGTGATCATATGCATGGTCATCACCTGTATTTCAGGCCCTCAACAAACTGCTTCAGAATTTTCCTTGAGTAACCTAACCAGCTTCCCCATCTCTGACCTAATGCATTCATTTCTCCACAGGCTCCTGGATTATTCATCTCTCAGCTCTCATCCTGTTATGTCACTGTGTGATCCCACTGATGATGGTGATCCCAACAATAGCAAGGACCAACGCGGTGGTAGGGGGGCTTAGGTTGATATGAACAGTAGTTTGATTATTATGAGAGTGATGGTAATAATGGTGAGAGTGCCAATGAGGATGGTGATCCTGATGGCAATAGCACTGATGAGTAATAGCATTGGTGAGTAAACAATGATGGCAACTTCCCTTTAACAATTCAGGCCAGATATGATCAATATCTAAAAATAAAGTGAGTCAGACATCTCAGCACAGATAATGGCTGCCTTACCTGCTTACAGAACAAGGGGCACACATCTAGACAACTATGGCTGCCAATTTTTTAAATTTGGTTCCAGACTGCATGCTTAGAAAATGCTCATAACAAAGAGTGTGACTATTTCACTGAACAGGGAACAACCAATTTACTGGGAAGTGTGTTTCAACTCAATTTAAAGGCAAACTTTCCATCAATCAGAGCTGACCCAAAACTGAATGAGATTTCTAGGAAGAGTGCGTTCCTCATCCCTGACTGTACAAGCAGAGGCTGAATGACATCTTGGCAGGCGGCTAATGAAAGTGATTCCTGGACCAGGAGGGAAGTTCCTCATCCCTTGATTGGTGGGATTCAAAGACATCTACACAAGGTTTGCAGTTCTTTGGGGCTGGCAAGAAAGCCCAAAGCTGAATCTTGCCCTTTCTTACATCCACCTTGCCAATGGCATGACGCTCTAACCACGGCACGTACCTGAGATGAGCCCCGGAAAAACTCTGACAGCTGCTTGATGGTACTGACGCTGGCATAGATGGTTTTATTGGTCTCCTGCTGTGACGTATGCCTGGGGAGCAAGGGGCAGAATGTCCAAGGGAGGCAAAGAGACAGAAGAGAGATTGGAAGGAGATAAGACACAGACACAGATCAGCATAGGGAGACAGAAACAAAGGAAGGAAAAAGGAGATAGAACACAATAACGGAGAGGAGCACAGAGACCAAGATAAAGGTAAACAGAGAGAGACAAAAAGAGAGAGAGAGAGAGATACAGAAATTGAGAAATATATAAAGGGAGACAAAGAGATACAGATGGAAGGAAGAGATAAAGATATAAGCAGAAAAGAAGGAATGGTAAAGGAAGTTAGAAAAGAGGAAACAAGTGTGAGGAAAAGGGGAAAAGATAAAAGGAAAGAGGGAAGGGGAGGGGAGGAAAAGGTATAGAGAGAAAGATTGAGGGAGTTGGAGGGAATTAGGACAAAGAGAGAGAAAAGAAAATTTACAACTGAATTTCCAGGCCAGGGGTGGTTAATAGGGGTTCCCAGACTAATAGGAGCAGCATCATCTATAGAAGGCGATTTTCCAGGTATGCAAATAGCCAATACCAACTCCCTTCCCCCTGTATGTACAGCAAGATCTGGGTGAGCAGAGGCCATGATTGTTAGCAGGACTAGGGTCCAAATGTGATGATGCTTCTCAAGTCTGCCTTCAAACATGCCTTTATTCTAATCCTATACACTATTCCCTTAACTGCCTCACAGACCTTTCCTCTCTGCCCCTTTGGCATCCCTATCAATCCCAGCAGTGGAACACAGGGCTACAATTGAGCCTGGGGACTCAGATTCCACCACTATGTATTCTTGGGCAATAGACTGCCTGGACTAGAATCAGGAAGACCTGTGTTCAAATCCGGCTTCAGACACACACTAGCCTTGTGATCCTGGGCAAATCACTTAATCTGTTTGCCTCTGTTTTCTCATCTGTAAATGGGAATAATATAAGTATCTATCTCTCAGGGTTGTTGTGAGGATCTAATGAGATAATAATTGGAGAATGCCTAGCACAGGGCCTGGCACATACCATGTTTCCCCGATAATAAGACCTATCCTGAAAATAAGCCCTCCCCTTACTGTGTAAGATTCCTCTAAAATAAGCCCTCCCCCAAAAATAAGCCCTATTGAGATCGCTACTGTAGTGAAGGTGATCCCCTGCGCTACACGCTACATTACGGTACCCTCTGTATGCACCATTCCCCCCCCCGGGTGAAACGCACGCCGCGCTCCGAGCTGCATCCAATCAGAGCTGTAGCAGTGAGCACGTCATCCTGTTCTTCCCCAGTGATTTGCTTATTGAATAAAGGTACATTTTTTTGTTCACATTTATCTGTTTATTAAAATTTCTGTCAATGTTCATTAAAATAAGCCCTCCCCTGAAAATAAGCCCTCTGGTGTTTTTCTGTCCAAAAAAATTAATAAGACAGTGTCTTATTATTGGGGAAACACGGTACTTAAGTGTTATATAAATGTTAGTAATTATTACGATGATGATAAGGATACTTGCATTGGGAATCAGGAGATCTGGGTTCTGGTCCTGGTTCTTGACTCATATTTTACTGAGAAAAAAAATGAGGCCATTCCCAGAAAATTCTTCCCCCCCAAACCCCTGCCCTGCTATTCCATAACTCACATAATTCAGATGCCTTCCCTCACTTTATTCCCTCACTTTCATCCTTTGTTCCTGTCTCACATGAAGAGGTAGGCCTTCTGGTGGCCAAAGCAAACCCTCCTCTGTGCACAAGTGAGCCCATTCCATTCTATCCTCTCTAGCAGACTGTCCCCCCTCATGATCCCTACCCTCTCACTCCTCTTTCATTATTCTCTGTATCCTGACTGCTTCCTAATTCCTACAAACATGCCCATGTCTCCACCATCCTCAGCACTTGATCCATCCATCCCTACTGTCTACTATCTATCTCTCCTCCCTTTCGTGGCTAGACTCCTTACCCTACAACTGGTGCCTCCACTTCCCTTACTTTCACTCTCTTTTAACACTCTGCAGTCTGGTTTCTGACTTCATCTTTCAAATTAAATTGGTCTGTACCTAGTAATCACCAAATCCAATGGCCTTTTCTCAGGTCTCATCCTTTCTGACTCCTTCGAAGCCTCTGACACTGTCCATCACCCTCTTCTCCTTGATACTCTTCTCTCTAGGTTTTCCTGACGCTACTTTTTGCTGGTGCTCCTTCTATTTGTCTGACCATCCCCCCTTTCTCTCTTTTTCTGGATCTTCCCCAAGTCTTGCCCTCACCATCTTAATGATAGTCTATCCTGGTCCCTCTTCTCATCTCCCTAGATAATGTTTCTCTTAGTGACTAATGGATTTTACTATCATCTCTACGCTGATGATACTGAAATCAATTTATCCAGCCCTAACCTCTCAGCTGATGTCTTGTCTTGCATCTCCACCTGCCTAATGGACATCTTAAACTGGATATGCGCAAACCTGAGCTATTTATCTCTCTGCCCAAACGCTCCCTTCTTCCTAACTTTTCTGTTCCTCCCAGTCATCCCAGTCCTAAACCTACATATCAACCTCAACTCCTCACTCGCCACTCAGATACAATCTGTGGCCAAGTCCTATAGATTTTGTCTTTGTAACATCTCTCCTCCTAAATTCCTCCTTCTGTCCTAGGGCACCGCCACCATCCTGGTGCAGGTCCTCATCACCTCATGCCTAGACTAGTGCAGTGTCCTTTTGGCTGGTGCCCCTGCCTCAAGCTTCTCCCTATTCTGGTCCTTCCTCCACCTAGAAGGCAATCTGCTCTGCCTCACATGCCTGTCTAACCATGTCATCTCCCTAGACAATAAACCCCAGTGGCTCTATTACTTTTAGGAACAAATATAAAACCTTCTGCTTAGCTTGTGCCACCCCCCTCCATTCCCAGTCTTCTCATACCATACTTCTCATCATGGACTTTGTTGGGATACTGGCTTCTTTGCCCTTCCATTTTCAGTGGCCATCCTCCATTGCCTAGAACTCTCTGCCTCCCACCTTCCTGGTCTTCCTTCAAGTCCCAGCTAGCATCCCACCTTCTACATGAAGACTTTCCTAGTCCTCCTTAATCTCAGTAGCTCCTCTGAGATTGATCTCACCACCATACCGCCATTTTGGTTCTTGTTGAGTATGAAGGACAACTACCCTCCTCTCTCTGAGACCATCCCGTGTTGATCCTGTCTATACCTTGTTCATTCATAGCTACTTGCATGCCATCTCTCCCATTGGATAGTGAGTGACTTCAGAGCAAGGACAGCTATTCTGCCTTTTTTTTTGCACCTACAGTGCCTAGCACAGAGTAGGTAAGTAATAAATGCTAGCTGCCTGCCTGACTGGTTCTGCCACTTGACTTTAAACTAAATAATCTCTAAGGTCCTCTCCAGTTTTAAATCTGAATATACAACAGATATAGTTGGGAACATGGGTTTCACTCAGCACAACTGTGAGACATTTAAATTTAAACCATTATGACATGACCAAGACTGTGTAGCAGATCAGAGGAAAGAGACACCAGCCTAGACTGAACAAGGCAGAGAAGCTTCCTGGAGGAAGTGGGACCTGGGCTGGGTCTAGAAAGCAAGACTAAAATCAGTGTGTTTATCAGGATAAAGGCCCGCAGACCTGAACCTCACATTTTTTATGGGCTGATTAAAAAATGTCCCGGGGAGTAGGCCATATGCTAAAGGAAGTGATGGTCCATTCTAAAGTGTGATAAATTCAAGGAATCATATATTTTTAGAGATCGAGAGACCTCAGAAGGCATCTAGTCCAATCCATACCTGAGCAGGAATCTTCTCTAAAGTGTACCTAAAAAAATAGTTCCTACCGTCTGCTTAATCATTTCTACTGATGTTCACACCCTCACTAGTCAGTCTATTCTATTTTAAAATAATGGCAGCACAGTGACCACTCCATGGGTGAAGAACTGCATAGCTGAATACAAGCTGTTACTCATAATCTGCTTTAATGTAAGAAATAATGGGTGAGGGAGAATCCCTCTTGTTACAATGAGAATGAATTCCTCAGGCTGGATAACACTAGAGGGGTATAGGCAAAGAATGTAAATGTTGAGGGACAGGGCTGCATGGGGGAGGAAGGCAAGGGAACAACAATTATTACCTTCAAAGATCTGAGGTGCTGTTCTGGGGCCCAGGGAACAGATATGTTCCCTGTGCCCCAAGAGGGCAGAAATAGAACCAACAGGGAAAAGTCCTTAGGAAGTGGATTTAGGCTCAACATAAGAAAGTGCTTTCAAACAATAAGAGATATCTGGTAATAAGGCAGTAGCTTTGGGCAATAGTAAGTTCCTCTTCATTTTAAGATAAGATGGTTATGTGAGTGAGATATTGCAAAGATTTCTAAGCTGAGACTAGATAACCCAAATATAAATCTCTTCTAATTAAAGCATTCTATGATTCTATGATTTTCAAACAATCATTGAGGTCTTATCCTGCAACAAAAAAAGTATGTCATTAAAATCAAGGGAGGGAGGGGTGGCCAGGTGGCTCAGCGAGTAAGAGCACCGGCTCCAGTGTTGGGGTGACCTGGAGATCGAATCCCGGGCTCAGACACTCAGCACCACACCCAGAAATAACTGGCCGTGTAACCTTGAGCAAGTTACTTAACCCCGATTACTTAAATAAAAAAAATAAAAAAAATAAAAATAAAATCAAGGGAGGGGATAGTCACAAGGGTCTTTGCTCTAGTAGGGGAAAAAAAAACAACTAGAGTAGAGGTTCTTAATTTTTATTTTTTTTGAGTGATAAACCCCTTTGGCAGTCTGGTGAAGTCTATGGATCCCTCCTCAGAATTATTAAACGCATAAAGTAAAATATACACAAATGCAAATTAAGTGAATTATACTGAAACACAGTTAACAAAATATTAATAGTTCCAACTTCATGGACCTTCTGAAATCTATCCATGCAATCCCTTGGGGACCCATGGACCCCAGTTTAAGAACCCTTGGTTTAGAATATTATATTTGGTTCTAGGTGTTACATTTTGGGAGGGATTTTTACATACTTCAGTGTTTGGGCAGCCAAAATGGTGAGAAGACTACAGATTATGTCATGTGATCAGATGATCATTTCGAATGGGATGAGACTGGGGGATCATTTCATTTAACCAGCGCTTACATTTTGCAGATGAGAAGATTGAGACCCAGGCAGGTTAAACAGAAAATGGCTTTCTCAAGGTTATACATGTAGTAAATAGCTGAGTTGGTTTCTAAACCCAGGGCCTTGGACTTCAACTCAAGTGTGTTAGGCTGCAAATAAAGGAAATTTGTATGTTCACTGGGAGAAGAGAAAACTTGGGCACCTAGTATCAGTTACTTCAAATGTCTGATGAGAAATCAGAAAGAGGTGCAATAGAGGGAAGCAATGGGAGGCAGATTCTGGCTCACCATAAACAAACATTTCCTAACAGTCAGGGCTACTCAACAAAATCATAGGCTGTTGTGGGGATACTGTAGAAGCAACCTCTATGTTCAAGTATGGATTGAACCAGATCTTCGAGGTTCAGCTCTAAAGTTTTGTGCTTTCTCCACTCAATCATCTAATTATTCATTTATCCATTCAATCATTTACTTAATCCTTCATTCAAGCAATTACTCAGACTGTATTCATTCGTGCAATCACTCTACAGCTCTGTACAAAGTACCTACTTTGTCTCTCTCTCTCTCTCTCTCTCTCTCTCTCTCTCTCTCTCTCTCTCTCTCTCTCTGTGTGTGTGTATGTGTGTATGTGTGTGTGTGTGTGTGTGTGTGTGTGTATCCTTCATGTACCGAGATGTTGCATGTTGTCTCCCCTATTAGCTTGTGATTTTCTCAAGGATAGTGACTATCTTTTGCCTTTCTTTGTAACCCCAGCCCTTAGCACTGGATCTGGAACATAGTAAGTGCTTAAAAAATGTTTGTTGACTACTGGCTGTCTGAGAAAAGAAAAAATGGCACCATTCCTATCCTCTTGGAGTTCACTCCCAGAATCAGAGTTGGAAGATGAATGATATTCAGATGAAGGGAACACCATGAGTGGAGGAACAGGTGTGGGAATGAGCCTATCATGTAAAGGGAGAACAAGGAGACTATGGAGTGGGTGTGTGCTGAGGGAAGGAAGATACAGAATTAGAAAAGCAAGTTAAAACCAGGCTATAGAAAGCATTAAATATCAGCTCAGCTTTTTTGTAGGAAGAAGCAACTTCCTATTTCTTAACCCTGAAACCTTTTTTGGATCTATAGCCATGGGCAAGTCCATAATCCTCTCCAAGCCTTAGTTTCCATATCAATAATAAGCAATAATTATCATGCTACCCACCTCATAGGATTGTTGTGAAGAACGTTGTTGTTCAGTCATGTCTTACTCTCTGTGATCTCATTTGGAATTTTCTTGGCAAAGATACTGGAATGGTTTACTATTTCCTTCACCAGTTCATTTTACAGATAAGGAAACTGAGGCAAACAGGGCTAAGTGATTTGTCCAAGGTTACATAGCCAGTAAGTGTAATCCATTAAGGCAGGATTTGAACTCAGGAAGATGATTCTTACTGACTACATGTCCCAGCTCTCTATCTACTGTGTGACCTAATTGTAGCATTCTGTAATTTGTTAAGTACTAGAGAAATGGGGTTTATCACTATTGTTTTATTGTTGCTGTTATCATTTATCAAAAGTCTTTTCAAGAGCCTCTTGCCTCTCTCAGGGATCTGGCAAAGGGTCAACAGAGAAGCCCAAAGGGAAGGGGGTAGGATAGCCACTGATGCCAAATCCCCTTTCCTCCAGCTCTGAAATACTTCAATGGATGAGAGTCATGAGAGAAGATCTTTTCTGCTATCCAAACAGCTGCCAAAGCCTTCAAGTCAAGCAAAAGTAGTAGCCTCACAAAAGAGCGGTCATTTCCCTAGCTCCAATAAAAGCTGACAGTTTGGGTCAGTAATAATAACAGTAATAGATAACACTTTTATAGCACTTTGAAGTTTGCCAAAAGTTTTCCTCACAATGTGGGTGGTGAAAGTTTTACTATGCCCAATTTAAAGATAAGGAAACTGAGTCTCGGAGAGCTGGTGTCTTACACAAGGTCACAGAGCTAATAAGCATGAGAGCTAGGACTGGAATTAAGGTTTCCTGACTTTAAGCTCAGCACCCATCCAAAGTGCACGCAGCAGGCACTTAATAAGTGTTGTCATTGTAAATGTTGCCCCATTTTCCAAAACAGGGACAATGGAGCTTTGGAACTATAAGGCAGTGGTAAGACTTTGATTCCAGGCCAAATTCTAGACTGTATTATTAAAAAGATGACATAGAAAAGAAAGTGGAAATCACTTAGAGACAGTATGAGTTTATCAAAAATAGGTCATGTCAAACTAACCTCAATACTTTTTACGAGATTGTTAGTAGATCAGGGGAATGCAACCAACACAGAATGCTTGAATTTTAGCAGAGCATTTGACAAAATGTCTCATATATTCTGTTGGGGAGGGTGGAAAGATGTGAATCTGATCACAGGACAGTTAAGTTATTTCATTAAAGGTTGGATAGCCAAAGTAAAGAATAATGATTAATGATGGCAGGAGGTCTCCACTGAAGAGCCCCAAAGATCTGACCTTCTCCATGTGCTACTTAGTAAACGATATGGATGAATGCATAGCTCATGTGCCTATTAAATTTTTAGGTGACAGAAAGCTGGGAGGGAGAGCTATCACATGAGATGAAGGAGCTGGGATCCAAAAAGACTGTGACAGACTAAAATGACAAGCTAAATCAAATAGAATGAAATTTAATAGGGAAAGATGTAAAGTCCTAAACTTGGTTTAGAAAAAAAAAACTGCAGATATTCAAGATGGCCAGACAAGAGTTTGTGTGAAAAATAACTGGGAGTCTGAGTGACCACTAACTTTAAATGGGTCAAAGGTAAAACATGCCAGCCAAAAAAAAGGTGAAAAAAAAGCTAATTTGTCTTTAATTAAATTAATCAAAGTACAGAGTCCAGAAAGATGGTAGTGACAAGACTGATATACTCAGCCTTTGTAAGATACCATCTGGAGAACTGTGTTTACTTCTGGACCCCATGTTTTGGGATCAGTGACAAGCTGGAAAATGTTTAGAGAAAGAGGACCAGGATGGAGAAGGTATTAGAGACTGGATGATACAATGACATAAAGTGATCAAAGGAATGAGGGATGGTGAGCCTGGAGAAAAGAAGACTTAGGGAAGAAATTATTCTTGTCTTTGAGTGTTTGGAGGGCAGAAGAATTAGAGTCCTTCTTCTTGGCCCCGAAAGAGCAGAATGAGGAGCAAAGGGAAGAAGCTGAAGAGAGACAAGTGTCAGCTGGATGAAGGGGCATCTTCCTCCCAATAAGAGCTACCTAAAAGTGAAAAGGGGTGATCAAGAGGAGACTTGATAAGTACTTGGCAGAGATGCAAATGAGAAGATTCCTGACCAGGTATATGTTGGACTGAATATCCTGTTGGGACCCTGCAATTGTCAAATTCCATGAGTAACAACCCAGAATGCTCATGCCTACAGAATGGAAGACTACTGAAATAGTTAGGTAGACTATGGAAGGAGCACTGGACTTTGGATTCAGAAGACCTGAATTCCAATCCACGCTCATAAGCTGTCTAAAACTAGCCTTCTTGGGCTCAGATTTTGCCAGGAAAGGGGAAAATCAGAACAACTCTTTATTAACCTCATGAGGGGAATTAAAGGGGTAGGGATGACTGAGCAGTACAGTCCAGCAGCACAAAGGCACATGTGCACACGTGCACACAAACATGCACACACACACACATTTACACTGGCAGTAATCAAGGGGAAAGTTCGGGGTGATGGTCTGTGTAGGAGGACCGACAGCATTTACTCCCACCAAGCTGCAAGGAGCCCTCTTCCCATGCACAATCAGCACTGGGCCATCTTCAAGGGGCAAGTTGGAACCTGGGCATTTTATTTTCTGATGGTCTTTTTTTAGGAAAGGGGCAGCCCCAAAGGTCCCACTAGTGGGGTTTTTTGAATGATGTCAATGGGTCCCTTTCAACAGAGATGAGGGCCTAAATATCAGGACTGAGCTTACTGCCCAATCAGCTCAGACACATAAAAAAAGCAATAATAATAGACATTTATATATTGCCTATTATGTGCCAGGCACTGTGCTAAAAAAACTTTACAAATCTTATCTCCTTTGATCCTCACAGCAACTCTGGAAAGCAGGTGCTCTTATCATCCCCAATTTACAGATGAGGAAACTGAGACAAACAGAATCAAGTGACTCGCCCAAGGCCAAACAGCTAATAAGTGTCTGAAATCAAATCTGCACTCAGGTCTTCCTGACTCAGCATTCTATCCACTGTACCACCTAGCTGCATGACTTTGGGCAAATTATTTTGATTCTATGATTTCCACTGCCTCATCTGTAAAATGAGGGTAATAACAGTTGAATTACTTCCCTTAAAGATTATGGGAGGAAGGTATTCTGGAAATCTTAAAGCGCTATAGACATATCAGCTGATTCTGGATGCTATAAAGGGGAATCCTGTTCAGATGTGGTTTGCACCCATAGCAACTAGCAGAAGCCAGGTCTCCTTCCAAATCCAGTGGTCCTGCTACATCATGAGGACAAAGACTGGAAGAGATAGATGAGACTCTAGTGCCCTTCTACTCTGCCTCATTTTACAGACAGGAAAATGGAATCTCACAAAGGGTTAGAGATAATTCCAAGGTCACACAGAAATTTAGAGGCAGAGCTGGAAAGAAAACTTGGGTTCACCTGACCCCAGGCCAGCCCTTAGCCCCCATTCTTTTCTGCCCTTCCCTACAGAGAGACAATGTTATCCAAAGAAAGTGTAACTGTGTGTATTGGGGTTTGCAGCTTGGATTTCCAGCAAACCAAGTTGTTTTACTCTGGGGCCCAGAGGAGAGGAGCAGATGGCAGGAGCGGGATGTGCTTACTCAAGACATTCTAAGCACATGAGGAAGAACGATGTTTCCTCCTGCTCCTCTCTCCCCTCTCAGGGCTACCCTTCCACTGCCACTTGCCAAGCTCACATGGTCTGACAAACTGGGTGTGCTGGGTGCTGGCATCCCTCCTGGAGTGCTGGTGCCAACTTCTAGAGACACACTACCATTTAAAGTGAGGAACAGAAGGAGAGAGGGCCCTGAGGGCCCTGTACTTGGGGTCAGAGGACCTGAGCTTGATTCTCTGCCCTGATACATATTAACTGTGTAACCATGGACAAACCCCTTATGCCCCCTGAGCCTCAGTTTCCTCATCTGTAAAATGAGGTGATTTGACTGAAGCTAGGATATCCAGAGATAGAAAGTGAGAGTCTATAAAGAACTAGCCAGCCACATGTTGGCTCCTCTCTAGTCCCAATGACCCTTTGGATATATATTTTTTTTAATCTCAAATGATCACATTTGGCACCAGTTGGCATACCCACAATCCCAAACTGTTCTTCTATTGGGCAAAGAAAACAGACCTGATCAAGGCCCCCATACCCCACATCTCCTCCAACACACAAGAACTCAGTATTGAATTGTATTTGAACAAAGAATCATAGAACTTAAGCGGTGATAGATGTTAAATAGATAAGCCACCTGTAAAACTACTGTGTCTGGGGGGGGGGGTGGAGGAGGAGTGATTACAAAATATCAGAGAATGGATCCCAAAGCACACAAACCGGACTTGGGGATCATCTGCCCTTTGGGATCATTCACCATCCCCCCGATTCTTGTACAGATGACTGACTGCCCACTGACTATAGAGCTGAGCCCCTGCCATTTTAGGCAGCCTGATAATTTCCGGACTAGGAGGTCAACCTAAATAACCTTTGAAGCCTCTTCCAATCTGCGATTCTAAGACTCCCTGATACCAAGATTCTAAAAATACACAATTCTCAGATTTGATCATCCTTGAGACTTTTCTCTCTTGCTCCTTTTTGTTTCCCCTCTCTTCTCCCCCCGAACCACCCTCTTCCCACTGTTCATGTTCTTTGAAACCCTTTCAGGCTGTGTTTTCTTAATTTAGCCTCCTTCTTCAAGATTTTTTATCAGCTCCCATTACCAGGGGCTTCATAATGAGGTCCCCATTGCCTTTTGTCTGGGGTGCCAGTAATCACCTTTCACACAATGACCAAGTCTGAGCCTAGACCTGTCCCCATTAAGGGGCCCCACCCTTCACCTATGGGGGGGAGGCCGTCACACCAATTCCTTCTCCCTCCTACCCCCCATCCCAACCTCCCCTCCCCTCCCCGTACCATAAAGCTCCCATGCCCACCCTGGCTGTAACAGCCTGGCTCACTGCCTCCTATTGCCTGCTCAGGTCCTTCCCTCCCTCCCTCCTTGCCTCTTTCTGTCTGTCTGGTTTCCTTCTTTCACTGCTTCTCTCCTACCTCCAGCCCACCCTGCTTTCTTTCTCCCTCTATTCTGCAGTGCACCAGGGAATCTTAAGGAACTAAGGTATAGTAGAAAGATAAATGAACTGGAATGCAGAAACCTAGCTCTACTGTGGACTTGCAGTGTGACAGTGGACACCTCTCTGGGCCTCAGTTGCTCTTCTGTAAAATTAAAAGGTAAGGAGGTAGAGAATGGTGCAGAAAGCACTGCTGGGCATCCAAGAAGCTAGATCCAGCTGCCACCTCTGAAGGCCGCCACCTGCATAACCTTGGGCAAACCACTTCACTTCCTTGGATCTCACTGTCCTCAACTTTAAAACAAGGCGCTTGAGTGAGATAGGAAGAAAAAGCATTTACTAAGTGCTGAGTGCTATGGATATAAATACAAGCAAACAAGACAGTCCCTGCACCAAAGAGCTTACATTCTAATGGAGAAAGACCAGACAAAACCTTTAGGGGAGCTAGAAAGGCAGGGGGGAGGGAAGGAAGGAAGGAAGGGAGGGAGGAAGGAAGGAAGGAAGGAAGGAAGGAAGAAAGGAAGGAAGGAAGGAAGGAAGGAAGGAAGGAAGGAAGGAAGGAAGGAAGGAAGGAAGGAAGAGGAGGAAAGAAAGAAGAAGGGGGAGAGAGGGAGGGAGGGAGGAAAAGTGGGAGGGAAGGAGAGAGGGAGGGAAGGTCAATGCAACTAGCAAAGAGGAAGAGGATTATGAAAAGAGACTACTTGTCAATGAATGAGGGGAATCGTGGTTGGGGTCCTCCTTAAATGGTAGGTCAGAAGATGGAGGAGAAAAAACAAAACAAAAAAATATAGTCTCTTGTACCAGAGAAGAATGCTGGCTATGGACTAAAGAAAGGACTTCCAGGTCATAAAGTACCAAGAGTTCTAAGTTACCAATTTGTTATGTGAGTCTCTTATATAGGTGCTTCACTACCAGAGGCCATATCCAGTCATCCTGATCTATATCTTGCCACTGACCCAGATGGCCCCTGAGGAGAGAGTGAGGCTGGTGACTTTGCACAACCCACCCTCACTTAAATCCAATTCACTTGCAAGTCATGGCATTATCTTCCTGATGTCATGGTCCTCTTAGAGAATGAAGGACAAACAGCAGCTTTACTACCACTGTACAAAAAAGTGACACTTCCTATGGGCCTGTGTGTATTTGTGGAAGACTATGTCTCAGGCTTTCATTGAGAATATTTTGTACCAACTATCTTATTCTATCATCTTAGTAAATGACATTGTAAAATTATAAAGCCTATTACCTGATTATTATGGGGAAACTTACTAATAGGGGTTCATGGGTGTTAGTAGTAGTAGTCATATACAAGTTCACTCTGAAAACCCTAAGAGTACATAACAGCAGCCTTTCTGTGGACCTACCCTGCCAATGCAAATCTAGTTTGGGGAGTAGCCCAGAGGGGGTTGCTACACGTGCATGATGTCATCTAAAGGAAATCAGGAAGCCCTCCTTGCCCCAGTGCCTAAAATATCTTCCCAATCGATCCTTTGGGCTAAATCATAGAAAACATCTGTTGTATCATAGAAGACATATGCATACAAATACGTCAACAGTATGAAGTAGGGCATTGGCCTTTCACTTGCACCTTTTTTCTCAAACTTCCTCCAGCATCAGATGTCTGAGTAGCTACCAGCAAGTGAATATAAATTTGAACAGTTGGCAGAAGCCATAGTAGATGAGAGAAAATACAAATGCAAAGATTAAAAGGTAGAGATAGTAAGGGGGAAGGAATAATATACATGAAAAGGATTATCATCAGATAATACATCTGCGTCCTCATCAATAAAGTAAAGGTATCAACAGCTGACAGCCTGATGCTGGTGATCTGATATGGTCACTTGTCTGCTGTCACTCACAGCATCAGGGGATTCAGAACTGGAAGAGACTTTAAGGATTATCTTTTTCAACCCCTCACTTTTTTGACAACTGAGGAAACTGAGGCAGAGAGAAATAACTTGCCTAAGGTCATACAAGAAGTGAGTAGCAAGGCCAGAATTTGGACCTAGGTCTTCCAGCTCTAATTCAGATGTTACAACTACACTTGAGGCAAAGTATGGTTAAAGTGGACCCAGGGTGTGGAAGGCTCACTGGACTGTGAAAGCAGGAACTGTTCTTATCATATTTCCATAGTGATCTATTTGTAAAAGCTGTTCTGTCTTCCTCAGAACGGTGTACTCCAAGAGACGGTGTCTTGTTTCTGTGCTGTCTGTCTGGATCTGTCCTGCAGGGAGTAACAAAGACAACTGTGGAGGAAGCCTCCCTCAAAAAGACAAGGAGAGGTGTCACCTGATCATGAGGCTTTGTCCCAGATGAGGGCAAATGGATATCTGGTTTGAGAATGTAGCTAAGAGGACAGTCACATGTGTACTCCATCACTATATGCCCAGGGGAAAAAAAAAAAAAAGATGTACCTTTATTGTTGCCTATCATAGTCTTGGGACACAAGAATGGTAAACACTCAACAAGTAAGATGAGGAAGGAATGTTCTAGACTCCAGGGCACTTACTCCCAGAAGGAAAACATATACATGAGTAAAAGGAGGAGGAAATCTAAAAGTTGGCAGCAGGTCTTACAAAGGAGGAGAGTCAGCACTTCAGTATTCCATGATCAAGTCTATCTATTCATACTTTATTTATTTATTTTTGCTTTTTGGAGGGCATTTGGGGTTAAGTGACTTGCCCAAGTTCACATGGCTAGTTTTTGTGTTAAGTGTCTGAGCCCGGATTTGAACTCAGGTCATCCTGACTCCAGTGCTGGTACTCTATTCACTGTGCCACCTAGCTGCAAAGACACTGGCTCGTGTTTACAGCAGGAAAAAATAGTGTGAAAAGTCCTGTTTACTTAGTTATTATGAAATGCGATCATTTATTAGTTTAAGCCTACATATGCACAATATCTATTTATTTGTTTATCCATATGCTTATTTTTTGTTTATTTATTTATTTTAGCCAAACCTTTATTACAGAGATGTTTCAGTATAAGCAAGTGTTGGCAGAACTAACCTGCTTGTAGAAATTCAAACACACTGATGAAGGCAGATGTGACATACAACAAACCAAAGATAAGCTTTTATAATAAGATTGTATTGACAGAGAGGACAGATTTTCTTTAAATTACTTGCCTCAATAACAAAAGTGTAAATGGGATGACGAGACATGAAATGCTCCCTGGTCTTCAGCAATGTGGTCATTTATCAGGGTTTTTGTGACTGTGGGAAAGCCCTTTCCCCACTTACTGACTCAATTTCCTCTTCTGTAAAATAATAAGGTTGTACTCAAAACTTCCTAAGTCATCCTCTCAAATTCAATGCTTCTTTTCTCTGATACAATTCAGCACTGAATTCTTGTAAGGAAGAATGGAGAAGGGACTGCTTCCCCCTCCTGGGTCAGAAGGTCTGTTTTCCTTTCCAGGACCAATAGAAGAACAATTTGTGACTTATGTCTCTGCCGCCTACATTTTTGGAGGCTGTGTAACAAGTTCCCCAGTTACCTTGGCCGAGGTGAGGGGACAGGAGGAACCAATTAAGGAAAACTGGTGGTTTCCTGAAAGCTCTGGAAATCCTCAGGCACCAGATGAAATAAATAGTCAGGGCCAGTATAAAGCACTGATTTTTTGGGTTATTTTCCCTTTCTTTCTTTTTTGTTAGGGTTCTTTTTGGCAGTGGGCACAGGGAAAGGATTGTGATATTACGGTCCCCTCCTTGGACTTCACGACAGCTCTCAAAGGTTACCTTCTAAATGACATTTCTGCCTATTCCCAGCCATATAACCTGGGACAAGTTACAGAATCTTAGGGTCACAGATTTAGGCTTAGAAGGGACCTTAGAATCCATCTTGTCCAACTTCTTCATTTTACAAGAGAAGAAAATAGGGCCAAGTGAGTTGAACCTTACTCTCATCCTGCTTCCTGTTCTACAAAACGGGCATAATATTTGCACAATCTTCCTCCCAGGGTGGTTGTGAGGAAAGTGTTTTGTTGATCATAAAAACCCACAGAAAGGAGACTTATTGTTATTGTTACATAGGGATTGACACAAGGTAGATGTCTGTTGAATGTGCTGAATTGACTCATTATTGCAGGAAATATCCCTCAATAGCAAACAGAAGGCTAAGGAAAGGGTCTTCACAACAAACAGTCCTGTGTTCCTGCAGCATCCCAGGGCTAGAAGGATTTCAGAGGTCATCTGACCCAACACCAGCAGGAGTCTGGATCCCTGAGAAGGGGTCATCCAGCAACCACTTGAATAATAATAGCTAGCATTAATACTGGGTTTCAAGGTTTGCCAAGCACTTATCTTAATTTATTCTCACAACAACCCTGAAGCTATTATTGTCCCCAGTTTATAGAAGAGGAAACAGAGGCAGACTGAAGCTACATGATTTGCCTGGGGTTATGCAGCTAGTAAGTGTAACAGGGTGGATTTGAATTCAAATCTCCTTGACTCCAGGCCCAGTGTTCCTTCCATGGCAACCCATTCCACTTTGGGATCCCCTAGAATGGTTAGGATGTTCTCCCTTATTCTGATTTGAAATTGGACTCCCTATGACTTCTCTTCATTTCTACCAGGTCTTCACAATGAGCCAGGCTGAAGCCTAACTCCTCTTTGGATGACCCTTCAAATTGCAATTTTACAGATGAGGAAACTGAGGCAGACAGAGGTTAAGTAACTTGCCCAGGGTCATATAGCTAGTAAGTATATCAGGCTGGATTTGAATTCAGGTCTTCCTGACTGTAGGCCTCATGTTCTATATACCATACTTGAAGATCTCCAGTGGTCATTGGTCATGATACACTTAAACCTTCCCTTCTCCAGATGAAACACTTCCAGTGCCTTCAAGCACTCCTGGGGGATCAAGTTTCCCCAGTATGGGCACTCTCTACTTTGTCAACATTCCTCTTGGGACACAGCATTCAAAAATGGCTACAATGCTCTGTATACTGTTGGAGAAGGCAGAGAAAAGTAGGGCTATCATCTTCTCCATTGTAGAGACTCTCCTAATATGATAATAGGAGATCAATGTAACTCTTTTTGGATGCCATGTTACAAGCTAACTCCCATATAACTTAGAGTTGGGTGGCCCATTGGATAGTGTTAAATCTACAGTAAGGAAGACCTGAGTTCAAATTCTGATTCAGATACATTGACTAACGGGATGAACCTGAAAAGTCAATCAGTCAGTCAATAAACCAGAATTAAGCATTAGCTCTCTGCCAGGCACTGTACTTAGTGCTGGGGATACAAATGAAGATAAAAAGCAGTTCTGGTTCTCAAGGAGCTCACAATCTAAAGTCACAACTAACCTCTCAGTTTCCTCATCTTCAAAATAGGGATATTAATATCAACTAACTCACAGGGTTTGATGATGATAAAATGAGACAGCATATGACAAACAAATTAATTAGGTGGCACAATAGGGAGAGCGCTGGGCCTGTAGTTAGGAAGACCTTAATTCAAAACTAACCTCAGACACTTACTGGCACCTAGGTGGTGCCATAGTGCACAGAGCACTAAGATAGGAGGCAGGAAGACTTACTTTCCTGAGTTCAAATCTGGCCTTAGACACTTACTAGTTGTGTGACCCTGGGCAAGTCACTTAATCCTATTTGCCTCAGTTTTCTCATCTTTAAAATGAGCTGGAGAAGGAAATGGCAAAGCACTCCAGTTTTTTTGCTAAGAAAACCCCAAGTGGAGTCACAGAGAGTCAGACACAGTGGAAACAACTAAACGACAACAACAAAAAATATGACAAACTTTTTGCAAACCACTAAGCACTCCACAGATATCAGTTAATATTATTACAGTCTCTACGGATCCAGTAATAACCATTCCTTGGGTGCGGACATTCAACCAGCTACAGATGACCTAAGTACTAGGTGCCCTGCGCATGGCCATCTTGCTCACATGAAGAGAATGAGAAGCATTGCTAAACGCCTTCCTCAAATCCAGTCATTCTGAGGCTGTGGCACTGCTCTAACGCAGGAGTCTAGCGCCTCTGCCCAAAACAGAGGAAGCTGAAGCTAGCCTGGCATTACTGCTGCCATGCTGGCTCTTGGCAATCCCCACTTCTGATCTGCTGCATGGCCATGGTCAGGCGGCTTTGCTTCCAGCTTCGACATCTAGTTTTCTCCTCTGTGAATGGGTGGCTGGACTAAGCAGTGTGCAGAATGCACACAATCTCTTTGTTCCCTTTTAGATCTGACAGGTTGGGTTCCAGCAGGCTCTTCACAGATCAAAAGATCTGAGATAGGAGGGACCTCAGACAACATCGAGTTCAACTCTTATCCCCAAAATTCCCTTTGTGAAAAAAAGGACCAACAAGCGGCCTTCGAGAGCCCTTTAGGACAGCTCTTCCCCCACTTATCTCTTCTCAGAACTTTCTGCAATTTGTCCTCCCAAAAGTAGGTACTTAAAACTCAGCCTTGGACTGTCCTGATTTTCTAAGGTCTTGATCCAGCTTACATGACTGGCATTAAAGGTGAAGAAAGAAAGATGGCAGCACTAGTTGTGAAACAAATCCCCCCACCTCTGGTCACAAAAATTAGAACTTGCCAAAGCAAACCTTCTGGGATGGGGCAAAAGAAAGTTGCAAAGTCAAATGGGAAAAAATTAATAAATTAATAAAGGGCAAGAGAGACCCCTGAGAGAGGCAGGAAAGGGACCTTCACAGGTTCCTCTGTCTCAGAGAAGGTAAGATCTAGGATAATGACTGGAGCAGCACAAGTAACAGTAACTCACATTTCTATCTTGAGTTAATATTGACAATGTACTTTCTGCACAATACTCCTTGGGAGAAAAACTTGGGAGAAATACTCCCCACTTTAAAGATGAGAAAAACAAACCTCGGAAAAGGTCAGTGATTTGACCAAGGTTACAGCTACATGGGTCGAGATTCAAACAATTTCCTTGTAATTTAATGATAATAATGAATGAAGGTGAGTGACGGAGATATATAACTTATCCCAGACTTATTTGTCCTACTTCACCCTTTAAAAAAAATTGCTCAATGTCCCCCTGGGTTAGGTTAGGTTAGCCCTTATTTTTGTTCAATGCCACCAATTGCACCCAAGGCTACTGCCGCACCCCCTCCCCCACCATCATTCCAGCTGCCCCCAGGGGGTAGTACTGCCCACTTTGGGAACCTATGTAGGTCAGCAAGCTTCTGAGTCAGGAGACTTGGGTTCAAGACCTGCCTCCATAGTTACTAGAGGTACAGCCTAGTCTTAAGAGAACTGTCATCTGGAGAGCAGTCACTTAAACCTCGGTTCCCCAGTTCATTTGCTGTTGTTCATTCATTTTTCAGTTGTGTCTGACTCTGTGACCCCATCTGGGCTCTCTCTTGGCAGAGATACAGGAGTGGTTTGCCATTTTCTTCTCCAGCTCATTTGACAGATGAGGAAACTGAGCAAACAGGGTCAAGAGACTTGCCCAGTGTCACACAGCTAGTAAGTGTCTGAGGCCACATTTAAACACAGGTCCTCCTGACTCCAGGGTCAGCGCTCTATCCACTGTGCCACTTAGCTGCCCAGTAAGTTTCCCAGGTAACTATTTTAAGCCAGTAAATTACAAAGCAGATGCCAGATCTGTATTAGCAGATGAAGTTTTCTCCCTGGGAGGTCCTTATACCAATGAAATCATAGATCTTGTTTTTAAAAAATTGTGATAAATGACCTCTCCTGCGTATGCAGTACTGTTCAAGGAAGGGATGAGTCCAGCTCTCATTTCATCTTGCCAAGAGCCAAGGGGCGGGGGCAGGGAGGGCAAGAATTATTCTCCATATCTTACAGATATAAAACTTAAGCCCAGAAGAGGAAGCAAGTTACTGAAGGTCACAGAACAAATCCTTGCCAGAGCTAGACCTGGAACTAGAACCCAGGTCTTCTAACCCCAGGTCTGGAGTTCCTTCCAGTCCACTGTTCTCTCCCCAAACCCTGCAGAGATCGGGGTTTCCTAGTCTCCCCTCTCTTCTGTGCCACTGGTCAACAATCCCCACTTCTTGAAAAGCAGTCCTCTACTGAGTCTAACCCAAATTCCTTTCACTGTAGCTTTCTGCCTATGCTTTCTTGCCCAGTGGAGACCAGAACAATAATTAAAAATAATAATAATTAATCGATCAAAGTTATAAAGTACTTTATAATTTACAAAGCATTTCCCTAAAAATAGCACTAATAATAATTGCTAACATTTATATAGCACTTACATATGTGCCAGGCACTGTGGTAAGCACTTCACAATTATTAACTCATTCGATCTTTACAACAACCCTGGGAGGTAGGTGTTACTATTTTTATCCTCATTTTACAGATGGAGAAACTGAAGGAAATAGAGATTTAAGTGACTTGCCCAGGGTCACACAGCTAGTAAGTGTCTGAGACAACATTTGAACTCAGGCCTTCCCAACTGCTGAGCTAGTGTTCTGTGCACTGCACCATCTAGCTGCCCCGTATAGATCTTATCACCATTTTGTAGAGGAGAAAACTGGGACTAGGAAAGGGGAAGTCACTGTCAGAGGTCACATGGCATATCAGAAGCAGGTCGAGGCCTCAAACTGAGTCTTCTCACCCCAAAGTCCACTGCACCACACTCCTACCAGGCCTCCCTCTCCCAAACAAGCACATTTCATGTCTTGTGGCACTGAATGCACTTTCATCCCTCTTTTACCAGTGTTGAAGGACCCTACTATGCTGTGACCCTGGCCTGTTTCCCACACATCTCATGGCAGAAAGCTCAGAATGCAACCTCCAAGCCACCAAGTTCTTCCTCTTCTTCCTTCAAACCAGATTCTCTTCCTTACTTGCCTCTGTCTGTTAATGGCCCCG
The DNA here is from genome assembly GCF_028583685.1 of Petaurus breviceps papuanus. Lineage (NCBI taxonomy): Eukaryota > Metazoa > Chordata > Mammalia > Diprotodontia > Petauridae > Petaurus > Petaurus breviceps. The sequence continues at coordinate 2,033,033 of NW_027187460.1, read as the reverse complement.
TCTTCCTAGGCAGCAGGTTCTTAGCACCTGTCACATTTCCTCTCCTAACCCAAAACCAATCACATAAGTTACTAAAGGTTCTGGATTCTACTCATTTATATCAGCCTCCTCCTTTCTAGTCCCATAGCCACCAGTCATCACTATGGGATAGACTTGCTTTCCCTCTCACCTGGACTAACCTAACTGCCTCCTCACTGTCCTCCCTGCCTCCAGTCTCTCCCCATTCCCAAGCATCCTGAACTTGAAGCTAGGTCAGGCTTTTTAAGTTCTGTTATGAACAAACTCCTCAACCTTCAATCCTCTCTAGCTCACAAACCTAACAACTCCCCCCTAGGACCTCTAGGAGAAAATAAAGACCCCACTCAGCTATTCTAGGTCCTACAGACCGGGCCCCAGCCTCTCTTCAGGTTCCTCTCTTCCTATTGCCCTTCACAGACACTACTTTCTAACCAAACCAGAAAGGACAGATAAAGAGACTGGAAAGTGAGCAGCTCGAACATTTTAGCCTGATACCATAGACAGGAGGGCACAAGGGGAAAGGCAGAAGATCAGGCTCATGCTGGGGGCCCAAAGACAAGGCTCTCTCAAGGTACTGCCCAGGCCAGACCAGGATGCCATTTCCCCTCTTCCCCTAGCTCCAGGCCAGCAGAAAAGGTGAGCACAAATAGCTGAGGTGGCATTTTAGCTAAGCCTCTGCAACTGCGCATTTCACCAGAGCAGTCCTACAAAGTCCTTTATCACTCGAAACAGCAGGGAGCTTCTGGAGACGTAGGGTGAGAAAGGGTCCCTACATCCAGCAGGCAGCTTCCAAACACAGCCCAACTCTCCATCATCACTGCCAAGGGAATAATTCAGGGGCAAAGATAATCAGAAGCATTTGTGGAGTCAGAATTCCTTGTTTTTTTTTTTTAAAGGAATTTAATGTCCCCAAAGAAGACCTATATATTTTAATTTTGACTATATAATGAAGAAGCACTTTTAAAATTTATGAAGCCCTCCCCTCACAACTCTGCAAATCATCATTTCCATTTTAGGGTCGCTGTGCTAGGACTAGGGCCTCAGAGGCCATCCAGTCCAACCCCTCATTTTGTGGATGAAACTGAGGGCCACAGAGGTAAAGTACCTTGTTGAATGTCTCAATCATCAGAGGCAAGGTTTGAACCAAGGTCCTCTGATGTCAGAGCACTGTCTTCAGAAAGCTCCTGGCTCACATAAGCCAGGACAAGTGTTAGAGGCGGCTGCTCTTTTGTCAGGGGTAGGCAGCACATTGTGCACACCTTGCCCCATGTTCCTGAGAGCCAGGAGCATGTTGGGAGGAGAGAGGGAAGGACCAGTTGCAGGGTCAGTTTCTGCCCCAGAGCATCTGTAGAGGTCCTCTGTCATTCCCAAGGCCCAGCTCAAGTTCGTCCCTCTAGAAGCCCCAGGCCACAAGGAGCTCTCCCTCCTCACTTGTCTCAGACCCTTGGGCTAACCTAAGATTCTCTACACTCTAGCCACACTGGCTAATTTCTGTGTAGTTTGGTGGCTTATAAGAAAAAGGATTGTCCAAAGAGCAGGGGCAGGCTGTCCAGCTTCTCTCATGCCTCTCGCAGTGGCCAGCCCAGAAGACAGGAAACTCACCTTGTCGAAAAAAAAAAAAAAACAGAGACACCAAGACATGAAGGAAAAAGCTGCTGCTCTTAGAGTCATGGGTTCAAAAAACAGTCACTTCACTCAGTTCTATAATAACAGGCAAGTCATTTCTTTTAGGTCTCAGTTTTTCATGTGCAACACTGGGTAAATACAAATAATACTACCCTGTTTTCAGGAGTGTAATGAGACTTTAAAGTATTATATAAATATGAACTATTTTTAGTCCAGGTTAGTACTGTTTACTACTAATACTCAACTTTAGTTTAGTCTGGTGCTATTGCGGTGGTGAGCGTAATTATTATTGGTTTCAGGTAGCTGGATGGCCCAGTGGATAGTGTTTCACCTGGAATGAGGAAGACCTGAGTTTGAATCCTGCCTCAGACACTTAGAAGGTGGGTGACCCTGGGCAAGTAACTTAATCTCTCTCAGTCTCCAATTGCTCATGCATAAAATCAGTAAAAATAATAGTACCGGCTTCATAGGATTGTCATGAGAATCAAATGAGGTGAAGAGTATAAAGTGCTCCAGAAGCCATTCTCAGTGCTTGTTGGCATGCTTATTCTCACAGGATCATTCTCAGCGTGCTTTGCCGGAAGGCCGCCTCCGCCAGACCCTCTCCTCTTCTCTCCTGCACCCTCGGAGGCCTCCTCAGCTGCCCTGGTTTGCTTATCGTGGAGCAGATGATTCCCAGTTCTCTAGATCCAACTCCAGGTTCTCTCCTGAGACCCAGGCCCACATGCCCGAGCATTTCTGCAACTTAATGTTCTGTAAAACTCAACATATACACAATCACCAGCCCCCACCGTTAAGCCTCCTCTTCCGAACTTGCCTATGTCCACCGATGACACGCCATCCTTCCAGGAGGCCAGGTCTGAAACATCCCTCTCATCTCCTCACATTCTCCCAACCTGTCCCCAAACCCACTTTTCAGAGTTTACTGGTCCCACCCTCACCATCTTTCTCATCCCTCCCCTTCTCTAGACTCATGTAGCCACTGCCCAGCCTGCATCACTCAAGCCCTCATCTTCACTGGTATGGTTTATGACAATGCCTCCTAATTGGTCTCCCTGCCTTCAGTCTCTCTTCTCTCCAATGTCTACTCCACAAAGTTGCCAGAGTGACATTCCAAACTTGACATATCACCCCTTCCTGCTTCAGAAACTTCAGTGGCTCCCGATCACTCCTAGGATCAAATACAAACTCTTCTTTTGGGCACTTAATACCCTTCACAATCTGGTTCCAGTCTACCTTTCCAGGCTTATTACTCATCAGTCCCTTTCACAGATTTCTAGGTTCCTGCCAATCCTGCCAACCTGTTGTTGCCCACCCATGGCATTTGCTCCATGCCTTTACCCAAGCCGTCTTTCAGGACTAAAGGTAATCCCCTCCTCACTTCTGCCTCGTACAATCCTTGGCTCCTGCATAAAGCAGATTTCCCCCAGTTGTTAGTCCCTCACCTCTCAAATCACCTTGTATTTATTTTGTATCTATCTTGTAGGTATTTATATTTGTATATATTTTTCCCCCAACAGAGTATAAGGTCCTTGAGGGCAGGAACTGTTTCATTTTGGTTTTACTATCCCCAGTACCTAATACAGTGTCTGGTACATAATGGCAGCTTAATAAATATTTGTTGATTGATTATTATATTAGAGGCAGACAGGACTAAGTTCAGAAATCTGTTAGAATTCCTTGACTTGGGGCATGTCAGACAGAAGAACTGCTATTCAGAGGGAAAGTCTCTTGCAGTTCCTGAGTTTCACAAAACACCAGAGTTGGAAGGCAACTCAGAGGATCATCTAGGCTGCCCCTATCATTTTACAGATGGGGAAACTGAGACCCAGAGAGGGAAAATTATTTGCCTAAGGTCACAAAGCTTAGTGAGAAGGATAAGGATTCAACCTAAGTCAACCAAAGTGGTTACTACAACATTGTACTTTCTATTACACCATGGAATTCGTAATCCCAGAATCTCAGACCAGCCAGGGGACTCCAGAACCAGCCCTTACCTGCACAAGAACCTCATCCAAGATACTTAAAGAATCATCATCCAGCCTTTGCTTGAAGACCTTGGGAGAGAGGTAACTAACTGCCTCCCAAGAGAGCCCCTCCCACTTTCAGAGGTCAGAAAGGCTGGGTTTTTGCTGTTGTTGCTGCTGTTATCTTGTTATTTTGGCATAAACACCATCAAGACTTAAAAGCAGCAGAGATGGGCTTCAAACCCGGGTCTCCTGACTTTGGACCCAAGGGCTCTTTCCAATGCACTAACTATCCTACTCTATGAGGGTGCTCCCAGTCCAGGGCTCAAAGTCAGTGCACTTGGGAGATAGGAAAGCAGCATCTCCAGCTAGCCCAGATGTCACACTGCTGCTATTGAATTTTGTCACAAAGCCCAGCCCAGGTGATTAGGTTTTAAAGCCACCGGTGGAAAATCTTTCTAAATAAGAATGATAAAGCGGTGATTGCAAGTTTCTATTCCTTTCTATTGCCTCCTTCCACCTTCTAAAGTCAATCTGGCAGCGAGTGGCCTTTGCAGTCACCTGCCGGTTCAATCGAGGAGGATTTTCTCCAAGCTTCAGATAGCTCAGTTCTCCCGCCTCCTCTGAGCTCCGGGAAAGAAAAGCCTTGCCATGAATATTTCTGAAATGACGCCTCCATTCCTTTAACAGGCTAAGCCCTTCAAAGAGATGCTCGCTGTCCATGGGCGACGGGAATAGCTTGGATTAACTTGATCCAACTAACATGCCTTGATCCCCACACGCACCCAATGCTGACACACAAATCCAGGCTTGGCTCATGCACAGACAGGTTCCTAATTTCCCTGGCAGCAGCCCTCAATTTCCCAGACCTCTCATTTGGAATCACAAGGCTGGAAAGGCCCAAAGAGGTCACCTAATGAGACCATGAGACCAAGCCCAGCAATCAGGCAAACATTCGAGGCTGGGTGATTAGGGCTAAAGTTGTCTTTTCTGATCAGTTAGGGTTCACCCTAAGACCAGAGTCAGGAATCAGGCTATGGACAAACTTAGGGTTCAGTCTCTGGCCAGGGTCACAGCATGATAGATTTAGAACTAAAAGGAACTTTAGAGGTCATCTAGTTCAACTCTCATTTTACAAATTAAAAAACTGAGATTTACCCAAGGTCTTTTAGGTAATGAGTGACAAGACCAGGGTTCAGACTCCCTAGAATCCAAATCTGAGTTTTGTTTTGTTTTGTTTTTTCCCCATTAAACCATTATTCAGGGTCAAGGCTCAGCCTAGAGCCAGTGACAAGGTTAATTCTGGGGCGAAGGTCAGGGTTTAGTCTGGGACCAGTGACAGGGCTCAGTCTGAGGTGAGTAACAGGGGTCAGTGTGGGGTCAAGGTCAGAATTAAGAACGAGACCAGGATCAGGGTTCATGCACTGCCAGGGATAGGGTTCAGTCTGGAGCCTGTGTCAGGACTCAATTTGGGGTAAGGATCAGAGCTCAGTCTGGGGAGAGGGTCAGGGTCAGAGGCCAGAACCAAATCTCTGTTTGGGGTGAGGGTCCAGACTTAGTCTGATGCAGGGGTTCAATTATATACCAGGGTCAGGGCTCAGTCTGGAACTAAATGTGTAACCAGGATTAAACTTAAGTGAATGACTGGGTGAGAGATCAGTTTGTGATCAAGGAACCAGAGACCTCTTAATCTGTGGCCAGGTTTAGGACTCAATCTGAAACTACAGTTAGAGGCTGAGTCTGGTTTTGTTGTCATTGTTTTTTTCTACATAAAGAGAGTTAGCCCAAACAGGATAGGACAGAAAATTGTACTTCTTTGCCTATCTGCTATGTGAGAAGGAGAGAGAGAGAGAGAGAGAGAGAGAGAGAGAGAGAGAGAGAGAGGGAGAGAGAGAGAGAGAGAGAGAGAGAGAGAGAGAGAGAGAGAGTATGTGTGCATGCCTGCACCAGTGCATTTTGTTGGCAAAGAGGGAAGGGAAGGAAGGAGCATGACTTAGGGAAGAGCCCTTGGACACAGGACTCAGGACTCTTGGGTTCCATCTCAAGGCCACCCCTTACTTGCTATGTCACCTTGGACAGGCCACTTCCCTTCTCTGGGACTCTCCAATGACTGTAGAGCATTCAAGGCCATAGAAAATGCTGCATCGCTGCAGAGTGACAAGTATGGCATCCTGGGGAGCCCCGCTCACTGCAGAGCAGTCAGGGAAGAGTACTTGCAGCTACAGTTACTCATCCCGAGAGGCCGATTAAATATCTTCCCTCATCAGTCCGTTTTGTTCCAGCTTAGCAGATTTCTGGCCTCCCTACATATTCCCAGGGAGCTGCAGAAATCAGCCCAGCCACAACAACCACAGCCCCTCTGGTGTATCGTGCACTGAATCAGGGGGAGAACACTGAGTTTAAAGAAAGAGGACTCAGGTTCTAATCCCAGCTCTCTTACTTACTAGGTGTGACCTTGGGCAAGACTAGGAACCTCTGCGGGCCTCACTTTCTTCATCTGTACAATAAGGGGGCTGAATCAGATGGTCTCAAGCACCTGAGCCTATGACTGAATCTGGGCTGAGGTTACTGTGTACCTAACCCAGTGCTGGTGATGCAGTAAAAGTGACAGAAAGGAGGGGAAAACCAGGACCTGTTCTTAGAGACCTGTGGGACATCTTCCCACCTGTGCCTGCAGAAGGTTCCTGCTCTGACAGGCCAGGCACAACCTCTTGATTATAGGGACCTTCAGGGAGCTCCAGGTCTAAAGAAGAGATATAGCCCCCATTCCAATCAACTCCATTCAATAAGTATTTCTGAGCACCTACTATGTGCAAGGCCCTAGGCTAGGTGCTAGAGTAAAAAAAAAAACCCTTTCTTCAGGGAGCTTACAGTCTACCAAGAGGAATATCATATACACACAACAACAAATGAAGAAATATAAACAAATCATACCAAGTAATTTCAGGAAAGAGAGAAGGTCAAGAACCAGAGAAATCCAGAAAGGTCTTGTGTAGGAGATGGACCTGAGCTGTGTGCTAAAGGAAGTGAGGAATTCTCTGCAAGGGCAGTAAGAAGGGGAAACATTCAGATGTAGAGAAGCTGTTTTGTACAGCAAACAGCTACTAGGCCTGTTTTACTAGAATGGAGAGTGAAGGAAGAGGACCAATATGAAATAAGACTGGAAAGGTCAGTGGGAGTGCTAGTGTAGATGGCTTTAAATGCCAGACTGAGGGGGGTGTATATTATCTTAGAAGCAATAGGGAGCCAACAAAGAGAGATATGGTCAGATTTCTGTTCTGGGAATATCCACTTTGGTAGCCTTGCAGAGAGAAGACAAGGACAGAGATTTCAAAAGGCCAGGTGAAAGGTAACAAGGGTCTGACATTTAATTCCAAAGGTACCTGATTTCTCTAGGTAGAATCTATGCTGATAGAGACAGATTTTAGAATGGTTATGGTGATATCAACTGATTAGATATGGGGACTGAGGGAGAGGGAGTCATCAAGACTGTGAAGCTTTGACCCTCAGTGACTAAAAAGATGAAGACACTAGCAAGAAAAATGCAGAGGTTTGGAAAAATAAAGCTAGACATGAGAAGAAATGCAAGGAGTCCTGCTTTGGAAATGCTGAACTGGAAATGCCCACTGGATACTCTGGCAGGAATGTCCAATAGGCATTGAATGGTACAAGATGGAGGGTTCCTAGTCTGAGACAGAGGCATAGGACCTAAGAGAGGAAATGGAACACAGGTGTACACACGAGAGACAGGACAGAACCAACAAAGAATTAACAAAGCAAAATTGAACTAGATGCTGTATAAAAACCCTGAATCCTGAACCTTCTACAACAATGGAGAACGCCAAAGGCAAAAACAATCCAAGGAGAATTTCATTGTGGTATTTAGAATAGAAATAATGTTAATAACAGCACTCATACAACATTTTCAGGATTCCTAAGTACTTTTGCACAATAGCCCCCGTGGGGTCTTGGATTAGTAGCCACGAAATCTAAGAACCAGTCTTGTTCCTGCTATTAACCTTCTGTGTCATCACAGACAAATCTCACTGAGCCACTCTGTGGACAGGATTTATCATCTATTAAATGGATGGGTAGCTAGGTGGCACAGGGTATAAAGTGCCAGGCCTGGAATCAGGAAGACTCATTTTCCCGAGTTCAAATCTGGTTTCAGACATTTACTAGCTGTGTGACCCCGGGCAAGTCATTTAACCCTGTTTGCTTCAGTTTTCTCATCTGTAAAATGAGTTAGAGAAGGAAATGGCAAACCACTCCGGTATCTTTGCAAAGAAAACCCCAAATGGGGTCACAAAGAGTCAGACATGATTGAACAAAAATGGAAGCGTTACTCTATGTCCTAGTTACTTCAAAATGATGAGGTGAGGTGAGGTTCAGTTCAGATCAACCAATCAATTAACAAGAATTCTTTAAGTCCCCACCACAGTAAGTCAAAGATACTGTGCTAGAAAATGGGGATACAAATATAAAAACAAATCCACCCCTGCCCTCAAGGAGCTTACATTCTAAGAGGGGAAACAGCAAGTACCATAAAAGTAAATACAAATTACAGACCAAGTTGTTTCTGGGAGCCACAGGAGGCACTCTTAACTAGGAAGAATCAAGATTGGTTGTAAGAGGTGACCCTTGGACAGCACTATGACAGAAGCTAAGGATTCTATGAGGTGGTGGCAAGCAGGGAGGACATTCTTGGCATGGGAAGTACCCTGGGTAAAGGATGGGTGTAGGAGATGGATTGCTATATGTGGGGACAGTAGGGAGCAGCTAGGAGGACAGTTTTGCTGGGCAACGAATATATAAAAGGGAGAAAATGATGTGTAAATGCTCAGCTAGGTAGGCCGTTGCCAGATTATGCAGAGAGAGGATTATGCATTTTATCCTACCTACAGGCAACAGAGAGCCACAGGAATTAGAAAGGTCTGCAGAAATGCCCCCTGGAAGTATTAGACTGCATCATGCCTCCCTAAAAATGAACCTGGCCCAGTTACTTCTGTATCTGAATGTTACTGGACCTCCCTGGGTACAGGTTGCCTGATAATACAAAGAGTGTATGTGTGTGGAGGGAGACTCTGAGCTCATTAGGAATCGGGGCACAGCTGCAGAGGGGAATGCAGACCCCAATTCAAAACTGGCCAAAGAGAGTCAGGAAGGTCTTGAGAGAGAGAATATGAGGGCCAGGAGGGACATTAGAAAGAAAAACATGAATTGTCAGAGCTAGAAGGGACTTTAGAACCCAGAATGAGAAAGTTACAAGGGACGTTAGAAGACAAAACATAAAGAGGGCCTTAGAACATAGAAAATGAGAGCTAGAAGGAGTATTCAGACATAAAACATAAAATATCAGAGCTAAAAGGAGCCAAAGGAGGTAGAATGTTAGGGTTGGATGGAGAGTAAAACACCCTGGAGGTATACTTCAGGGCCCTACTTCCTCCTTCCCTCCTCCCTTCTTCTCCTTCTCCCCTCCTCCACTCCTCCTCCCCTCTGCTCCATCCTCTCCATGCTCCCCTCTCCTAGGCAGGCTCACTCCAGGGGGGTGAGAGCCCACCACTTTGGCTTCTGTAGACCTCCTTCTTAATTCTCTCTTCCTTTTAATTGTTTCATCAGGATGATTATTGTCTTCTTAATAAAACATTTTCTTTATAAAGTGAAACAGCTTCATTAGATGCCTCAATGCTGACTGCAGCTGAAAAAGCTATAGCCATTAGCTCTGGGCTCCCTCCTACTTGAGCAGCACCCCTCAAAGCAGAGACAATGATGGGAAGGAACAGAGACTTGTTCTTAAAGAAAGGGCCTTGGACACTGTGTTGGGAGACATGGTTTAAATCCTAGCTTTCCCACTACATGGCTTTGTTACCTTGGCAAATCACTTAATAGTTCTGAGACTGAGTTTCCCCATTTTGTTGACTGTAAATAATCATATCTATACTAACTACCTCAGGATTTTTATGGAGAAAATACTTTATAAGCTATAAGATACCCAGAGATATTTCAACTCAATATGGTCAAAATTGAGTCCATTATTTTTCCCTAAAACCCTCTACACTTCCAAAGATCACCATCTCTCAAGAGAACTTCCATTCTTCCAATATCCCAGATTTGTCACTATAGCTTTATCCTCAAAGTCTCACTCTTCCTTAGCCCACATGTTCAATCAGTTGCCAAATCTTGCCACATCTCTCTTATCAGAGCCCTTTTCTTCACTCACACAACTACCTTCTACCTTAGTTCAGACTCACTCCTCACCTAGATTACTTCAACAGTCTCCAAGGTAAAATATAGATAGAGCACTGGGCCTGGAGTCAGGAAGTCCTGAGTTCAAATCCAACCCTAGACATTTAGTAGCTGTGTGACCCTGGGCAGGTCACTTAACCTGTCTGCCTTAGTTTCCACATTTGCAAAGTGGGGACAATAATAGTACCTTCTAAACAGGGTTACTGTGAGGATCAAATGAGATAATAACTGTAAAGTGCTTAGCACAGTGTCTGGTACATAGTAAGTAAGCACTATACAAATGTTAGTTATTATTATTACATCATTGTTGTTATTATTACTTGAAAGCAGAAAGACCCAAGTTCAAAGCCTGCATCAAGCATTTACAGGTTTCATTTCCCTGGGCAAGTCACTTAACCTCTGTTTGCCTCAGTTTCCTTAGCTATAAAATGAGGATAACAAAAGCACCTACCTCCCAGGATTGTTCTGAGAATCAAATGACAACTTATGCAACATGCTTTGCAAACCTGAAAACTCTACATAAATGCTCGCTATCCTTCGTGATATGTCTGCATCTATAAGTCTGTGCTTCCTAGTCCATAGACTTCATACTCTACTCTATTTCCTTTCCCTTCTCGAGGATGCTAATATTAAGTTCATAAACCTTTCTAACAATCCCAACCACTCCCCCAGGACTTAGTCGACTCTGATGCACACACTGTTGTCACCTTGAAGGCAGTGGCTTCTTAATTCATCAAACTCCTCAGTTTCTAAAGCATATCTGCATCCTACCTAAGCCACCCACAGAGATGGTCATGCCCTAGACTTTACTATCACCCATACCTGTACTACACCCATCCACCCATCCATCCCTCCATTCATGTATACGTGCATTCTATGACCACTTATTGAGCACACATAAGTACCATTACGTAGAAAAACAGCTCTGGTACATATAGAGAGCTAGCTTTAAAACAAGAAACACCTGAGATCATGAACCACCTCTGACTCATTCTGGCTGTGTGATGTGGAGCAAACAAATGAACATCTCTGTATTCCAAGCAACTCTCCAAGATTTTAAATTACAGAAAAGGTACCAGCTTGCATTGGGTAGAAGTTTCATCCCTGAAGAGTGACATCACCAATCTGATCTGTATCTTACCATCATCTAGGCACAGGGGCTACAAAGGTAACTCCCCTTCCTGGTCATAAACCCTGTTATTTCTCCCTCTGTCTCACTTTTCTCAAACCTATTCTTCACCTTCACCAGTCCTCCTCCTCTATGTCTGACCACTCTGTCTTTGTCTCATCTATCACCAATCATCTCCCTCCCTCCCTCTAAAATTAAATGCAGCTCAAATAATTTTTATAGACTTTTCCCAAGATGATATCATCTGCTCTAGTGAATTCAATTATCATTTTTATAAAAATGACTCAAATCTACACATTCAGCCCTCATCCTTCTCTGCTCTAGTCCTTCATTGCCAGTTACCCAAAGTGGACAACTTCATCTGGATGCCCCACTGACATAGTGCAGTCAAAAAGCCAAAAACAACTCATCTCTCCCCCCTCTGTTCCCCAAACCACCCCCCTTACAGCTTCACTCTATTCAGGGCGCCATCATTCTTTCAGACTACTAGTTCTGCCATCTCAGTGTTATTCCTGACTCTTGCCTCGCCATCTTCCTCCACATCTAATCAGTTGCTGGGTCTCACCAGACAACCTCTCTCACAGCCCTGGTTTAGACCCTCCCTCAGAGGACCTCTTGGCCAGACAATTGCAATTGTCTCTTCACTGATTTCCCTGCTTCTAGTCTCTCTTCACTCCAATCCACTGTCTTCAGAACAGCCAAAACCCTCTTCCTAAGACACAGAACTGACCATGTCACATCCCTACATTAAAGTTTCCTCTAGGCATGTAAAGCCCTCCATAACATGGCTCCAATCCATCTTTCCAGACGCGGTCACTATCATTCTCCTTCATGCTCTCGATATTCTAGACAAACTGCCCTGATTGATGGATTTCCCCCTCAAACTCAAGTTTTGATTCCTACTTCTTGCCACTGAACCTCTCTGTATAGGCTGCCTCCTGTGCCAGGGAACTGAATGCCTCTTCAGCTTTACCCCTCAGAATACCCCCTTCTGGGCTCAGCTCAAGCACTTTACCTCATCCCCCCGGTTGTGAATGTTCTCTTATTCTTCAAAATACCTTCTACGTATACACAGAAGAAAAACACAAAGCAATCTGACACCTGCACACACACAGGCACACACACAAACAAGTGGAAGATAAGTTTTTTTGAAAACAGAGACAAGCTTTTGTTTTTATTTCTGTATTCCCACAGTCTCAAAAAGAACCCTGCAGAATCACACAATCACAGTCAGTCAATAAACATGTATTAGCCACCTACTATGTGCCAAGTATTGCAGAGTGATGGAGATAACAAAAACAGAAAGGTTAAAAAATTGTCCCTGCCCTCAAGGAGCTCCCAATATAATGGGGGAGACAATATGCAAGGAACTGTAAGGAACCTGGAATTGACTGAACACACCTAACAGTGATGAAAAGAAGTTGAAGAAAGGCCCATTTTTTGGTTCAGTATTAGGAAGAACTTTCTAACAACTGCTGCTGTCCAAAAATGAATGGCTATGTACTGGAAAATAGAGATTCCCATGGAGCATGTTGGATTTCTAGTGTCCCTTTTAGTTTTCTATAAACCCATAAACTAGGACCTTCAGTCTGAAGCAAAGCAGGCATGGGGAAGTCATTATTATGGTCCTCAAGTTTCTAAAGGGCAGAGGGTGCAGATGGGTTCTGTGTGGCCCTAGATTAGAAGGCAGTTCTGGGAGCAAAATAGGAGGTACAAGGACCTAATTTTTTGCTCTTTTCTTACCACATCATACTTCCTCCCACAGAGCTGAAAGGGACCTTTGGGACTTCTGTTTCTTCTTCCTTCCTGGAGCATGTGGGACTTGAACTCAGCTTTGAAGGATAAATGAGATTCAAAGAGAGGAAAAGGAGAGAGAGTCCACTGCCAGAATTGGGGATGGAATGAAAAAAAGTTTGAAGATAGGAAAATACAGGACAATTTGTACCCATTGCTCCTAGTTCTATCTTCTGGAGCCAAGCAGAACTAGGTTGATTTCTCTTTCCTATGAGTCTTTCAAATACCTGAAGACTATCAGGCTTCCCTCCCAAGTCACCTCTTAACCAGGCTATTCCTTGGTTCCTATAACCAGGCCTCCTATGACACAGACTCAAGTCTCATCATCATCACCACCACCATCATCATCATCACCATCATCACCATGAACCATCTTTGTATTGTCTTTCCTTTCCTAAAATGTGGTACCTGGAACTGAGCCTAATCCATACCTAGCTATGTTCTGATCTGGTAGTGTACCCTGGGCTCTCCCTTCCCTTGCCTGAGGCATGACATACCTATTTAAACAGTCTAAGATCACAGGAGCTTTTACAGTTGACACAGTGCTCTCGACTCATAATGAGCTTGTAGTTCATTAAACACCTGCATCTTCTTTAGGCATTTAAGATAAGAAATATATTGGACACATTTTGCCACCAAACATGAAGCTCCCTAGGGATCTGAGTTACTTCTAATCTATTGTTTCTACTTTTTCTTCCTTCTTTCTCCCTGATGGTCCCTTACCATTTTCTTGATACTAGGTCCAACTTTTATGTTGTTATTTACTCTGTTTTCAGTTTCATCTGACTCTTTGTGACACTATTTGAGGTTTTCTTGGCAAAGATACTGGAGTGATTTGCCATTTCCTTCTCCAGCTCATTTTACTGATGAGGAAACCAAGACAAACAAGGTTAAGTGACTTGCCCGGGGTCATACAGCTAGTAAGTGTCTGAGGCCAGATTTGAAATGAGGAAGAGGAGTCTTCCTGACTCTAGACCCAATGCCCTTTTCATTGTATCACCTAGCTGCCCCATAGTACTCAGATTTTTACAAAGCACTTGCTAGTTTTCCCACAACTAGGTGAGGTAGGAAGGATAAACAAGAAAATACCCATAAGATAAGAAAACTGAGATTAGGAAACCCAAAGACAGGAAGTCACTTGCCCAAGGTCATAAACAGCTAACAAGTGTAGGAGCTGGAATTATGAGCCCTTGTGTGACCTCTGGCCTGTTTCCCAAATATTAAGTGAGGATCAGATGGTCTCAATTTTCTCATCTGTGAAAAGTAGAGAAAGATTACTAAATACTTCACACTACAGTTTTAAGGAAAACACTTTTAAAAAAATCTTAAACTTGAATTATTGGTATTACTATGTTTGATGTTCTCTGTTTATTTCCAACTCTGATATCCACACTTTGCATTCCTTCTAATTACAATATTCTATAACCTCATGAACTCTAGTGACAGTAATCCCTGCCTCCCAACATAGTCCATCTTACTGTAGGAAAGCTCTAATTATTAAGTAGTTCTTACTTATGATGAGTGAAACCCATCTCCCTGGACTTTCTTCTTGCCCCTCTGGAGTCACTCATGACAAATCTACTCCCTTAGCAATACAACAGTCCTTCAGATATTTGGACACAATGATCACCATCCTACCCTTCAGTAGCCTCTTTCCTCTAGCTTAAACAGCCCTAGCTCATAGGAGTCTAGCATGAGATCCAGAATTAAGACCTGAAAAGAACATTAGAAATCCACCCCATTCCATGGGAAGCAGCACAGCCTAATGCAAAGGTTCTAACCCTGAGGTCCAGTCCGTGGACAGATTTCAGGGGCCTGTTAACCTGACTGGGAAAAAAAAAAAATACATCTTTATTTCAATATAACTAGCTGCCTTTGTAATCCTAGGCATTTATTTTACACATTAAATCACTTTTTTTTTTTGAGGCTGGGTCTCTCTATCTTGCCCAAACTGAAAGGAAGTGCAGAGGATTCTGCTAACAGCTGGATCCCAGTTCTGACTGGCCAGGAAGCTTTAACCTGCTCCATTTCTCTGCCCTGGGTTACTTTAATCCTCACTTAGGAAGTATGAAATCTTTCTGCTCTGGGGGTTCACCATATTGGTGCCAGACTTTGTGCAGACACCTGACTGACTTTAGTCCTATTTTGCTCAGAACTCCTGGACTCAAGCAGTCCACCAGACTCAGCCTCCCCAACAGCTTATGTTACCGTTGTTCAGTGATTCAGTTGTGTCTGGCTCTTCATGGCCCCACAAGCACACACCAACGCTGTCCATGAGGTTTTCTCTGCAAAGATACTGCAGTGATTTGCCATTTCCTTCTCCAAATGATTAAGGACAACAGAGGTTAAAGTGATCTTGCCCAGGGTCACACAGGTAGTAAGTATCTAAGCCCAGATTTTAACTCACGTGTTCCTGACTCCAGGCCCAGCACTCTATCCACTGAGCCACCTAGCTGCCCAACTTAAAAAACATTATTCTGAGGAGTCCACAGCTTTCACCAGATTGCCAAAGCTCTCTCTCTCTCTCTCTCTCTCTCTCTCTCTCTCTCTCTCTCTCTCTCTCTCTCTCTCTCTCTCCCTACACACACACACACCTCTTGGTCTAGTGGAAGGAAAGTTGTATTTGGAATGAGAATACCTGGTTCCAAACCTTGTCTCTACCATACACATTCAATGTCACTTACTCACTTAACCTCTCTAGGTCTCAGTCTCCTAATTCGTAAATTCTGAGAGTTGGGCTACATGGCTTCTAAGGGGCTTTCTGACTCTAGGCCTGTGATTCTATGGTACCTGAGGTTGTGGTTTGTCTGAGGTTGCCCAGCCAATAAATGGTGAAACCAGAATGCTTTTATTTCAAATCCTGCAAAATACTGTTTTTCAACCAATCCCCTTCTTACTCAGTTTTAAGTCTCCTAACTTTTCTGGTGATCCTTGAGGATAGCAATGAAACTCTTAAAATGTGGTGCCCAGATGTGAACACTACAATCCAGCAGGGTCTGACTAAGGAAGAAAACAATGGGAATGTACCTCCCGTGATAGAACATGAGTTTGGTACAGTTAGTGAATAAGTCCAGGAAACAAATCCATAAAATAATATAACAATTAAAAAAAACAAAACATTAAACTTCTCACAGAAAGCAACTAATTCTTCATCATCTCAGACCCTCTAGGCTTTTATTCTGATAGGGGATGGAGGTGGGGAAGGAACTGAGTTTTAATTATTTATTGAATTTCTGATGATGTTGGAAAAAGAAAGGGAGAAGAAAGGGAGGAGACAAGAGAGAAAGGAAGCAAAAAGGAGGGAAGATGAGAGTCTACTCCAGCTCATAAATGTCCTTTCTAAAAAGTAGTGCCCAGAACTGAAGAGAATACTCCAGATGGGTTCTGACCAAGAAAGGTCCCCCAGGACTGTAAACTCCTTCATTCCAGATCCAATCTCTCTATTAATGCAAATTAGAGAAACTGAAAGAAGAGAAAGGGCGCTGCAATCTCAGATTGTTCAATGATGATTTAAATAACTAGAGCCTTCATAAGAGCATCCACAGTTGTGTGATCACTAAGAAAGCAGGAGGTACCTCAGTTGTAGGGGGTCTGGGCTGTTGGTTTAACAGAATCAGACCTTACAGCTAGAAGCAATACCAAGGAACATGCTTTGTTCTAGTCCTTTAACTTCAGGCAGGTAAGATGAAAATGATGATGACGATTAATGACAACAATAGCATCCATATAAAGCTCTGAAGGTGTTTTACCCATGTTATTTCATTTAATCCTCATAAACAGCTCTGAGGTAAGTGCTATTATTATCCATATTTTATGGATGAGGAAACTGAGGCAAACAGAAGTTAAGTGATTTACCCAAGGTCATGCAGCTAGTAAGAGTCTGAGGCAGGGGGTGGATTCAAGTTTTCCTGACTCCAAGTCCAGTGCCCTAGCTGCTATGCCATCGTAGAATCCTACGGTGCTTACAGACTTTACACTTTTACTTCAAGACTAAACATTTCTTAGCACCTATAACTGTTAGGACTTTACTAGGCACTATGGGAGATACATAGCTTAGTCAGTCCAACTGACTTCATGAAGTGGTCATTTGGAGGCAATAAACAGAAGGGCCCGGGGTTAGACCCTTCCCAGTGACCTCCCAAGGGCTAGCTCCCTGTCTCCAGGAAAAGCAGCCTCTGAGTCATTCCTGGAGGATCTGTGACAATAACAACAGCCAACAACAGCGATAGCTGGCATTTATAGTTTACTCTAAGGATTGTAAAGTGCTTTGCATACATTATCTTCTTTGAAAAAGAATACATATCATGGCCCAGCCAGGGAAATCTGCCTATATGATGACAGGCCACCTGTGATTGGCCAGATGGACTGTACTTATATGTGAGGAACCACACAGGCCTATTCAAAATCATAGGGACTCTTAGCTCTAACATGAGTGAGGCTAAATAAACAAGCATCAGCCCATGTGGGAAATAGTCCAGCTTCCTCCTCTGCTCGGAAGAGTTCCCAAAACTGAAATGTTTCCAGAGGACTTTCTAATAGGTTCCATTCATTTGTTCCTCTTGCCTCAGATCACAGACTGCATCCCATTTACTTGTAGTAGCCAGAATGCTTCATTGATTTCCTCATAACATTAAGAGATCTGCAATAAGGCCCCCAGTGTATTGAGTGGCCCCCTTGCAAAGGATTTCCAGGAGAACACAGGAAAATATCAATTGAGGGATCAGGTGGACAGCAAATCTAAACTGTCAGAAAGGATATCCATGTTAATGAAATCACAGCTCCATCAACATATCCAGATAAAGTAATATTCTCACTATCCTCTGTCCTGGTCAGGCTCCATCTAGAATATTGTGTTTCCAGCCTTAGGAAATTCCATGTAATAGGAGGGGCATTAAAAGGATGCGGAAGAGAAGAACTCTCTAACAATTAGATCTGTGCCACAACTGTGTAGGGTAGTGACTTCCCCATCACTGGACATATTCACACTCAGCCTAAAGGGGATTCCTGAATTGGGCAGGAGATTATAGTAGATGACCTATCAGGTTTCTTATCACTCTGAGCAGCCAGAATTCTACCAATAGTCCTTCATTGGTTCTTTGCCTTAGGCCTACCTACTCAAATAGAGATTTGTATCCCAATATGGATTCAGTCAAACCAACATTTGACGAAGGGACAAAAAAGAGCCCAAGATATTTCTGCTCCCTCTTTCCTCATCAACATTGGCAGGACAGTAGGGAAAAGTGAAGAAGTCACACAGGAGTCACAACCTCTCAGTCACATGCTATGAAGAAGACAGGATGCTATTTATTGTAGACCTATTGTAACCTCAGGCCTGAGAAAAACCCTCCTAGAAAAATCTCCTGGGAGTGCAGGAGCCAACCAAACAGTGACGGATGGCTGTTGTTACAAGCAATTTCCTGGCCCCTCTCATCCTCTCTCTCCCTTCAGGGCCCCCAGCCCAATAGTCAGCCTCCACAGCTGACAAATGATCTTTATGTATCCATGACAGCAGAACAGGGGCCAGAGACATTTTCATTACAGGCAACAAAGTTGCCCAAATGCTAAAACTTTTTTTCTACAGAAGGGATCTCAGGGGGTTTCTCTGCACTTTGTCATGGTTGAGGATGTCTTTTTGTTTTTCATTTTAACCCCCAGTACTTGCCAAGCCATCATATTGTGTATATGTGTATGTACCTGTGCAGATGTGTGTCTGTGTATCTATGAACACGTTTGTCATGATAACATAAGCATGTTTGTATTTCTACACTGCATATGTCTGTACATATGTTTCTGCATGTATATGGGGTGTTTTGTGTATATATTTGAATATGTTTCTGTACATATATTACATGTGTCTGTATCAGTGTATTCATGTTCACACATGCCAGTACAGTACAAATGTAAAATATGGAGCCAGAGGCCTTAGATTCTAATCTTAGCCCTGGCCCTCAACTCTCAGCTTGGTCCCTTCCTACATAGATGACCTCAGATGAGGTTCTATAACAATCTGAGCTTCAATTAATTCATCTATACATTAGGGAAATAATACTTCTGTGACTTGCCTCACAATGGGCTGTAAGCACAGGGCTTTACAAACTTGAAAGTGCATCAGATGGTGCAGAGCCAAGATGGCGGAGTAAAAGCACAAACTTGGCATTGGCTCCAGCTCCAACCACTTGCCATACCTGTAAAAAAAAATGACTCTAAACAAATTTTAAAGCTACAGAACCCAGAAAGTGACAGAGAAAAACTAATCTCCCGCTGAAGGCAGCCTGATAGGACGACAGGAAAGGTCTATCACAGTGCACTGGGAGCCGAGCCCAGTCCCATGTGAGCCATGGTTCTGACCCCAGGGCAGCCCAGACCGGCCACAGCAGACTTCAGGAGAGTGAATCACCAGCAGCTCTGGCAGTTTCCAGAGTTCTCAACCCATAAATGCAAAAGAGAAAATAAAAGGTCAGTGGGGAACTCTGCTGGAAGGGTGAAGGAAGAGAAGTGGCAGAGGTGGGGCAGGCTGCAGCTGCGGCCACATGGCTGCCTCCATAGCTCCTGGCCTACAGATTGTAAGGGGACCACGCAAACATTTAGAGGGTAATCGCTCTTGCTTTGACCTGCTTGGATCTGGATCACAGTCTTGGATGGTGGTCCTGGGATGTGTGTGTGGCCAATGTGCCAGAGCTTGTGTAGAGAGGGCTCCCAACTAATAGCTCAGGCAGCTGTGAAAACCCCAGAAATTTGGGACAAAGCTCTCTCCATTCTGGAAGCAGAGCTCTAACAAGGCAAAGAACTCAAAACTCAAGTAATCGGCAAGATAAGTAAGCAGAGGAAGTGTAATCAGACCATAAAATCCTTTTGGGGGGATAAAAAGGATCAAAGCATGGAACTGGAGAAGGACAATGAAGTCAGAACTCCTGCATCAAAAGCTTCCAAGAAAAATATAAACTGATCACAGACCATGGAGGAGATCAAGAAGGATTTTGAAAATCAAGTAAGAGAAGTAGAGGAAAAATTGGCAAGAGAAATGAGAATGATGCAAGAAAATAATGAAAAGGGAGTCAAAAGCCTGCTAAAGGAGACACAAAAAATACCAAAGAAAATAACACCTTAAAAAGGAGACTAACTCAAATGGCAAAAGAGGTCCAAAAAGCCAATGAGAAGAAGAATGCCTCAAAAAGTCAAATTGGCCATATGGAAAAGGAATTCCAAAAACTCACTGAAGAGAATAATTCCTTCAAAATTAGATTGGAGCACTTGGAAGCTAATGACATTATGAGAAATCAAGATACTATAAAACAGATTCAAACAAATGAAAAAATAGAAGGAAATGTGAAATATCTCATTGGAAAAACCACTGACCTGGAAAATAGATCCAGGAGAGATAATTTTAAAATTACTGGACTAACTGAAAGCCATGATCAAAAAAAGAGCCTAGACACCATCTTTCAAAAAATTCTCAAGGAAAATTGCCCTGATATTCTAGAACCAGAGGGCAAAATAGAAATTGAAAGAATTCACCAATCGCCTCTTGAAAAAGATCCCAAAAAGAAAACTCCAAGGAATATTATAGCCAAATTCCAGAGTTCCCAGGTGAAGAAGAAAATACTGCAAGCAGTCAGGAAAAAACAATTTGAGTATTGTAGAAACATAATCAGGATAACACAAGATCTAGCAGCTTGTACATTAAAGAATCAAAGGGCTTGGAATATGATATTCTGGAGGTCAAAGGAGCTAGGATTAAAACCCAAAATCACCTACCCCGCAAAACTGAGTATAATGCTACAGGGGAAAATATGGTCATTCAATGAAACAGAGGATTTTCAACCATCCTTGATGAGAAAACCAGAACTGAACAGAAAATTTGACTTTCAAATACAAGAATCAAGAGAAGCATGAGAAGGTAAACAGAAAAAAGAAATCATAAGGAACTTATTAAAGTTGAACTATTTACATTCCTACATGGAAAAACGATCATTGTAACTCATGAGACTTTTCTCAATTTGAGGATAGTTGAAGGGAATATGTATGTGTTTAAAAATTTATACATACATACATATGTGTATTATATACATATATGTATATGTATAGGAGGGTGTATGTTGTATAAATATATATGTTAGTGTGTGCATACGTGTGTACACATACACGTAGACAAAGGGCACGGTATGAGTTGAATACGAAGGGATGATATCTAAAAAATAAAATTAAGAGGTGAGAGAGGAATATATTGGTAGAAGAAAGGGAGAGATAGATTAGGGTAAATTATCTCATATTAAAGAGGCAAGAAAACACTGTCACAATGGAGGGGAAGAGCAGAAAGGTGAAAGGGAATGAGTCAGCCCTACTCTCATTGAATTTAGCTTAAGGAAGGAGTAACATACACATTCAATGGGGCATCTTACCCTACAGGAAAGCGGGGGTGAAGGGGATAAGAGGGAGGATGATAGAAGGGAGGGCAGATTGGGGGAGAGGGTAGTTAGAAGCAAACAATTTTGAAAAGGGACAAGGTCAAAGTAGAAAATAGAATAAGTGGGGGGGTGGGATAGGATGGAGGGAAATATAGTTATTTTTTCACAATATAGCTACTATGGAAATGTTTTGTGTAACTGCACATGTACAACCTATACTGAATTACTTGTCTTCCCAGTGGAGGTGGGTGAGGAGGGAAGAAGGAAAAACTCTGGAACTCAAAGTTTCAAAAACAAATGTTAAAAAAAAATTGGGTTTTTTTACATGCAACTGAGAAATAAGATATATAGGCACTGGGTATAGAAATCCATCTTGCCCTACTAGAAAGTAGGGCGGGAGATGGGGGAGGATATAAGAGAGAAGAGATCAGGGGAAGTGGTTTTCAGTAGGCTTGCTATTTTGGTGTGGGGGATAGGGGAAAGACAGGGAGAAAAATTGTAACTCAAAATCTTGTGGAAATGAATGTTGAAAACTAAAAATAAATAAATAAATTGGGGAAAAAAGTGCATCAAAGATGCCAACTGGTACTATGTATGCATGTGTGTGTACATGTATGCAGGAAAGAAGGGAGGGAGAAAGGAAGAGAGGGTAGAAGGAAGGAAGGAAGGAAGGAAGGAAGGAAGGAAGGAAGGAAAAAAGACAGAGAGGAAGGGAGAAAGAAAGGAAGGGAGGGAGGTAAGAAGAGAGGAAGGAAAGAAAAGGAAAGGAAAAAGGAAAGAATAAAGGAAGGAAAGAATTTATGTAGAACATTTTGTTAGACAGTAGAGGAGATATAGTTTACGTAAGACATGCCCCCTGCCCTCGGCCAAAATAAGCACACAGAAAACTCAGAGAAATTAAGAAAAGCCCTAAAATATCATCTATCCAATTTCCTCTGCTTACAGATGAGGATACTGAGGTTCCAATAGGAAAAACAACATGCACAAACTGACACACAGCAGGAAGTGGTATCATCAGCATTAGAAATTGTCCTCAATTTCCAGCTTGGTAGACCTGCCACTAAACCACTTTGGAATCAACTTAATGAAAGGATAAGCTTAGGGACTTATTAGGGACTCCTTAGAAAGTATTTAACCAGGTTTCATTGGGCTCAGACACTGCCCAGTCACAAAACTAAACCAGGGTTTGAGCTGAAACCAGGGCTAGTCAGAGTCCATGGTTGTAGAGACATTTTTTAAAAATTCACTGGCTCCTCCTGTCCAAACTCTATTACTTTTCTCTTATTCACTTATTGCTGGATAAGTGGATGAACTTTTCCCCCCAATTTATTTATTTATTTTTAGTTTATCCACTGTTGGTCCAGAAGGGCCAATGTCCTTGGGATAAGTCCAGCTTTATGTGGAATGGAGCTGGCTTCAGTGCTGACTATCCTGGCCCAGAGACCCCAGTCTGATTCTCTTTACTCCCACTTCCCCCCCCAGAAATGAATCCAAACCACTGTCCTCAAGTATACATGGACCCCTCTATCAGACCCTGAAAGCTAAGCAGGGTCAAAGCACAAATAACTGCCTGACTACAGGCATTTATGTGTATGTGTGTGTGTGTGTGTGTGTGTGTGTGTGTGTATGGGGGCGAGATAAAGAAATTTGCCTGGAAAAAACATATATGCTTCCACATGCAAGTGACACAGGACCCCATGTGTTTGAGTACATGTGTGTCATGTATTAGTGTAGACATACCTGAGCATTGTATGGCAGTGTATATACTTGTGTTTATGGGGCAAAAGGATGGGTACAGGCACCAATATGCATGTGGGTGTTGGGCATCAGATGCATTCGTGCTCACAACCCAGGGTGACCATGCACACATCTAAAACCCATCCCAACCTGAAGGGGCACTTACAAGACATTGCGAAGCTCCAGGGTGTCACCTGCAGTACCCAGAGATCGGAGGTTCCTTTCCAAGGAAGTCACTGCCAGGGATGAGAGTGGAAGATGTGAGCAAGAGAGGGAAAGATGAATATATAAAATAAACATCTATCACAGTCTGCTCAGTGACTCAATGAGGCAGCTAGAAAGGAGGTTTCAAAAGGCTCTGAGCTCCTAGAATCTAGCTTATATGGGGCAGTGAAGCAAGCTCTCTCCCTAAAGGTCTTCAAGTGGAAGGAAGCTGATGATCACCTGTTAGAGAAAGGGTGCGGCACACAGGGTCTGTGTTCAGGGCCTCATGGGGTCCTTTCAAGCTCCTCATTGCTATGAGTCCCTGTTTTAGAAGTTGAAAAGCAGGGTTGGGGTGGCTAGGTGGTGCAGTGAATAGAGCACCAGCCCTGGAATCAGGAGGACCTGAGTTCAAATCCAGCCTCAGACACTTAACACACTAGCCATGTGACCTTGGGCAAGTCACTTAACCCCAAATGGCCTGCCCTCCCCCCTCCAAAAACAAAAAAAAAGTAGGGTTGGATTGTCCATGATTTTCATTACCCAGAGTCTGGTAATCATGGAGAAAACAGCTATCCATGTGTGAGTATCCTTGTTCTCATGATGGATATTCTTAGATGGATACTGAAAGAAAAGGGAGCTGACCTAGAATCCTAGCTTCCTCTACATAGGCTAGGTTCCCATCTCTGCCCTGGTACCTGCCCAGCTCTTTCCCAAGAGCTCTAGGACAGAAAGAAACAGCACAGTGTCTGGTCCTGGTGTGATGGCTGGGCCTCCCTGCCCCACCTCCAGCCTTCCTCTCCCCTGATCTATGATGCTGCCCCATGACTAAATGACACTGAGTTCTGAGATTCCAGGTTTCAGAGCCCAGGAGATCTCGCGAACCCTGGCTTGCACTTGTTGACTCTGATGTGGCCATTTCTCCTGATCTCTCCCGGACTCTCAATCTCAGCCCCAGTCTAGTGACTCTACTGTGCTGAGCTCCAGAATTCCTAGACCATTAGATGAACCCAAGTTGGGCCTGAGCCTGAGCCCAGCACCCCTCCATGCCTACATCAAAGGGCCTTTGAGGTTGCCAGAGGGTCCTGCCTGTCCTGAAGGGCAGCAGGTGCACAGTGCAGATTAAACCATTCAAAGGCTCCAGGGGACAGGACCAGACACCTGGGCTTTCTACGCACCATTGGAGTTGATTCGAAAGACATTTGCTGATGTCTCCTGGAACAGCTCCTGGAGGTCGATGGGATCGATCTGGGTGGCTGAAACGAGAGGGACCAGGAGCACAAAACATGGTTAGTGACTCCAACACCATGACTGTGTCTGTCAAGCCCTGAGGAGATTCTACAAAACAACTAGATTTCACAATTAACCTAAAAATGTCTGTCTGGCACTCAGGGAATGCAAGTACCACAGACTAAGATCTACACTAGGCATAGCTGCAGAGACAGAGGAAAGAGGCACATCTGGTACCCTCAGGGAGGTCATGGTCAGAGGGAGAGATGTAGCCCCTGCCCTCAGGGAGCCCCTGGGCTGAGGAGGAGATAACAGCCCCTGCTGCCCTCAGAGAGCCCCTAGGCTGAGGAAGAGATACAGCCCCTGCCCTCAGGGAGCCCATGGGCTGAGAGGGAGATACAATCTGCCTTTAGGAGGCCCCTCACCTAAGGGAAGATAGAGTCTCTGACATCAGAAAACTTAGGGTTTAGGGGGAAACGCAGTTGCTTCCCCTAACTTCTGCCCTCAGAAGGCCCCTGGCCTGAGAAAAGACATATCCCCCTGTCTGCGGAAGGCCCTTGTTCCAAGGAGGAACGAATAGCTTTGGCCGTCAGGAAGCTCCAGTCTGAGAGACTGGGGATGAAACAGACACTCCTCCAAGGAAGCTCCTTGGCCAATGTCACCCCTGCACCCAACAAGCACAGGGGTCAAAAAGGCTGTGTTTGGGGGTGATTCCTATTAGTGCATAAACTAATAATTTCACACAATAACACTGTGAAAAATGCCTGAGGTCAGCTGTTCCTGTGGCTTCTTCACCCTGGTTAACATTGGAATCACTTTCAAACACACAACATATAATCTTCCCTCAAGGAATAGCAAACACCTCTCTTCCATCAACTTGGCATTTTAAGCAGCATCTGTATAACTGCCTTTCCTCTCTGCTCTGCTCCCTCACCCTCATCTCCTTCCTTCTGATCCCAACTATGTTTCCTCTTCCTTCCCTTTCCTCCTCTGCACACTCCTCTTTCCCTCTTTCTCCTCTCTGCCCCCTTTCTCTCCATCTCTCCCCTTTCCTCCTTCATACCTTTCTCTCCTCCCCCCTCAATCAACCCCTCTCCTCATCCAATCCCTGCTCTCTTTCCCACCTACTTTTCCTTTTCCTAACCCTACACACTTGGTGGAGGGCAAACAAGTGGGAAGACATAACAGCTATCTTCAGATATATGAAGGGCTGGCACAGGGAATGGAGATTGGGCATATTCTGTTTGGTCACTTTATACTTGATGTAGGAAAAAACTCCCTAACAATTCAGGCTGCTCAAAAGTAGGATGGGGGATTCAGGAGGTGGTGGGTTCCCCCATATACACCAAAGGTTGGATGACTGCTTGTCAGATATGCAGTGGCAGAGATTCTTCTGATACAAGTTGAACTCAGTAGGCATTAAGATCACTACTACTACGACTACTACTACTACTACTTCTTCTCCTCCTTCTTCCTTCTTCTTCCTCTTCCTCCTTCTCTTCTTCTCCTCCTTCTTCCTTCCTCTTCTTCTTCTTCCTCTTCTTCTTCTTGTTTTTATTTGAAATTCCAGTTTATTACAAGTCTGGTCTTTGGCAAGCCCTTTCCCTCCTGAATGACAATTTTAAAATCACTTCTAATGCTGAATTTCTATATTCTGTGATTCGTCTTTCTTTCATGTTGCCCTCCTATCTCCATGGGGTAGACTCCCCTATGCTGTGGAAGAAAAAAAATCCAACCTGCCATCTGTGCCATGAGCTAGCTCTGGCTCCCAGGAGGCACACTAAGATGCAGGTATTAGAGCTGTGTAGTAATGGAGAAAGAGAGTGACAGTGTGTAGGGGGATGGAGGGGTAAGGGGTGGGGAGGGGGAGTGGTGGCCTTGCCCTCTAAAAGAAGGAGGTCAGCCCCTGCCACTCACACACATTACAGGGTGCCCTCCCTCCCAACTATAGTGGATTTGGACTCAGGATACCTGGGTCAAGAATCCTGTTTTTCTACTTACTCTCTGTATGACACTGGGCAATTCCCTAACCTCCCTGGACCTCAGTTTCTCTATCTATAAACAAGTGAAAGGCTTAGAATGGATGATTGTTAAGGTCACTCCCAGTTCTAAATCCTATGATTCTATAAATGGCCCATCAAACTTGGGAGGATGGGGGTGGAGAGGTCTGGAAGAGAGCCCTATGTTTGAATCTATGTAACCTGTCACTTTAAGTACTGCTGCTACAAGACTATAAAGGGCAGTACAGAGTCCTGGAAAGAGAATAACAAAAATAATAATAGCTCCCATTTCTATGACGCTTAATAAAAGGCTTTCTTCCCCCATGGCCCTGTGAGGTAGATAATATGAGGGTTATTATTCCCTTTCTATAGATGAGGAAACAAAGTCCCAAAGCAGCCTTGCCCCAGGTCACACATCAAAGAAGTGACAGTCAAGAAGGATTTATATATTAAGCACTTACTCTGTACCAGGCACTGCGCTAAGTGCTGGGGGTACATAGAAAGGCAAAAGACAGATTCTGTTCTCAAAGAGCTCAAAGTCTAATAACAACTGAGACTAGAACCCAGAATTCCTAACTCCCAACCCAATGTACACTCCACTCCCTAGAGGGCCTCTGTGATTGAGGAATAGAGATGGGTGGAGGGAAGATGAAGATGTGGGAAGAGGTTAGCACAGTAGTCCTGTGGCAGGGAGGTGGGGCAAGGATCTAATTGGACCCTGGGATGGGGCAATCAAGGGGTCATGTTCCCCTGGGTTACGGACATCAGTAACTAGCCTTCCACCAAATGCCTTTCTTAGGCATGGATAGTACCTCATTGAGCTAGGCTGTCTTTGTCTTAAAAGGATTTTTCAGACTGTGGAATGGTTTGGCACTGACAGAGCAGAGAGGGGATCATGGGAAGGCTGTGAACCAAAGACATCATGGGAGGTAAGGGAAAGAGAACCTATAATGATGAATATAATGGATAAGAACCAGTCATTTCAGACCTAAATCCCCTCCTAGAAATCTAGTTCAACTCTATCTGTCCCTTGACCCATAAAGAAATAGCCAGTCTGGCTTAGGCACACTAGGACAAGATGAAGAGGTAATGCTATCTCTTAAAGGAAAAATATCTTATGTTCTATAGTTGCTCAACAGAGACATCTAAAAAAACTGAGATGAGGTGAAGTCAGTATCATACAATATGGAGCCCAAACATCTTTCCTACCCTGGCTTGACTTGGTATTGCTCTCCTCCCTCAATCCTTGATCCTCCTCTCTGTCTTAAAATCCCCACCATTGGAGTCATTCATGGACCAGATGAGAATAATGGGGCTTTTGAGTCTTAGGTTCATAGAACATCAGAGATGGAAAGAACCAGAAGGATCATGTAGGAGTATAACCCCTTCATTTTATGGGGACTTAGGGAGGTGATGTGATTGCCAAAAAAAAAGCCACAAAATCCCAGAAATGGAAGAACCTAGGGCAGCCCCTCTGGTGCTGTCTCAAACTGAAATATGAATTCCCTCTCATGTCTTAGTCAAGAAATTCAAAGCCCCGAGAAGGTGTGGCTGTACCCAAGGTCATATAGCTACCAAGTGGCAGTATCTGAACTTGGGTCTTCCTTCCAAGTCCAAGGCTAGAGCTCCACTAGAACTTCCCCCAATTAGTCCTAGTTAGTTGGCATGGCCTGGGTGAAACTCTAGCAAAGATGCCTTCTGCCCCAGAAATATCCTTCTGATAGCTGAAAATAGCAATCACCTCTCCTCCAAGGCTTTTCTTAAGCTAAAAACACCACTATTCTTTTCAATCCACCTCCACTAATCATCCCAGTTTCCCTCCCCTGGTCCCTGGATCTCCTCCAGGTCATCAATGTCCTTCCTAAAACATGGTATCTAGAAGCAAATACAGTTCCAAATTGAACACATGTCAGGCTGCATTGATACTCAGAGTGTCCAGGATGAGGGAGATCAGAATCCTCTTTTATTTAGTTCTGGTCAGGTCACATATGGAGCTCTGGGTTCAGTTTCTGCAACCATATTTTAGGAAAATTGCTGATAAGCTGGAGAGTATCTAAAGAAGGGTGACCAAGATAGTGGAGGGTCTTGTGATCATGTGAGGACTGGCTAAAGAACTAGGAATGTTTAGTCTGGAGAAGACTTGGGGGTGAGGGGAGGGTAAGGGTGAGAATGATGGTTGTCTACACATATCTAAAGGGTTATCATATAGAGGAGAGATTAATCTGAAGGCTGACCTAAAAAGTTTTTAAGAAGGCAGGTTTAGGCCTGATGAAAAGAAAAATTTCCTAGAAATCAGAGTTGTCCAATAGTAGAAAAAGCTACTTTGAGAAGTGGTAGATTCGATCTCACTAGATACCTTCAAAGCAAGGTTCCACTTGTTGGGTTGGTTGTAGAGGGATAGCAGTTGAACTGGATGGCATCTAAGGTCTCTTCAAACACAGTTCTCTTAGAGTTCTTCTCCTACTTGTCTGACTGTTCTCCCTCAGTCTCCTTTGCTAGAGTGTCACCCAGGCCATGCCAACTAACTGTGGGCGTCCCCTTAGACTCTACCCAAGTCCCTCTTCTCATTCTATAATCTCTTTTGGTAATCTTATTAGCTCCTATGGGATCAATTATCATCTTTATGAAAATGATCCCTCGATCTATATATCCAGCCCTAACCTCTTTCTGAGCTCCAGTCTTGTATCACCAAGCACTGCTTATGTATCTAGAAGTGAATGACCAGTACAAATCTCAAACTTGACATTTCTGAAGCAGAACTCCCAAACTGTCTCTTTGCCAAACCTCTATTACTGTTAAGGGCAACACCACTATAAATACAAAAGCATCTTTCCTGGGAGTTCAGCCATTCCCTTTTCTAAACATCTCCTCTCTGTTGCTTCTCTCCCAACCTGGAATATCCTCTGCTTTGTCTCCTCTGATCAAAATACTATCTATTCAAGCATCATTCCCTTCCATGAATAATTTTACCCTTCAGTGATTTTGAAGTTTTTCTCTGATTTCTGGTTTTTCTCTGATTTCCAACAACATATAAAGTCCAAACTATAAAATCTATAGTTGACTTTAAATACTATCTTGTTTTTCTGTTTCAAGTGTGTATGTGTATGTGTGTGAGTTTGTGTGTGTGTGTGTGTGTGTGTTTGTGTATGAAAGAGAGAGAGAGAGCAGAGGAGAGAACTACAAACAATCCTACAAGCATTATGTACCTACAATGTTCAAGACACTGGACTAGATGCTAAGTATATACTGTGAATCCTTGAGATCAAGAGTATATACCTTCTTTTCAAAACTGTCATCACCAAAACCAATGCAGTCCAAAGCAGAAAACTGAGGGGAAATTATCCAGTAAGTTTCTCTGACAATAAAGGTCTTATTTCTCAAATTATATATTTAAGAACTGAGTCAAACTTTTAAAAATAAGAGTCATTCCCCAACTGATAAATGGTCAAAGGATATGAACAGGCAGTTTTCAATGTAATCAGACATCAATAGTCACATGGAAAAACACACTCTAAATCACTACTGATTAGAAAAATGCAAATTAAAACAACTTTGTGCTCCCACCTCACACCTATCAGATTAGCTAACATGACAGAAAAGGTAAATGATAAATACTGAAGGGAATGTGGGAAAAATAGGTACAATAATGCATTGTTGATGGAGTTGTGAACTGATATAATCATTCTGGAGAACAATTTGGAAGAATGCCCAAAGGGCTAAAAAACTGCACATACCCCTTGACCTAACAATACTACTAATACTACTGTATCCCAAAGACATCAATGAAAAGGGAAACAGGCCTATATGTACAAATATATTTATAGCAGCTCTTTTTGTGGTGGCAAAGAATTGAAAATTGAGGAGATGCCCATCAACTGAGGAATGTCTATACAAGTTGTGGTATATGATGGTGAAAGAATACTACTGTGCTATAAGAAATAACAAGGATTGCTTCAGAAAAACATGGGAAGACTTATATGAACTGATATAAAGTAAAGTGAGCAGAAACAGAACATTGTACACAGTAACAGAAATAGTGTAATGATCAAATTCAATATAATGATCCAAGACAATACAGAAGGACCCATGAGGAAAAATGCTATGTGTCTCTAGGGAGAGAACTGATGAACTAACTCTGAGTACAAACTGAAGCATACTTTTTTTCAATTTTGTTTCTTTTCATTGTTTTGGGTTTTTTTCTGGCAACATGACTAAAATGGAAATATGCTTTGCATGGTTTCACACATACAATTGATACCATATTGCTTGACTTCTCAATGAGTGGGGGAGGGACAGAAAGGAGGGAGAAAATTTGGAACATAATTTTTTTTAAGTTAAAAATAAAGAAAAAAGGGGCGTCCAGGTGGCTCAGTGAGTAAGAGCACCGGCCCCAGAGTCGGAATGACCTGGGATCAATCTGGGCTCTGATACTTAGCACCACACACAGAAATAATTGGCCGTGTAACCTTGAGCAAGTTACTTAACCCCGACTGCTTTAAAAAAAAAATAAAGAAAAAAAAAACTGTTATCACCATAGGCATAGCACAAAGCTCAGCAGACATTACTGAATATCTGAAATAGGACTCACTCAATAGGAGTCAGCGTGATAAAATGGAAGACCCAGAGTGGGAGTTGGTAGACTAGGGTTCTAGTACTGACTCTGTCATTGATCATTCAATATAAGACCTTCCCTTCTCAAGATCTCATCTTCCCCATCTATAAAATCCAGAGGCTTGAACTAGATGATTTCTAAGGTCCCTCCAAATTTTAACATCTATATTCAGACTCTATACATTCCAAAGTCCCTTTCACCTCTGATGATACATGCTTTAAGTTCTCTAATAGTCTATGTTTTCTGTTCTAAGTGTCCTTCCTACTCTGACACTCTATATTTTAAAGTCATCTCTAGCTCTGACAGCCTAGAATTCTGCATCAAATCCTAAGTTAATTGTACCCTGCCCTATAAATCCTGAACTCTCATAACATGGAAGTTTATTCCTTAAGGATGGAGGCATGTAAAGTGAATGTTTTGCCTTGGATTGAGAAAAGGATTCCTCTTTTCCTACCCCTTGTAAATTATTAAGGTTTATAAGGACCCTTCCTTACAATGAACCTGTGCAGTGTCATTGCCCCCATTTTCCTGATGAGATAAGTGAAGCCCCAATGGGTCAAGTCATTTGTCCATGGTTACAAAGCTACTAAGTGTCAGAGCTGGGCACTAGTTCTACCAGTAACTCATTGTATGCCCTTGGAAAAGTCACCTCTACTTTCTGGGGTTCACATAAATGAGTGGATGGGGTGAGAAGATGCCTTAGGTCCCTCCTTGCTCTGACATCCTACGATTCAAGACACTGCTGAATTTCCATGTTTCCTATGACCTCATCATAAACTCTATTATGATGAAGGGAATGTGCTTTGAACTGTTAGGAGGAAACAAGTCATACGATTCCAAGGCAGCACAGCCTAAGAAATGTCAAACATCTTTAATCACACACGGTATGCATCGAGAAATCATCAGTGCCATGACAGCTCTGGGGAAGTCCTGCTGGGCACCTTTGAGCTGCAGCTAATCTATCAAAATTAGGCTCTTTTGACAGACTGGTGTTTCTCCAACTGTAGCCAAATGGATTCAAAACTGAATATAAAATACAATTTTTTTTTTTTAATAAAAGGCAAGAGAAGAAAATCTTACCTTTCAAACTTCAGTGACAATCAAAAAGCACTTCCTATCTTATCTGATGCAGCAAACACCCACTATTCTGACAGAGGCAGACACTGGTACCCACTTCCCCTTCTCCCCTACAGGGCAGTGCATTCATATCATGTCAATTTCAAATGGTTCCAAACAAAGGACACATATAGAATTCTAAACCCACTAAATGTGAGAGCTAGAAGGGATGTCATTAATAATCCTAATAAAGCACTTTAATTTCTACAAAGACATTATCTGACTTGATTCACCCAACAATTCAATGAGAAGACAACAGAGTGATGATTATCCCTCATATAAGACAAGGAAGCTAATGATTAGATGCCTTAAAGACACACAGCTAAGAAATTATAAAGCCAGAACTGGAACCCAGGCCTTCTAGCTACAATTCCAGGGCATTGCCTGAGTCAGATGGAAGAGACAGAATGTTAGATAGACGATGGGGGGGAGCGGCTTAAAATCATATATAATCTGGGGGGGCGGGGGAGATGGTGGCAGAGCCAAGATGGCGGAGTAAAGGCAGGAATGTGCTTGAGCTCCCACTCCAACCACCTCCAATACCTGTAAAAAATGACTCTAAACAAATTTTAGAACTACAGAACCCACAAAGAGACAGAGAGGAACAAAACTCCCACTGAAGGCAGCCTGACAGGAAGGGTCTATCACATTGAGGTGAGAGCAGAGCGCAGTCCCACATGAGCCACGTCAACCCAGACCTGCAGCATAGACTAGACAGAGCAGACTTCAGGAGACTGAATCACCAGCAGCTGTGGTGGCTTCCAGACATCTCAACCCATAAACACTGAGGATAAACTAAAAGATCAGTGCGGAACTCTGTTGGAACAGGGTGAGAGAAGAGTGGGGACAGGCCCCTGCCCCTGGGGCAACAGAGGTGGTAGTGACTGCAGCTGCTACCAGGTGGCTGCCTCCTGAGCTCCAGGCCTACAAATCAATGGGGGACCAAGCAACCCTTCAGAGGGTAATTGCTCTTGCTTTGATCTGCTTGGATCTGGATTGCGGTCTTGGGTGGCAGTCTTGGGGTGAGGAGCACTGGTGTGGCAGAGTTTGTTGAGGCTGTGGAGAGACAGTCATCCTCACAGTTCTGAGGTAGGTGCCTGGAAAAAGCTCGGACAACAGCTGTGCAAAACCCCAGAAATTTGGGACACAGCACTCTCCACTCTGGAAGCACAGTTCTACCATGGCAAAGAACTCAAAAGTCAAGTAACTGGCTGGCAAGATGAGCAAACAGAGGAAGCAAAATCAAACTATAGAATCATTTTTTGCTGACAAAGATGATCAAAACATAGAACCAGAAGAAGACACCAAAGTCAAAACTCCTACATCAAAAGCCTCCAAGAAAAATATGAACTAGTTGCAGGCCATGGAATAGCTCAAGAAGGATTTTGAAAATCAAGTAAGAGAAATAGAGAAAAAATTGGGAAGAGAAATGAGAATGATGCAAGAAAATCGTAAAAAGTGAGTCAAGAGCCTGCTAAAGCAGACCCAAAAAATACTGAAGAAAATAACACCTTAAAAAATAGACTAACTCAAATGGTAAAAGAGGCCCAAAAATTCAATTAGGAGAAGAATGCCTTAAAAAGCAGAATTGGCCAGGTGGAAAAGGAATTTAAAAAACTCACTGAAGAGAATAATTCTTTCCAAATTAGATTGGAGCAAATGGAAGCTAATGACTTTATGAGAAATCAATATACTATAATACAGATCCAAACAAATGAAATGATAGAAGGAAAAGTGAAATATCTCACTGGAAAAAAACACTGACCTGGAAAGTAGAACCAGGAGAGATAATTTAAAAATTTTGGACTACTTGAAAGCCATGATCAAAAAAAGAGCCTAGAAATCATCCTTCAAGAAATTCTCAAGGAAAATTGCCCTGATATTCTATAACCAGAGGGCAAAATATAAATTGAAAGAATTCACCAATCGCCTCTTGAAACAGACACCGAAAAGAAAACTCCTAGGCATATTATAGCCAAATTCCACAGTTCCCAGGTCAAGGAGAAAATACTGCAAGAAGTCAGGAAGAAACAATTTGAATATTGTGGAAACACAATCAGGATAACACAAGATCTAGCAGCTTCTATACTAAGAGATTGAAGGGCTTGGTATATGATATTCTGGAGGTCAAAGGAGCTAGGATTAAAACCCAAAATCACCTACCCAGCAAAACTGAGTATAATACTTCAGGGGAAAATATGAACATTTAGTGAAATAGAGGACTTTCATTCTTGATGAAAAGGCAGAAAATTTGACTTTCAAATACAAGAATCAAGAGAAGCATAAGAAGGTAAACAGGAAAAAGAAATCATAAGGAACTTATTAAAGTTGAACTATTTACATTCCTGCATGGAAAAACAATAAATGTAACTCATGATACTTTTCTCAGTATGAGGATAGTTGAAGGAAATACATATGTATATCTATGTATACATACATTTATATAGGTGGGTAAATGTATGTATATATATGTGTGTGTATGTGTGTGTGTACATGTATACATAGACAGAGGGCACAGGATGAGTTGAATATAAAGAGATGATATCTAAAAAATAAAATTAAGAGGTGAGAAAGGAATATATTGGGAGAAGGAGAAAGGGAGAGATAGAATAGGGTAAATTATCTCACATAAAAGAGGCAAGAGAAAGCTGTTATAATTGAGGGGAAGAGCAGGAAGGTGAAAGGGAATGATTCAAACTTACTCTCACTGGATTTGGCTTAAGGAGGGAATAACATACACACTCAACTGGGTATCTTACCCTACCAGAAAGTAGGGGGGAAGGGGATAAGAGGGGGGATGATAGAAGGGAGGGAAGAATGGGAGAGGATTAGAAGCAAACACTTTTGAAAAGGGACAGGGTCAAAGGGAAAAATAGAATAAATGGGGGTGGGATAGGATGGAGGGAAATATAGCTAGTCTTTCACAATATAACTACCATGGAAATGTTTTGCATAACTACACATGTACAACCTATATTGAATTGCTTGTCTTCCCAGTGGGGGTGGGCGAGGAGGGAAGAAGGGAGAATCTGGAAATCAAAGTTTTAAAAACAAATGTTAAAAATTGTTTTATTGGGGTGGCCAGGTAGCACAGCGAGTAAGAACACCAGCTCCAATGTCGGGATGACATGTGGATCGAATCCGGGATCAGACACTTATTCCCCACCCAGAAACACCTGGCCGTGTAACCTTGAGCAAGTTACTTAACCCCAATTGCTTAGGGGTGGCCAGGAGGCTCAGCGAGTAAGAGCACTGCCTCCAGTGTCAGGATGACCTGGGGATCAAATCCGGGCTCAGATACTTAGCACCACACCCAGAAATAACTGGCTGTGTAACCTTGAGCAAGTTACTTAACCCCGATTGCTTAAAAAAAATAAAAATAAAAAAAATTGTTTTACATGCAACCGGGAAATAAGATATACAGGCAATGGGGTACAGAAATCCCTCTTGCCCTACAAGAAAGTAAGGGGAGGGGTGAGGGAGGATATAAGAGAGAACAGATTCGGGGGAAGGGTATTCAGTATGTTTGCCATCTTGGGGTGGGGGTAGGGAAAAGACTGGGAGAAAATGTGTAACTAAAAATCTTGTGAAAATGAATGTTGAAAACCAATAAATAAATAAAGTTATAAAAAAAGAAAAAACATATATAATCTATATCAAATTGCTTACCATTTTAGGAAGAAGGGAGAACAGGGGGAGAGAAATATTTGGAACTCAAGATCTTATAAAAATGAATGCTAAAAATTGTCTTTACATATAATTGGAAAAAAATAAAATACTATTAAAAAAAATCATGGCACAAAGACTGCCAGAAATGGAAGGAATCTTAAAACACAGAACTGCTAAGGCTATAAAGGACTTTTTATCACTGTTATCACTGATAACATATTATTCTAACTTATACATACATAGTGTTCTAAGATTAGGTATTACAGGATCCTGCATTGACCATTTAATAGTCACGTGATATGGGGAAATGATTTATTCTCTCTGAACCTCAGTTTCCTCATCTAGAAAATGGAATAATAAGTAGGAGCTACCTTACAGATTTTCTGTAATCATCAAATGTGATAAGGGGCGTAAGGTTAAGTCTTAAGGTACAGGCATTATATAAATGTCAGTTCTTGTTGTAACACAGAATGTCATAAATGGAAGGGATCTCAGAACATAGGATGTCAGAATTGACAGGGGCCTTAAAACACAGTCAGAGCAGAGTGACCTGGGAATACAAGATACAGAATGTTAGGGTTGGAGGGTATGCACCTCAGAGATTATCCATCCCAATCCTCCCATTTTTTTAAATGGTATTAGGAAAGTCATGTCCAAAGAAGGGAAGAGTTATATTTTGCTTTCCTAATCATAAGGTATATGCGAAAAAGAAGGAGAGAGAGAGACAGTGCTGCAACGGGACTGTTGTTTTTTCTTCTTTTTTAGTGGGTCTGTGAATTATAGACTAATAAAAGAGGGCAGGCTCAAGGCTGAGCATTCCCAAGCTGAAGTGGAAGCCAACTTGGCAGAGGAGGGACGAAGTGTTAGGAAAGTAGCCAGTCTGAGTCTGATATTAGTAGATTTGTTGCCTTGTCCCTTTTCATACATGGCTCTCATGAGAATCTGCAAGGTCAGAAAATGGCTCTGTAGGGAGCCCTGATCCACAGGCCCAGGGCCCTTCAAATCTGGATGCAAACAAGGCAAACTATTGTCTTTGCTCCAGACCCTCCATCACACAGACCATCCAACTCTGACTTTGATGATTTAATGACCTAATTAAAGCACTAGTGTAAACACCCTGATATAAGGGAAAGAACAAGGTCCTGCCTTAATGAGGCAGGACCTCTGGACTTTACTCCCAGCACTGTTTCTGTTTGTGTAACTCATCATCATCATCATCATCATCATCATCATCATCATCTTCTTCTTCTTCTTCTTCTTCTTCTTCTTCTTCTTCTTCTCCTTCTCCTTCTTCTCCCCCTCCTCCTCTTCCTCCGTCTTCTTCTCCTCCTCCTCCTCCTTCTTTTCCCTACTTCCATTAGCCTCAATGTCCTTCTTTTGAAAATAAGGGGACTGGACTGAAAGATCACCTAAAATCCCACTATGATCTAAGATTTGGGTTTATTGACTTCTGACTGACTGATTAAGAAAATAAACTGGCCTGTGGGTAATGTCATCTGACATTTCTCAAACACTGTAAGGTCCATAATGTATCCACTGAAAAATTCTTAATGGTTAGAGCTTTCCAAAAGTAGAATAGGATGTCCTCAGAAGGTTTCAAATTCTCCCTCACTGCCATTTTTAAAAGAAAAAATGGATGACCACTTGCTAAATTTCTGGTTACAGAGATTCTTTAGGGTTATGGGTTGGACTAGATGGCTGCAGAAGTCCCTTCCAACATTCAGCTGCAGTATTTTCCTCACAACAATCCCTTGGGGGTAAGGAGTGCATTCTGATATCCCCATTTTATAGATGAGAAAATGAATCCTTGGAGAAAGGATATAGCTTGAAGCAGTATGGCTAAGTATAAAGAGACTGGATTTGAAGCCAAAGGGGAAAAGGGAAGGTAATAAGTATTTATATAGGGCCTTCTGTGTGCCTGGTTCTTTCCAAAGTACTTTATAAATATTAGCTCATTTGGTCTTCATAATAACACTGTGAGGAAGGTACTATCATCATCTCCATTTTACACTGAGGAAAATGAGGCAAACAGAGGCGAAGTGACTTGCCCAGGGTCACATAGCTGGTAAAGTGCCTAAGGCCAGATTTGAACTCAAGTCTTTCTGACTCCAGGTCCAGCGCTCTACTCATGGCACCATTTGGCTGCCTCTAAGTCACAGGACCTAGGTTCATATACTAACTATGCTAGTTACTACCTAAATCACCTTGGGTGGTCAGTCAAAAGCTCTAGGAGCCTCAGTTCCTCACTTATAAAATGAGAGGAGTTAGGTTAGATGACTTGAAGAGGTCCTTCCTCCTTTAAATATACAATCCCATGAATCATGCTTTTGACCATAGTTACACAGACAAGGTCAGAGTCAAGATTCAAATCCAGGTCTCTCAAAGTCCAGTATGCCTTCCCACTACACTAGCTATAAAAGCACAGAATTCCATCATCATTGGTATAGAGTTGTAGAAGGACTTTATTCCAACCTCTCACTCATTTCAGAAATCCCCTCTACAGACTCTGAATGAAAGTGATCCAGTCTCTAATTAAACATCTCCACTAATGGAGAACTCAAACTCACTCCCATACAAAGTGAAATCAAGGCTTACTGATCTGGAATCTGAGCATTCCATTCTAATTAGAAGAATTCCCCAGTTTATAAAATGTAAGATATTAATTCCCATTTGTCCCCAACCTGAAAATATTCACTGGTTCCCCATAACCCAAAGGCTCAAGTACAAAATAATCAGCCTGATGTATGGCTCACCTCTCTCAATGTTCACCAAAATAAAACTTCTGAGCTAGGGAGGAAAGTGTGAACCACAGACTCAATCCCCCCTTCTCTTGACTTCCCTCCCCAGAATGTTCTCCATTCTTCTCTCTGTCCTCATATCCTTTCCATCCTCAGTGAGGCAGCAGGGTAGAATGGTTAGTAGGGAGGCCTTACAGTTAGAAAGACCTAGATTTGACTCTAATCTCAGATACTTACTAGCTGTGTGACTTTGGGTTAACCTCTTTGAGCCTGTTTCTTCATCTATAAAAGAGAAATGATAATAGCATCTCCCCCATAGAGTTGTTTTGAGTATCAAATGAGATAAGGAGCATCTAGTGCTTTGCAACCTTAAAGTACTACATAACTGTGAGCTCTTGTTATTAATCAAGGTCCATTTCAAGTGCCACCTCCCAGCCCACAGGCATCTCCCTCTCTTCTAGAAACATAACAGGGAGAAAGATTCCTGAGAATCCAGACTGTTCCATTTACCTGGCAATTAACCAACATATTACTGTTTAATGTTTTCTGTGGCTATGTTAACTACCTACCTCATCACAAATTAAACCCTAGTGATAACTTCCAAACAAACATAAGCTTTTTGAAAATAGGGACCTTATTTCCTCCTTCCCCCATTTGCTGCACAGTATCCAAGGAGCTCAATATAGCCTTGCTGAATGAAGAAGGAAGGGAAGCAAGAAAAGAAGGAGAGAGGAAGGTAGAAAAGGAAGGAAGAGATGAAAAAGAGGAAAGGAAGAAGGATTTTTTTTTTTACCAGTAAGAAATCTTTTATTTTCCCTTTGGCAGCACCTTTAAATTGATGTGACTCTAAAACAGAATGAACCGAACTGTGAGGCTATAAGTCTAGGGATGAAACAGGTGGAGACTAAATTTCAACAATATTCTCCCCTTATAAATATCCCTTAGAGCCGCTGTATATGGAAAGGAAGAAGGAAGAAGAAAAGGAAAGAGGGAAAGAAGGAAAGAAGGAAGGAAGGAAGGAAGGAAGGAAGGAAGGAAGGAAGGAAGGAAGGAAGGGAGGAAGGGGGGAAGGGAGGAAGGAAGGAAGGGAGTGAGGGAGGAAGGAAGGAAGGAAGGAAGGAAGGAAGGAAGGAAGGAAGGAAGGGAGGAAAGAAGGAAGGACATTTTCAAATACTTTTTCATCTCAAGAACTGAAATCTGTACCATTCTTAAGAGGTAATACAATGAAACAGAGGCAATATTATCTCTACAGACCATGGAACACAATAAGAAAGTCCAATAACAGTAGGGTACAATATTGCTTTCAAAGAATCATACCTATTACATTGAGTCTGGCAAATTCCAAAGAAAAAGAAGCCAAACTGGGCAAATCTGAGGCCCCTCCCTCCTTTTTTGACCCTAGAAATACAGTACATCTTTACTCTGATAAACATGGTGATTAGCTGGGTTCCAAGAGAGAATATATGGATAGATGAGTAGATAAGAGTTCTGGAATTCATCTTTTATTAACATACACATATTGTACAAAGTCTATTTCTGAAAGTCATTGACCTCACACCAACTCATAGGAGGATAAGCTGAAAGAAATGGGGATATTAGCACTGAAGAGGAGATTTAGAAAAGACGTGATCAATGGGTTCAAGAACAGATTCCAGCAGAACATGGGCGGGGTGGGGAATCTCCTTTCATGTAACTCTTCCAAACTTGAATGGGCTTCCTTAGTAGAGAGTTGTTTGTGACTGGAAGTGTAAATGACTAGTTACTGAAGATATCATAGAGAGAAGTCTCATTTAAATATGGATTGAATTAGATGTTTTCTTGAGATGAATGAAAAAACATTAAGTGCTGCCCCATGTGCCAAGCACTGAGGTAAAAGCTGAATATTAAAAAAAATTAAAATTAAAAAAAAACCTCGATAGCTTCTTATCTCAAGGAGCTTATACTCTAACTTGAGGGAGATGGACACATAAAAGAAAGTTCTGCTTCAGGGAAAAAGAAAAAGCCTAGAACTCCTAAGGAGGCAGCAGATAAGGGCCACAAGCCCTGAGATCACTTCACTAGGTCCAATGACAGTGCAAGGAGGCTGCACAATATAAAGGAAGGACAGATTGGAAGACCTTATTCCTTCACCAGAAAGAATAAGGTTGGTGACTCTCATCTCTCCAGCCAATCAAGCAACTGGAATGGGCTCTGGGCCACCCTAGCCTGGGGAAATGGGACAAGACAAATGGGGAGAAGGGTACCCTCAGTGTTGGGGATCTTGTAGAGGCAGGAGAGTTCCTACAAGTCCGTTTCTCTCATTCTGTGATTAATCTAACTCATTTACAGAGTAAATAAATGAGACCCAGAAAGGGGAAGGTGACTCAA
Organism: Petaurus breviceps papuanus; assembly: GCF_028583685.1. Classification (NCBI taxonomy): domain Eukaryota; kingdom Metazoa; phylum Chordata; class Mammalia; order Diprotodontia; family Petauridae; genus Petaurus; species Petaurus breviceps. Next base: position 1,992,178 of record NW_027187460.1, on the reverse strand, counting down.
GGTCAGTCAATCATAAGTCAGTCAATTAGCAAGTCAATCACAGAAATGGAGCTGGAATCTGGGTGTCCTGAAAGTGTTAACAGACTGAAACACCAGAGAACTTCTGTGGTTATGTTACTTGGATTTCAGTATGGTGTTTAACAGTGTCTATTCTCTTCTTATGGACAAGTTAGAGACAACTGGGCTATTAGATCAGTGAGGGATTCACAACTTATCAAAGCAGACCCCAGAAAGGGAAGTGACAAGCCTTACTGTCCTCTGCAATAATTAAGAAACATCTGGAATAGTTTATGAAGGCCCAGATGCCAAATTTTAGAAAGAACATTGGCAAACAGAGAGTCCTCAGGATGGTGGGGTGATCAGGATGGTGAGAAGACAAGGATCACATGAGAACTGGTTTAAAGAATGTTTAGCCTAGAGAAGACACAGGGATAACAACTGTTATCTTCACATATCTGAAGGACTATCCTGGTGTAGATGGTGTAGGTTTATTCTGAGTCCTTGAAGGACAGACCCAGTAGTAGGAAGCTAGAAAGAAGGGTTTCCTAACACTGAGAGTCATCTAACAACAGAATGAGCCACACTGAGTTCTTGGAAGATCTTGAAAAATAAAGGAGCAAGCATTTATTAAGCACCTGCTACACATGCAAGGCACTGTGCTAGGCTCTGGGAATACAAAGATGAAAATGAAACCATTCCTGCCTTCAAGTAGCTTACGTATTCAATGGGCACAAACCACACAAAAGGAAAATTTTCAATGGAACTTGAGGAGCAGGACACTAGCAACTGAGGAACAAGGAAAAGTCTCACATGATGCTTGGGCTGAGGCTTAAAAGAAGCATCTAAAGAAGCTGAGATAAGAAAGTACATTCCAGGCTTGGGAGGTGGCCCATTCAAAGACAGATAGGACATGGAAATGTCTTTTATAGGAATAGTAAATAGGCCAATTCTGCTGGATCGAAGAGTGTTAAAAGGGTAGTAATGAGTAATAAGTCTGGAAAGGTAGGCTGGAGCCATATGGCAAATAGCTTTAATTGCCAAATGAAGGAGTGTGCATTTGATCCTAGAAGCAATCAGAAGCAATGGGGCTTTCTGAGCTTTGGAAGGACATGGATAGACCTGTGCTTTAGCAATGTCATTCTGGCAGCTGTGTGGGGGAGAGATTGCAGAGGAGACACTTGAGTCATGGAGAATAATTGGGAGGCTAGAAGAATAGTCTGGACAAGAGGCCATAAGGTTCTAAATTAAGGCGGTATCCATGTAAGGGGAGAGAAGCTGGAACAATGGACAAAACGATGTGGAGCTAGAATTGGCAAGACTGATTCAATGTAGAGTAGAGGGTGAGAAAGAATGAAGAATCAAGGATGATTTTAAGGCTGCATACTTGGGTGACTAAAAGAATGGTCAAGTTAAGAAGACGGGAGGGTTTGAAGGAAAGATATTGAATTCTGATTTGAATATGTTAAATTTGTTATATCTTTGGGATGTCTAATTAGAAATGTTTTCTAAGTAATTGTTCACGTGGAATTAGTGATCAGAAGAATTGGATATACAGAAATGTGAGTCATCTACAGGTATGATAACCAAAGCCATGGGAGCTGATAAGGCAGCCAGATTAAATTGTAATTGGGAAATATCTAACAAAACAAATAAAAATACAATAAAACATAGATGTTTATTTGTGGTTTTCTAAATTTCTATGTAGCCACAGAGGCCCTTGTGTATGGTGTACTGGTTCCATTTCTATTTGAATTTGATACCATGGGCTCTAAAGAACAGAAGCATTCAGTGACTTACCTGAATTCATATATTCAATATGTGTCGGGTGGGACTTGAACCCAGGTTTCCCTGGCTTGAAGACTAGTTCTCTAACCACTATACCATACCGCTGGAAGGTTGTTAATTATATAGAGACAATTCCAGAGACCACAGTGGAAGGAGCATCAGCTATGGATGAGGCATTGTTAGGGGCAGGGCTGCGGTGGCTGTCCCAAACAGTAAAGAGTTGGAATAGGGGACCTCTAAGGTCAACTCCAGTTCTAAATCCTATCCTCCTATGATTAGACTCATCATCATCTTGCTCACAAGACCTAATATTCTGCAATTCTAAATTACAGGCAGACAGATTTCAAGCAAGTACACAGAAACCCCTCATAATAATCCAAGCTGTATCAGAGTGGGATGGGCTCCTGGAGTCTCTGGAGGTCCGTAAGACCACTTGTGATGGATATTAATTCTTGCTCAGATAAGACTTGGGATATGTGACCTATGAGACCCTTTCTAATTGTGAAATTTTGTTTTTCTCTTTTCCTAGTTTTCCCCTTGAAAAGGAAGGAGGAGAGGGAGGAGGGAGAGTTGGGTAGGGAGGAATCAATTTTCAAGATTCTATCTTCATTCCACCTGACTGACTTCACAGTAAAAAGAAAAAAAAAAATCCCTATTGCTTATCTTGGCTTTTCAACTGTGTCAGCTGCATGGTCCCCGCCCACTGTTTCCATTGTGATGGGAATAATTGGGCCTTCCAAAGAAGCCAAGAACAGAATTGCACCCATTCTGGGAGACCCCACATCGCCCCACATCCTATTGTACAAGGCTGTGTTGTTATCTGACTGGTGCAGAAATATAAATTAAGACTTTTATGCACATTCCACAATTATGCTGCATTACAAGGATCCCTCCTTTCTTCTCTCACCCTGCCATCCCGCCCCTATCTGGCCCAACTCACAGTTAATAATAGCTCCCAATTCCACAACGCTTTAAAGGTTCACAAAGCGCTTTCTAGGGAGGAAGGGAGGGAAGGATGAAGAACAGGATAAGTGCAGTTTCCATACAGAGAAACTGAAGTTCAGAGAGGAAACATAGCTTGCCCAGGGTCACACACATAACGGGAGGAAAAGGGAACAGAGAAAAGACATGAGAAAAGTTAGAGAAATCCACAGTAGTAGGGGAGTGGCTCCCAGCAAATGATTCCAATTTCAGTTAATTATAATCCCTCATATAGAGAATCTTAGCGTAAAGGGTATCTGACTCTGGAGTCACAAGATTCAATACTGAACAAACACTAACGATATGTGTTCAAGTCTGGGCTATGTCACTAACTTGCTGTGTGACCACAGACAAGTCACTTACAGTCTCTTAGACACTCACCACCTGAAATCACAGAATCAGAATGGAAACTCTGGACCTGGAAGGGACCTTGAAAATAACTCACTTCCCTTCACTTTACAAAAGAAGAAATTGCAATCCAGAGGGACTGTGCTCCCAAGGTCAGGGTTAGTGTTCCAAGGTCAGCTTATCTTCTGTCCTTTTAGCCAGAAAGCCACCTTTAGAGGTTGCTTGGAAAAAGCAAGAAAAGCCTTATTTTTTGGCCCACTGCATCTGCTCACCTCTACTGAAGAAGAGAAAATTGTATATGTGACCAAAGGATAGAAAACAAGAATTTGGGTTTGGCTCTAGCTTACCAAGAAAACTGAAGGCAGATGGGTTTCCTCCCAGGTGTTAGCATCCCACAGCCTCTAACTACAAGGGTCCCAGGACTCCTGACACAGACCCACTTAAGAGAATATAGACCATCAGGAGGCATTATCGATGACTCAGTAATTCACATTTATATAATGCTTTAATACTTTCCTAATAACAACCCTTCAAGGTGCATCAGGCTAATGTTATTGTGCCCACCTCACAGATGTAGAAAACAAGGTCACAGAACTTTTAAGAGTTAGAGCCAAGACTTAAACCCAGTCTTTGCTAATATTAGAGCTGGGGGTCTCTTATCACAAGAGCCTCTTTCCTCCCCCATGTCAAAGCAGTTTCGGATCTGTGACACAGAGGCATCACTCATATACCCTTTTCTGTAGATAGAGACTAAGACCTCAGGAAACTAATAAAGAAGGTCAATGCATAAGCCTTCCCCCAGGGACATGAACAATGCAGGGGAACACTGAAACAGGTACAAAGTGAAGAAGACTCCCCAGAGTCACACAGTCCTATCACATACCAAATATGATTTTATGTGACCCAGCATCCCCCTGTTCACCCATTCAGCTCCACAGTCACAATATAAGGGCCAATGTTAACTGTGTCCAGGCAGGAACAGAATCCAGGCTGAACAGGCAGAGGCAAGCAGACACACTGGGCCAAAAAAGCAGGCTTTCTTTGATTTTCCAAGCACCCTACAAAGAAGAGGGAGGCTGGTGCCATCATCATTAAGTCCCATGGAAGAAGCTGTTGTCTTCTTGACCTCATAGCTCAAGTGCCCTGACTCACTGTTTGTACTAATATGGGGTTATGGGAGCAAATATGGGAGTGAATTGGGACTGCACCAGCTTCTACCCTCTACCACTAACTTATCTCAGTAAGACACAGAGCAGAGGAAAGGACAGGAAGATTTGCTGGAATTTTTTTTTAATAGATTAAAAATAGCAGAGAAAAAGGCCCTGATACATGTCTAACCCTTCCTAGAGGATCCCAAGGTGGGAATGAAAGTACTTTCCACCCACCCTTGTGCAAATATATAAAGAGTTTCTATTAACATCCTTTGCATCATAAAGCATTAGAGGTTCAAATCCTACTTCTGACACTAGTGTGACCTTGGGCAAATCACTTCAACTTCCTGGGGGGCAGTTTCCCCACCAGCTGGCCTAGATGGCCTCCAAGGGTCCTTTCCTTCTTCAAATCTGGGGTCCTAGAGGTTTCCATGTCTTTTGCCAAAACAATTTCTTCCTTTGTATAATATTTTTGACATGCATACTCTATCATCTAACAAAGGGAAATACTTTTATGAAGCCACAGTCCTGCAGGCCACAGGTTTGCCTTCCAAGGATGGTAGAAGACACAATCCCTACACTCTTACACAACCTACTCCTTTTTATGATTACACACACATCAGATACAACCAACAAAGAGAGGACTCAGTCTGTGGCTTGGGTCACAGTTTCCTTTGGGAATCAGGGGTGAATCTGTGACCAAGGTTAGAATTCAGTCTAGGATAGAAGTTATAGAGCTCAATCTGTGGTCAGAGTTGGAACTCAATTTGGGGCCAGGAATTGGGGCTCAGTCTGTGACCTGGGTTGGAGTTCAGTCTGGGCCTGGAGCTAGGGATAAATCTGTGATGAGGGTTGGGTTCAGCAGATGACCAAGGTCAGGATCCAGTAGGTAATGAAGGCTAGAGTTCATTTGGTGTCCATAATCAGACATTAGAGTTAGGATAATCAGACACTGAAATAACTTACCTAAAAAGAAATTTAATTCAATAGACTCTGAAAATCATAGAAAGTTAAAGCCGGAAGTCCCTTAGGGAACCTTGTTCTATGTCATGGACCCCCTTGGGCAGTCTGGGGAAGCTCCTGGACCTTTTCTCAGAATAACAAAATGAAATATAGAAAATTATAAAAGTAACCAATTATTATGAAATAGTCATAAAAATGTTAAAAAAAAAAAAGTTCACAGACTCCAGATTAAGAATCCCTGATCTAACACAAGCTTTAATTTCAATAGAATAGAAACCATGAGATCCAAAGAAGGAACTGACTTTCCAAGATCACCCAGCAGCTCAGAGGCAGAGCCAGGACTAGAACCAAGGTCTAAAATGTCTCAAGTTCCATTCCATCTGCAGATGTCCTAAATTTATACCCTGAACCCCTTGCCTAGTTCTTGACCTCTGATTGCTTACATTCCAGATTCCAAAACTTTGCTTCCCAAACTTCTAGGCCATCAGGTGAAGTGGATCCTTCTGCTCTACCTTTTACAGAAGCCGCTTGATATAATGGGTAAGCCCTGAACGTGACATTGAGAGAGTAGTTTTCCATGGAACCTTTAACAAGGCCATACCCACTCTCATACCCTCATAATTTGTGGTAAGGATCAAATGACATTGTGTATATGAAGTGCTTTGTAAACTTTAGGGTACTATATAAATTTCAGCTCTTATTATCATAATGATTGTTATGAGAAAATAAATGTAAATAGTTTTAAAGTGTTATGCAGATGTATGCTACTATTATTATTACAAAACAATGAACCTTAGGGTTTGAAAGGACCTCCAAGGTCAATTAATACAACCCTGTAACCCTGAATTCTAAATCTTGAAAACTTCTCCACAGTGGTACTACTTCTAGTCTCTGGGACCAAACAAAACAAATCCAATCCCTGTCCCACAGGACAAGCTTTCAGGTCCTTGAGATCTCTCCTGTACCTCCTACAAGTCTTCTCCAAGCTGAAAATCTCCAGAGCCTTCATATGGCCCCAGCTCACCATCGCTCACCAGCTTTACCAGCCTCCTTACTCATTTTCCAATTTATCAATATCCAAACTAAAATATGGTGCCCCTAAACTGAACCCAATGTTCTAGGACACAGATGACAATCTATCTTGTAAGTTGCAAAGTCATTGAGAGTCTCTGTCTAAGGTGCCTTCTAGCCTTGATTTTTTATTCTCCAAGAAGGAAGGAAACAAAGCATTTTTGTTGTTGCAGAAGTTATTTAATTTCATTCATTGCCTTTGTACACCAATACCTAGCACGGGAGCTGGAGTGAGCCTACTAGTTGTTTCACTCATGTCCGACTCTTCATGACCCCATCTGGGATTTTCTTGGCAAAGATACTGGAATGGTTTGTCATTTCCTTCTCCAACTTATCTTACAGATGAGGAAACCGAGGCAAACAGGGTTCAGTGACTTGCCCAGGGTCACCCAGATAGTAGGTGTCTGAGGACAGATTTGAACTCAAGAACATGAAGTTTCCTGACTTCAAGCCCAGTTCTTCTGCAGTGGTGCCCACTGCACGACCTAAGTACCGATTTCATGCCTGACATTTTGTACTAAGCACTTCCATAAATAAAATACATTCTAGATGTAATATGGTACCACAGTGCACAGAGTGATGGGCCTAGAGTCAGGAAGACTCACTTTCCTGAGTTCAAATCCAGTCACAGGCACTTACTAGCAATGTGACCCTGGACAAGTCACTTAACCTTGTTTGCCTCAGTTTCTTCATCTGTAAAATGAGCTGGAGAAGGAAATGGCAAACCACAACAGTGTCTCTGCCAAGAAAACCCCAAATAGAGTTAGATATGACTAATACAATGCAACAATAACAACAAAGCTCTAATATAATATGAATCTATGATTCTATGATGCAAACAATCTTGCATCTAGCCCCTTCACTAAGCTATTCCTAGAATCAAAGACTCATAGACCTAGAGCTGGCCTCGGAGACCATCCAGTCCAACCCTGATATTGAGGCTCAGAATGGATAAGTAAACTGCCTGAGGTCACAAAATGGATAAATATCAGGGGTAGGACTGGAACCAAGGTCCTCTGCTTCTAACGCCAATGGATGTTCTTTTTACTCTCCCAACCTGCCTATTTATTGTGAGGACAAAATGAAAAAAGGCAGGGGAAAGCACTAACTGTAATGTGCTACGTGAGTGCATTATCAAACAACCTTGTATTTACTCTCTTTGTAGCTCTTCTGTATATACTTACGTATGTCCTTGTTATGTCCCTGATTAGAAGGGAAGTTCTTTCTAGTAGGATTGTTTCATTTCATTCATTGCCTTTGTACCCCCAACCACTAGTATGGAACCCAGAACACAGTAGGTACTTAATAAATATCTGTTGATTATTAGAGTACACACACACACACACACACACACACACACACACACACACACCCCTTAGTGACTGAAAACTGCCTGGAATCAGAGATAAGGCCACAAAGACTTGGGCAGCCATCTCCCCACTCACCATCTTGTGTACAAACACCCTTACTGTGTTTCTGGGACACCATCATAATGGAATATTAATTTAATGCCTGCATCTCTTGCTAAGGTCAAGCCAGGAGGACTTTTTGTACATGAAAAAATAAATATTAATCCCTCTATGGTTGGGAAAGGAATATGAAAAGGAGGTTGATTAGAAAGGCTAAGAGGATTTGCCTAGGGTATTCTCCAGTGGTAATTTCCTGGAGAGGTAGGCTGCCAGATGGCAAAATTCCCTGCGTTCTTTTCCCACTGGCCTCTAACCTGAAGGAAAAGCCAGGTACAAAAGGCAAAGACTGGTGCCAACCAGAATGCATTTATAAGTGAAATTATGAACAAACTCATGGGTGTGGCTGGTATAACTCTTTAAGCTGGTGAAGGTGGAGGTAAGCCAAGAAGAGGGATGTTTTTTAGTTAGCATTACAATCATCACTAGTTATATCAATTTGAGAGAGACAGACAGAGACAGAGAAAGAGAGAGAGAGAGAAAGAGAGAAAGAAAGAGAGAGAGAGAGAGAGAGAGAGAGAGAGAGAGAGAGAGAGAGAGAGAGAGAGAGAGAGAGAGAGAGAGAGAGAGAGTACAGATAAGGAAACAAGACTCAAAGAAGATGGTTCAAGGGCACAAAGGTAAGTAAGTAATAAAGCTAGAACCTGAATTCAGGTCCTTTCCCTAAAATGCAGTGTTGCTTTAGCTAGCCTAAATCTACTAGCTGCAGCTACCCTCTTCCCCTCCCCTCCCCCCAAGCCATAAGAGGCCCTGGCCTCGATGTCTCCTTCCTCTGTGTCCCTGGCTCCCAGGGTCAGCCCCCATATCAGCAGGGCACCATCACCCTCCTGTCCACAGGCGCCACCACCAGCGCTCTCCTCACCACATCTCCTTCAGCAATAACATCCCTCACTGTTGTTATTATCACAAGGCTAGAATGAAGAGTGTATCCAAGGAAGTCTCACTGCCCCCAGGCCTGCCTTCTGACTCTCTGGGCCGGGCCTCTAGCACTCTGCCCTATCAGCTCCCTCTTTACTTTGTACTCCCTTCTTTCTTTCCTTCTCAGCTACTCTTCCTGTAGACCCATAGCCATGCAGCTGCTCCCAAAACGAAGAGTTCTAAACCCATCTTTTCTATCCGTCTCCACAGCTCCAACCCTCACACAGATTTTATCATCTTCCACCTAAAGTACTAGAGCATCCCTGAATCTAGTCTTGGTCCTTCTAATTCGATGGATGTATTGTAAGATTCATCTCCTTAATACATAGCTCACAATCAAATCACCCCTGCTCAGAAATCTTACATGTCTCCCTATTGCTTAAAAGATAATGCCCAAGCTTCTCACCCTGGAATTCAAGGTCCTTCACAATCTGCACCAACTCTTATCTCCCTTTCTCCCCTATAGCATAGTCCACAATATATTATGCACATTCCTAATCAATCAAGCTTTTATCAAGAACCTACTATGTGCTAGGGTCTGGGGCTCTAACCCCTTAACTATGCTGCAGCCCCTGCCCCACAACACTCCTCTCTACCTCTCCTCTTACCCATTCTTCAGGTACAGCTAAAGTCTTACCTCCTCTGGGAAACCTCCCATTAAGCCCCTCCTTTCCTCCTCTCCATCACAGTATCCCACTGATCTATTGCCTCTCTGAATTCCTGTAGCATTTACAATCTAGGATATTCATGAAGTCTTCAGGACAGACAGTTTGCTCTCACTCCATATGCATCCATATCTTATTTTCACCACCAAGTGATCAGCTCCTGGAAAGAGTATTTTAATCACTTTGATTTTATTCTCTTCTGTGGCCTCCACAGTGTTCAAGTGAAGGCCCTGGACATCATAGGTGTCCAAAGAATGTTTGATGATTCACCAATAAGGGCCGTGTAGTTCAAAGGAACAGTAGGAGTCTTAGACCAGAGGCCCAGGAGCCCACAGATTTAGCTCCAACTTCACCATAATCTCCCTACATGACCTGAGCAAGTTTCTTCTCTCACTTGTGGACCTCAGTAGGGCTTGAGCCAGATGACCACTGTGGTTCTTTTTCCAGCATTTTGGATCACATGACTGAGTGATGACAGAGGAAGAAGGATAAGGAATAAGAGAAGAGGGAGGCAGAGAAACAAAGGGAAGAGAAAGACGAAAAAAAAGGAGAGGTGGAAGGGAACAGGGATGACAAAAAAGAATGTCAGAGAAGAAAAGATAGAAAAGTACAAAGAGAAAGGAGAGAAGGAAAATGTGGAGGAGGAAGAGAGACAGAAGATGAGCCAGAACACACTGCCATAGTCTCTTTAGGACAGACCCTGGCGGTTGAGTTTCTGTTGTCTTGGAGGGCAAAGCTGGCTTTAGATCAGGAGGTGCTGGTTGGGGCAGAGACAACTTACCTTTCAGGGCCTCAAGACTGTAGCCCTCTGCTGGTCCAGCTTGGCAGGAGAAGGTCTTGGCCACCACCTGCTCCACAGGGGTAAGTGCCAAGGCCTGAGTCTTACCCGAGCCAGGGCCGTGGGCCGATTTGCGCAGGTCCCCCAGCTTCCGCCGCACCACAGCCCGCAGATCCCGCCATTTGTGTTTCAGGTCCACTATGTCTCGACGGCAATAACCCAAGGCATTCACTGCCTGCAAGATGCGGCTCCAGACTCGGTACTTCCGGGCTGGCTCAGCCTTTAGCAGCCCTGTCCCAAAGAGAAGCTGGTGGTGTTTGGTGACTTTGGACACAAGCACTTCTGTTTCCTGTGGACAGAAGTTGGGCTTCCTCTTCTTGGCCCGAGTGGCACTGGTCCCAGCCATCCTGCTTGGAGGAGTAGCCAGGACGTCCTTTTAGAGAGCACTGTCAGGGGAGGTTGGGTCAGGTGTCCAGTTGGCTTCCAGTGGGGAGCACAGCCCTGAAAAGGCATCAAAAGGCTAAGTGTTTAATGGATCTTTGAGAAGGCCCATTCATTACTAGGGACAGTGATTCTCAGGCAAATCTGCTGGGCCAGGTAGTAGAGTACTGTTCTCATTTGTCCACCCTTAATCACTTTCCAAATCTTTTCCCCAAAGAGGTTCCTGGCAGCCAGACTGATGGAGAGCAAGGGATGTGACAGATCCTGTATTCTGTCTAATACTTAGCTTACTGTTGGTACCCAGGGCAGGAAAATCTGAGTTCAAATCCCACCCCAGTCATTTACTAGTTGTGTGACCCTGGGCAAGTCACTTAACTTCTGTTTGTCTCAGTTCCCTCACTTATAAATGGGAATGAATCTACCTCCCTGAGTTGTTGTGAGAACCAAGATATTTGTCAAGTATTTTGCAAATGGGCAGCTAGGTGGCAAAGCAGATAGAGCACCTGGCCCAGAGTCAAGAGAACCTGAGTTCAAATCTGAGCTAAGAGACTTAGCCATCTAACCCTGAACAAGTCAGTTGACCCTGTTTGCCTCAGTTTCCTCATCTGTCAAATGAGCCAGAGACGGAAATGTATCTCTGCCCTCCAGTATCTCTGCCAAGAAAAACCCCAAATGGGGTCATGAAGTATTGGACATGACTGAAACAACTCCACAATAACAACTGCACGATGCTTTGGCTACATAAATCCCAGTTAGCTATGAGAAGGGACTGGCCTTGGATCATGAATCCTAGGTCCAAAGGCTGGCTGCAACATTTACTAGCTCCATGAACCTCAACATGTTCATTCCCTCAACTGTAAAGCAAGGGGGATGGACTGACTGGTCTCTTGTCCTTCCAAGCTCCACATTCTCTGAATGCTTTCTAGGCCTCAGCTTCTCTGGGAAAGTCCTCATAATGGCTCCAGCTTCCTCCCATCTCTCTGCATCTCCGAATCTCTAATAGAATATACTCAGTCACCACACTAGTTCTCCTCCAAGAACTCGACATGGCATGGAGGTGGTCTTGGGCTCTCTGGAGTTGTGCCAGGGAAGCACAAACTCCAACAGGTTCAGCCACTCTGGAAGGGCTTCGAGTGCGGCTCTTTGGCCACAGCAACTCATGTCTTCAGCCTAAAGAGCGGCTGGAACTCAGAGCAGGGGAATCCTGGATACTCCAAGTAACAAAGTGTGGCATGTTATCTAATCTTGTGCTGCTAAACACAGACAGGGATGCAGATACTGGGCTGTGTCTTATCTCTCCAACTATCACAGAATCACAGACTTGGAAAGACTTCAGAGGGTATTTAACACAATCCTCACCTAATCAGGAATCTCTTCTACACACCTCCAACAAAGGGTCATCCAGATGCTGTTTAAAGAGCCACTGCCTTCTGAGGCAGCCCACCCCATGTCTGGAACATCTTTCTCCCATCAGTCTTTTTCCCTCTGCCTGTGGCCCCCTCCTCCCATTGGTGAGTTGCTGCTAGAACCTCCTTTTTGAGGAAGGGTCTCATTTAGCCACCCTCCATTCCCCTCCTAACTCTGCTTCTGACTCTGGACCCCATTTGGGGTTTTCTTGGCAAAGATATTGGAGGGGTTTGCCTTATGGGATCAAGAAGAGGATATCTCTCCCGTGTGATAACCCCATAATCTCTCACAGATCATAGAACCAGGATATCTTAAGAGTTAAAGGATACCTTAAAAATCACATCGTTCTCCTAATTTTCAGGTGGGCAAACTGAGGCTCAAGTTCACACAAGTGATGTGACCAAAGTCAGACAAGGGATATGACATCAGAGTCAGGACTCAGACCTATCCTCACTCCCAGCTCAAGGCTTTCTACTGTGCCCCCCTGACTCAGTTTCCCATTTCTCATATGAAACCTGTCTCCTGAATCCATATTTAGCTCTTCATAGAAGAAACCATGACCACAGCCTTTTATCTCTGCCTCCTCCAGAGTGGGGCTCAGCATAAGGTTATGAATGCAATGTTTAGCCATTAAATGTTTTCTACATATGAATGTAATGATATATATGTTCATCTTTGATTCTCTCTCCCCCCCCAAACTTTCCATCTGCCTGTCTCTTGTCTGTCTATATATCTCTCCCTCCCTTTCCCACCCCACCATCCATCATGTCCAGAGAAAGCCCAAGCTGCAAGTGTTCTTATAAACCATCCAATCCAATCCCTCATTTTACAGAAGAGGAAACTGAGGCCAAGGAGTTTAAGCAGTTTGCTCAAGGCCACACAAATAGAGCAAATGGCAAAGCCAGTGTTCTACAAAGTTTTCTCTTTCCTCTCTCCCTCTGTCTCTCTTCTTTATCTGTTTCCTTCTTCATCTCCATCTTTCCCTCTCTCCTAGCTCAAAGCTCTCTCAAAACATTTGGAAAGCCATTTGTGTAAACAGTGCTTAAAAATACAATACACTCTCAGAAGGTAAGCAACAATGGAGCTGAACCTTTTTCCTTCCCCCTTTTCTTTTCTTTTTACAACAGTTCCGTTCTCCATCTCCACCTGAGTCCTTGGTCGATGAGACCATTCTGCAGGTTTAGGTTTGCCCTCACACAAAGAGCCTGCAGTCCAATAAGAAATGATAAAAACTGTGTAAATCCAATACTTCCTTTCTTTCTCCCAAGCCTGGAAAACCATGAGGCAGAGAAGCACTGGGTAGAGAATGGGTAGAAGGCCAACTCTCTTTAAAGAAGCACTCTGCCTCAGTCTGAAAGGTGATGCTTTATATTGCCAGCATGAAGCAAGGAATAAAAGGAAGTGATTTCCCCAGATTCCTTCCAGTCTGCCTCTGCATGCCTGACGCAGCCTCTCATGGGTCCTCTTGTTGCCAGGCAGGACTGCACCTAAACCACTGCAAGCAGGTACAACCTTTGGGATTAAGGAGACTCCACAGTCTCCCATGTTTACTGATACTAGCAGAGTCCCAACCCTCAGCCTCCTCCAGGAAATCCTACTGATTTTCTAAATTAAATCTTCCCCTCTTGTATTTCAACCCTGTTGACAGCCATTCTGTCCACCGCATGGATGGACTGCTACCCTTTGGACAACAGGAGGCAAACCTGAAGATGCACTGTTAGGAGAGCTTCGATAAACAGGACTCTGCTCCACTGGGCCAGTTCCCGTGAGCTTTCTCTACCTTCCTCGGATAACAACAGGGGCATCACCATGGGGACCCAAGTCTAGCAGGGACCATTCATACAATGGGCCCAGAGCGTTAGACACACCCAGAAAACTGGCTTTTGTGGAATAGGAATAGAACTAGGAGCTAGGAACTGAGGTTCTCTTCCTTCTTCCATGGACCAGAACACTAGAATCCCAAGATGTCAGAGCTGAAAGTGATCTGACACAGAGGCAGCAAGAACACAGCTACTCAAACCTATATCCTCCAACTCCAAGGCCATTTCTTCTTCTTCCGCACTACACTGCAAACCCCTCATTTTAGAGATGGGCAAAATAATCCTCAAGTGGGGAAATGACTTGCCCAAAGTCATTTGTTCAGGAAGTTTAGATGCCAGAAGTAGAATTTGGGTATTCTGACTACAAGTCTAGCTCTCTTTCCCCTTGGTCAAATCACTCATCTTTGCCACTAATCAATTCAATATATGGAAGAACTTCCTAATTGCATGTGTGACCCCAGGAGAGACACTTAAACTCTGTTTGCCTCAGTTTCCTCAAATGTAAAATGTGGATCATAATTGCACCTACCACACAAGGCTGTTGTGAGGAACAAATGAGATGATACTAGTAATGCACTTAACATAGTATCTGGAACATTTTGTGGCTGTTTAGTCATTTTTCAATTGTGTACAACTCTTTGTGATCTCTTTTGGGGGTTTTCTTGGCCTTTAAAGATAGTGGAGTGATTTGCCATTTCTTTTTTTCAGCTCATTTGACAGATGAGGAAACGGAGGCAAGCAGGATTAAGTGACTTGCCCGGGGTCACATAGATAGTAAGAGTCTGAAGCCAGTATTTGAACTCCAGCACAAGGGAGGCACTCTATAAATGCTTGTCCTCTTCCTTTCTCTTCCCCTACCTTCTCTTCCTCCTATTCACAAGTGAACAAACTTCCTTAGGAATAGTGAGCTCCCCATAGCCAGAGGTGTTCAAGAAGGGGATAAACAACCATCTGTCAGAGGTGCCATGGAGAAGACTGGAAACATCAGAAAATCTGGATTTGAATCCTGGCTCTGGACTGTCAGCAGCTGGTACCCTTGCACAAGTGTTTCTGGGTATAACTTTCATCATCTCTAAGAGATGGAGCTGGACTAGATGACTTCTTTGGCCCCTTCCAGCTAGACTCAAAGTCAGGAGACTTTGGGACCTTCCTCAGATGCTTACAAGGGCCATGACCATAGTCAAGTCTCATAAACTATGGAGCGGGGGCCTCTGTAAAAATGGGAATAATAACTATTACCCTGATTACTTCATATGGGCACGAGGAAAAAAGTGTTTCAAAAGCCTTTAAGTGCTAAAGAAGGCTAAGTTGTTATTAAAAGACTGACTATAGCTGTGGATTCCTCAATAGGTAAATGGGCTCAGATTAGATGCCCTCCCAAATCTACCTGCCCTGATCATGATTCTATGACCCTCTACGACCCTTGTTGTCAAATGGTGGGAATCACTGGTCTTTTTCAAAGAGCAGTCCTGGAGTTCAATAATATAAGGGATACATAGCCCTCTGACAGCATAAAACTGGAAAAGAATCACTGTTTTATTAATGGGGGTCGGCTTTTTCCTAGGGGAGGGGTGAAAATAGCAGGGCCCTGGAGTCTGAAAATGGAAAAGCCAGGAAGTCTAAGTGAAAGGTAGCACATCGAAGAAAGGAGAGCTCAGAGGCTCACTCAAGAGTGAGGTGCCTAGCCCTCCGACCAGGAGCTCCCTGTGGGCAGGGCCCTATCACCAGGGTTGTTCCAGGCCCTTGGGTGGGGCCCACGGCAACCTTGCAGGCACCATCACCACTCTTCTCAGAAAGAAGTCAGCCAAACATTGTGCAGCTCCTAATAAATTCCTAGTTATCCATTACAGCTATCACCCAGAGCGAGATACCAAAGAAACTGCATCAGCCAAAGTTATCATTACCCAAGACAACTGGGTTTTTAAGGAGACTAAGGAGGAGGAGTCTCCAAGGAGCTCGGGCTAATAACAATAATTTGCATTGGCAGAACCTCCCCAGAGCCCCTGGAGCTTTCACCAACACTCCAGTAATACACAGCTCTCCCCCTCCCTCTGCTCCAAAGCCCTTCTTCCAAGGGGTTCCAGGGCAGGGGCCTCATGGCCACTTAGCCAGGTGGGAAAACTTGGCCCAGAGAGACAGGATCCATAGACATCTATACTCACTACATCAAGCAGGAAGGCAGGTTCCATCATTTACACTGGTAGAACCCTGTTGATCAGCCACTCCCTGGCTCAAATATTTAAATGGCTTCTCCTCAACCCACTGGATAAAGCCACAGAACCCTAGAATCTCAGAAGTGCCCAACCCCCATCAATCATGGAATCTCGGAGAAGGAAGGACCCTAGCCCTCAGAACACTTTAAACTCTTTGAGAATAACGCAGGGTCTTGCATATTGTTGGTCAGTAGTTTTTCAGTTGTGTTCAACTCTTCATGACCTCATTTGGGGTTTTCTGGGCAAAGATATTGGAGTAGTTTGTCATTTCTTTTCTCCAGCTCATTTTATAGAAGAGGAAACCAAGGCAAACAGGGTGAAGTGACTTGCCCAGGGTCACACAGCTAGTAAGTATCCAAGGCCAGATTTGATGTGCTTGTATATAATATGTGTTTAACAAATATTTGTGAGTTAAATTTGAACTTAATGTCTTCTACAAGAAGTTGTCATTAAGTCCTTAACCCCAACACCTCATCTGTTCTACTTTTAGGTACTTAATATCTTATTGCATACTGTAATTATTGTTAAGTTGTATTAGCTATGTCAGACTCTTTAATTCTTCATGACCCCAGAGTCATACAAGATATGTTACAAAGTCAGAATTCAAACAAAGGGAAAAACAAAACTTGGTATCTATTAATCACTTGATCACTAAACATCTATTAAGCCTAATTTACTATGTACCAGGCAGTAGGCAGACCCATCTTCCTGAATTCAAATCTGGCCTCAGATACTTCCTAGCTGTGTGACCCTGAGCAAGTCACTTAACCCTGCTTGCCTCAGTTTCCTCATCTATAAAATCAGCTGGAGAAGGAAATGGCAAACCACTCCAGTATCTCTGCCAACAAAACCCCATGTGGGATCACGCAGAGTCAGACACGACTGAAGAAACTAAACAAGAAATGTGTCAGGCACTGAGCTAGACTCTGGGAATACAGAGATACAGATGAAACAATCCCAGCCCTTGAGGAGCCTCCATTCTTCCATGTCAACGTGCACTTGCAAAAGTAAAAGCAAAACATACACAAAGTAAAATTGGGGGGAGGTCATGCCACCTACGGAAGACCAGGAAAAGCCTCTAGGAAGAGGTTACGCTTAACCTTAGCTCTGAAGGAAATGTGGGATTCCAAGAGGAAGCAGTGGCGAGCAGGTGGATTCCAGACAAAGGCTTGGAGATGGGAAATGGAATGCTGTTTTTGAAAACCAGCAAGAAGACCACTGTGGGTGGACTGTGGACTGTAAAGAGAAGGAATATAAAATAAGCCTGAAAAGACCAAGAAAACAGAGCATAAACTATTGTAGCCAAAAGGAGTCTTAGAACACAGAACATTAGAGATGGGTATTAAAGTCATTGGTGCAGCACTCTCCTTTTATATACGAGGAAACCGAGGCCCAAAGACATTAAATAATTTTCCCAAGGGAAATAAGTGACTATTCTAAATGTCTAAAAATTCTCTGGAATCCATATTTCCCTAGAAGAAAGTAAGGAAGAAGGGGGGAAGGGGAGGGATGGGAGGGATATAGGAGAGGGCAGACTGGGGGAAGGGATAATCAGTATGCTTGCCATCTTGGGGTGGGGGGTAGGGGAGAGAATTTGGAACTCAAAATCTTGTGGAAATGAATGTTGAAAACTAAAAATAAATTAAAAAATAAAAATTCTCTGGGTTTGTATAATTTCCATTTCTATCTAAATAAATCTTAGAAGACATTCTGGCAGACTAGGGTGGGTAGTATTTATGGCAAGAGAAATAAGAAGGAAAAGAAGGTTGAAAAATGGGCACCAGGATAGGGAAGTGGAGGGTGGGGCTTGGCAGAGAAAGGCGAGTCTTTAGCTGGACAAGGTACAAAGCTTAGATGCATCTTTGCCCTCAGAGATTTTACAACCTAGTGTGACAGGATCCCTTCCTACAAAGCTCGAAAGGGCTGTCCCGGGGCCCAGGAGCAGACTTATTCTGCCCAACAGGGACAGAACTAAGTCCAAGTCAGGATATGGCAAGGAGATTAATTTTACTCAGTATAAGAAAGAGCTAGCGATGGACAACCACGGGGGTCCATCATCTTAGGCACTCAGGCAGGGCCTACATAATCATCCATCTAAAGTCTCTGTAAGACCCCTCCATATCTGATGTTCCATTAGTCTGGACTCTATAATGCTCTAAACTGAAAGACTGAACAGATGAAGCCCAAAGACCACTTGACAAAAGACCAACAAAATGACATTTTCCTGACTACACAGTCAGTCTGTCAGTCAATCAGTCAATAGGCATTTATTAAGTAACTACTATGTACTAGGCATAGTGCCCACAGAGTCAGCCTGTCAGGCAGTCAGGTGGTAAGTGCCTACTATGTGTTAGCCATGGTGCTAAGTGATAGAGACCAAAGAAAGGCAAAAAGCAGTCAGTCCATGCTCTCAAGGAACCACCATTCTAATGGGGGAGATGTGAACAAGTATGTACAAATAAGAAACAGAAAGGATAAACTGGAGATAATCAACAGAGGGCATTAGCACTAGTGGGAACTAGGAAAGGTTTCTGGTAGATAATGGGAATTGAGCTGAGATTTGAAAGAATTCAGGGAAGCCAAGAGGTTCGCACATGGAGGGAGAGAATTCTAGGCATGGGGGACAACCAGCCATTCAGTGGGGATGCAGGAAAACACATGGGCCACTTTGTGTTAGGATCAGATGCCCACTGTATCCGCTGTGACTCCCTTTAGCTTCCCCTAGCTCTGGGAATGATGGCTACATGCAGAAAGGCACAGATAAAAGGATGAGAAAGGCTAAAGGAGGTAATGTTGAGGCCACACTGTGAATGATAAGCGTGTTATCACTCTTGCTTCTGTTTCTCCATCCCAACTGGTCTATGAGAAGTGTACCAGGCGCTGGTCTGTAGTTGATATTCATATAATACAGAACCCTGCTCTTCTTACTTCTTCTCTCTCCTTTCCCCCCTCCCCAACTAAGGCTTCCACAGGGCCTAAAATCCCACCATTAAACCTCACCATTGCTTAAGTTTTTACTTAAGGCATTGAAGGACCCTATAATAATGAACATATCCCTAGGAAGGACAACAAATTAATTTAAGAGTCACAAAATAGTAGACAATCTGCTTGGATACGTCATGCTTAATATGCCCAGGGCAGAGCTGGCTTCTCCAAACTTCATCTGGCTACTCTGCCCAGGAAGACTGAAAGATCTATGCCCATTCTTGCATCATGTACCTGGTAGAAATACCATACTAGCCATTCAGAGAAAATTAATGTATCTTCATTCCTTATTTACTGTCTCATGTGTGTATGTCTAATTGAAAGACCTGCAATCTTCTCTTTACAGACCTACAGCAGAGTTACGGAAATTTAGTGACCAGAAAATATTTGGTGATAATAGTAATAGTGAGGGTAATGAAGAAAATAGTGATGGCAATGCCAATGATTGCAATGGTAATGACTGTAATCATGGTACCAATCGTGACAATGGTAGTTGCAATGATGGTGAGTGTGGCAGTAATGATGGCAATGGTGATGATGGCTATGCCAGTAATGGCTGCGGT